>NC_048596.1:190294547-190632880 GCF_003668045.3 Cricetulus griseus | reverse complement strand
TGGGCAAGTGGAAAAACAGGCTAGCGTGGTGGTAGGAGCATGGAGAAGGAGGCTGTTCACTTCATGGCACACAGGAAACAAGGCAGCAAGAAACTGGGGACTAAGACCATGACATCCAACAGACCTACTTTTTCCATCTAGGTCCCAACCCTTGAAGCTTCCAGAACCTCCCAAAATAGTGCTAGCCGCCAGGGACCAAGTGTTCAACACATGAGCCTGGGGGGGACAATTCAAATTCAAGCCCTAGCACAAAAGAACTGAATTTCAAATGTTGTTTCATTATTATTTAGGTGTTGTTAGCCTAAAAGGAGACAGTAGCAGGATCATGATGCTCCTACCTTCCCCATGGATAATGAGCAACTCTAGAAGTCTGTCTTTCAAAAAATGCTTAGCACACGGCACATCAAAGGTTTGCAAACAATGCTTCTTAGAATGGAAACTCAAATCGGGAAAACATCTGAGAGTTCCTAGCTTTCCCCTTTCCTTTCCACTCTTTGTTAATAGAATTATCCCTCAGCTCTGCCTGCCTTGCAGCCTGAGGAGTACACTGGAGTGATGGGGAGGGGGAGAACCAAGTAAATCAAAGACCTCCTGCACTGGCTGCTTTGAAAAGGGCAAAGATTTACCCCTGGGAAGTGGAAGGTGAAAGGTGAGTAAAGATAAATACAAAACTGAATTTAAAATCTGGGAGAGGGGCCAGGGGGGGATGGCTCACTTAATAAACTGCTTACCACAGAAGCAGGAGAGCCTCAACTCAGATCCCTACCACCCTTGTGGGAGCTAAGCACAACAAACCACCCTTGTAATAGCAGCACTGGGGAGGCAGACAGGAGGGGCATGAGGCTTGCTAGTGAGCCAGTCTGGCTGAACTGGGGAGCTCTTTGTTAATAAGAGAGTCTGTCTCAAAATAAATAAACGAATGGATGGATGGATGGATGGATGGATGGATGGATGGATGGATGGATGAATGAATGAATGAAGTGGAGAAGGAGAGAGGAAGGCACTGCACCAAGCTCTTGTATCCATGAGCATTCATCAAAGCACACATGCAGGAAGGGGGGGAGGAAGAAGAGGACGATGGAGGAGAGTGTGAAGACAGCAGAGATAATCTGAAGAAAGCAGGAGGCATTTGGGGATGTCAACAGGAAGATGCTATTTTCAAGACCTTTCTCTGTTGCTCTAACAGACCAAGCTTTCTTGTTTCCTACAGAATGTGGGATTGACACAGCTTTCAGTTATTTAAGAAGTTTGCTTTCCATTCAGGAGTGAGTGAGCCCAGCTATGCTGAAGAAAGAAAAGAGTGTGACTAGGAAGAGAAGAGCAAACTGCACAAGGAAGGAGCCAAGCTTCTGGCTGATGGCACAGGCCTTGCAGCTTGAAGGAGGCAGGAGGTCACTATGGCCTTTGGTAGTTATTTCCCAGTGTCCCAGAAGCACAGGCTGTTTCTCTGGTCACATTAAGGAGGCCCTCAAAACTGAAGCTGCTGTTTCAGGAAGTGCAGAGGACGCATTGGTGCCTGCATGAAGCATCTCCAGCTCTGACTGAAAGGTTGAGTCAGAGTGTATGACAAAATCCCCAAAAGGAACAATTTCAGTGAGTTTTTCTGGGAGGATAAAAAGAATCCAATTACAAAATCACTCAGACCAATCATAGGAACGGTGGGCTTAATAGCTCTCCATTAGCTGACTGAACTAGAGGTAGCACAGATAAATGAAAAAGCAATTCTCTTTGATCCTAGGCAAGGCTGAATTTTCTTCTCCCACCAAAGACGATGAATAAACTGTTTGGGGAGAAAAGAGGGAGTCATGGAGAGTGTAGTGAGAGTCTCATGAGAGTTTGCACAAATCCCAGGACACAAACTACTTGCATGGGGTAGGGTACAGTTCCCTTGAAAAACAGTGTGTCTTCTGAGGAAAAACAACAACCAAAATCCCAAACTTACATGGGGGAAAACTGGGCCTGTAACTCTAGGCTGGAATGAAGATAGCTATGATGTGTCAATGTTGTATTTGCTGCCAGTCAAGCTGTTTTCCCAGCCCAGGGCTCGTGTCTAGAACAGGTCAGTGAATCCCAGGTGAATAAAGAAGGACAGAATGGATGCTGGAGACAGACACACTCCATCTTAAATCTAAGCTGTCAGTCTTATTATCTTGGTGATTATTATTTGTTTATTTTGTAGTGCTAAGGTTCAAACTCAGGGTCTTGTACTTGCTAAGCAAGCCTTCTACCATTGACCTACATGCCTAGCTCAGATCCTGGACAAATCCATTCACCTCTCTGATCTCATTTCTTTTATTGTTGTAGAGATAGCTGCAGAATGCTCAGAATAGTGCCCATGACACAAAGAAAGGATTCCATAAGGTTTTATGATAGCAATAATGATATAATAATAACATGACTAATATATGAACAACATAAAGGAAATGATGATAGCATTCTTATGTTATTTCCAAACAGTAAGAATATGACTCTAGAAAGAGTGGACACAAAATATATGTATGGATGCTTCAAGGGCAATGGGGGCAAAACAAGGTAATGGACAGGAAAGGGTCATAATTACAAGGACAAAACAGGAGAACTCCATATCTGAGCCCATACAACACCCCATAGGAAACACATCCAACTATCTGAAGACTGAGGAGTGGAGCTTGGGGGCTGATGTCATACATAGAAAGATGGGGACAAAGTCATGAGAATATAGTTTCTCTCCAAATTCTGTTTCTGATACTAAGGCATTGAGAGATGCCTGAGTGAGTGTTCCTGGAATAGCAGTTATCAGAAGCAGCCCCCTGGGTTCTCTAGACAGGCCTCCAGCACTCGGTGGAGGAGACAGAGGTCAATAGGGAGAAAATTACAGAGCATCCTCAGAAGTCAGAGCCCCACAATTCACAGCCCAGAAAAGGTAGTTATTAGAGAGCAGGGAAGTAACTTCGGGTTCCAAGGTAACATGGTATGTTAAGAAGAAATAAAACCCTGAAAACATTTCCACTGGGGTTCGTTCAGTCCTTACTCAAAGACCCAGCAGCTGCAGGTCTTAGAAGAGATGACCTCTCTTGTTTGGAAAAAGTGCTCGATAGACCCAGGTTCTTATTGATGAAGGAGGGGAGCTTAAAGCTATATTTATCTTGAGCATGTTACTAGCTATGTTATGATAGCTTTATTATTACCCTCGGAGCCAATCATTTATTTGTCTATCCTGTGAATATTTATTGGATATCTGTATTAACCAGGTCCATACTTGGTATATAATTGGTCATTGGTAATGTTAGAATTTCTAAGATTACCAAAGAGGCATTAAAGAGTTAATTCTATGTTATTTAATAACTTTGAAATAAGAACTGTAAGAGCCTCTATCTGGTCTCCTCAATCTTTTCAGCATGGATAGTCTCTCCTAACAGGGCACGGTGTTATGGACCTGCAATCTAAATCTAACCTCTTTTTAAAGTTAGTTGTACACACGTATACACACATACACACAAGTACAATCTGCTCAGTTTGTATACTCTTTGTGGTTCTTGTTTGTACCTTCTGATCACTGCTCTCTACTGATTTTGGAGTATCTATTTCCCCTCCCTTCCTACAATACACTCACATAAGGATACACAGAAATAAACATGCACACAAACATGCTTCCATGCCAATTCTCCCCCACACACACACACACACACTCCAAGTGAGCTCTTAATCACACAGTCCTATTATTTTAGGCAAGTTTAGGACAGAACAAGACATAAATACAGTCTAAGTTCTTTATTCCTTTGGGGACTAGGGAGGGAGGGAGGGGGAAAGAGATCTAGAGGCTGCTAAGCAATGGCTAAGCAATCAGACTTTTTCCTTGCTGCTTGAAAATCAGAAGAAAAACATTTTTGTTGTTGTTGTTGTACTGGGGCTTACTAAAACTTGTACAAGGCAGCCAAATCTCGAGGTTGACACCTCTGTCAGTCTTAAGAAGAAGTTAGCTCAGGAAAAAGGAGACTATGAAAAGGTAAGAGGGTTGCCAGGTGGTGGTGGCGCACGCCTTTAATCTCAGCACTTGGGAGGCAGAGGCAGGTGGATCTCTGTGAGTTGGAGACCAGCCTGGTCTACAAGAGCTAGTTCCAGGACAGCCTCCAAAGCCACAGGAAACCCTGTCTCAAAAATAAAAAATAAAAAAATAAAGAAAAACAGAAAAGGTAAGAGGGAAGAGAGCAGAGCCTAGATGAGCAGGGGCCCATCACAATTGTCAGCACAGATGAGACAGAAAGACACAGGTCAGGCAGAAACAGGCTGCTCTTCCCTCTGAAGGTTGCTAAGCTTGGCTCAGGTCCTGGAACACAGTAGGAACACGTATGTCTGGGTCCCACTGCTGCTCTTCCTTCGGGAATTAATATGGGTGCTTCCTGCCTGAGCCACTCTTAATGTTAGGGTACTGTAACCCTTGGGGGAGACACATAGTGTCTGAATGCTGGACTCTATCCAGTAAACCTTATAAGGGACTAAGGAAGCAGCTCCATGATTAAACTTGCACTTGTCAAGCACACACAAGATCCCAGGTTCTAGCCCTAGCACTACACACAGAGTTTTATGGAGTACTGGGGGACTTCCTAATGTATTTCTTTGCATCTCTTCCACACCAATAATGTCACTGGGACACATAGTATGTACCTCAGAAAATCATTAATTCAACAAATACTGATAAACCAATATCACTGCTAGGTACTTTAGGTGTACTGTCTAGGTATATTGTGGGTGTGAGAGCACGTGTAAGTGCATGTGTGGATTAGATATAGATATACAGATATAGATATAGATATAGACATAGACATAGACATAGACATAGACATAGACATAGACATAGACATAGACATAGACATAGACATAGACATAGTGCTCCTGTGTGTGGAAACCAGAAGTCAATCTTGGGTACCAGTCCCCAGGAGTTGTCCATTTCATCTGTGTTTTGTGTTATGTTGCTATTTTGTTGTTTGAAACCAAGTCTCTCACTAGGACTTTAGGCTCATCAAGTAAGCTACAGTGGCTACATCGAACAGTAAGGATCTACATGTCTCCACCTCCTCAGTGCTGAGATTTCAAGTGTGCACCACCACACCCAGATTTTTATGTGAAAGCTGGGGAATGAATTCAGGTCCCTAGGCTTGGGCTTCCCAGCACTTTACTAACTGAATAATCCCAAAAGCCCCCATTATCTATTTTTATCCTTTCACACGCACAAAAAAAAATTTTCCCACTGGTACTGTTATACCCATATTACATATGAACAAATTGAGGATTCAAAGAAGCCCACCATGATCCCATAGTTATACAAGTTCTAAGATGGTTGGAAGCAGGACTTACATCCAGGCCCACTTCACTTCAAATATAGAGTATTTTATAACCAAAGACTTGCATGCAGTGACATTCTAAGATATGAATCATTATGTTTCCCTGAATAAGGGACAATTATCTTGCATTGAACTCTGGGGACCACACTCAATTAGAGAAGTTGAGAGTAACAAGACCCAGTGCTTTAGCTTGCTAATGGGGTTTTGTTGGGGAAAGTGCTATTTGCTATGCTCTGGGCCCAGACAGTGCTGAGGATGAAACTAGATGAAGAGTCAGGGGTCACTGGCAGAAGAAGATTAAAAGCAGAAGCCGACTCCACGCTCTTATGAAGAAAATATCACACTCAGAGATGAAGCAGTGCCTTTCATGGGAGCATCACTGCTGTCTCCCGAGCCTTCCAACATAAAACTCACTCATTGCAAAGCCATGACTCCAACCAATTTCCTGTATGAGATCACACACAGAGGAACTAATTTGAGATTACATGCCTGCTGCCCTTTCCTATGAAGAGTCTCTTCTAGATTCTAATTAAACTTTTTCTTCTATGACAAATGCCAAGATGTCAAAAGGATTCATTTTAGGACAGAGAAGTGCTAGGAACTTGGGGGTACAATTTCTTTGTGCCTGGGTGAGCTTTGTTGTTGGTGTTGGATGCCATCGATCTACTGAAAAGGTCATGGGATTTGGAATCTTTTGAATTACAGTGAACCAAATTCTCAAGGGTGAATTATCCATGCCCACTCAACTGTCCGAGAATCCCTACCACTACCCGGGGATGGCTATGTAAGGGCTGCTGTGATGGTAGACAGAGCAAGTCAAGTCTATTCCCAACCCTAGGAATAAGGATCAAAAGCCAACTTCCTGCTCCTTGCTGCCAACTTGATTAGGAACCAAGAGACACTAATTCAAATGTGAGATACTCAGGAAGAAAAATGGCTCTTATTGAACACCTATTATGGGCAAGAGATTTTGAGAGGTGCTGTGGTTTGAATATGTAATGTCTCCCCAAAGGCTCATGTGTTAGAGTGCTTGGTCCCAGCTAGCAGTGCTGTGTGGGATGGCTGTAGAACAGAGGTGGAGCATTGTAGGAAAAATGGTTGGGGCACGGGGTGGGCCTTGAGGTTTTATTTTATAGCCTCACTATTTCCTGTTTATTCTGTCTTTGCTCACTGATAATGCATCATAAGCAGCTGGCATCCTGAACCTTCCCCACCTGGCATGCATTCCCCACCATGATGGAAGGCATCCTCCCAAACTGTAAGCTAGGAAAAAACCATTTCTTCCTTCATTTGCTTGTTGTTAGGTATTTTAATCACAGCAATGAGAAAATTAACTTAAAACAAGGGTTCTCATAGACTCTTCCAACCTTCTCAATACCTAAAATCAAGCACTGTTACCAGGATTAGTTCAAAGTTCTGTTTGCTTAGGATTAAACCACAATGAGATAGTTAGGCCCAGAACCCAAATCTACAAGAGTTTTCAGTATTTCCACTTAACAGAATTCTGAGTCCCAGTTTCCTCTCCTTGAAAATATAGTTGTTAATTCCCATGCTACCACATTTCCAGAGTGGGGAGGATGGAATTCAAAGACAGTGTGTCTAATGTACTTTGATCCCGTAAGTATGCTGCAAGCAGAGGACATGGTGGGCACGATTGTTGGTCCTCGTTCCCCATGCCATCGGGAGATACCTTTGGTTTCTAACTAATGTCTCTTTAATTAAGCTCTGGCTACTTGCTGTCTATGGGAGCCTACCATAAGTCAGAAGATGAAAGCTTTCATCTTCATGTTCAAGCTAAGTTCATGCTCAAGCACCCATGACTAACAAAAGACAAAGCAAAATACTAAGTCATGGCTGCCTGTAACCAAAGCCCAGGCACTTTGCATGCTTATCTTTATACTTGATTTCCTACCAAAGAGGCTTGACCAACCATCTCCAGTTATACTTTCTAAAGGGTGAATGAATGAACCAATAATTTCTTCTTTAAACCCAGAGCCTTGTGGGTGCTATGCAAGTGCTTTTTCACATCTGTAGTTCAGAACAAGATATTTCTGAGTGGGCTCATTGGTCTTTCTTCCAGCTCTTTCTTCAAGTACTTTCTCTTGCTCCCAAACTATTTTTAATTACATAACTCTGACTCCCAGTAAGTTTAGATATACCTGCTACCAAAATAAACACAATTATGACAACATTAGTGACGTTAGCAAATTACATTCTAAATAGCATTATTAAGCTAGTTACAATTTACTTCACTTTTATTTTAGTGAAACTATTTCCACTTGCATGAATCCTACTCTACATAAAATATTACTACTAATTTTAATTTCTCAGTCTTATTTATCTACCACTGTAATTTTTTTTCAGTTACTGCTTCTGTTATTGGGGGCTATACTTTAATGGCCATTGCTGTTTTTTTTTATAACAGTGAGAAAATGAGGAGGAAGAGAGAAATATGTGTGATATATATATATATATATATATATATATATATATAGAGAGAGAGAGAGAGAGAGAGAGATGGGAGGGAAGGAGAAAGGAACTGCCTAGTGTCCCTGTTAAATTGAGATAAAAAAAAGTCTCTAAGGGACAAGCTGGCTCCCTATAAACAATGAGTTTAAACAATGGTGTTAAGCATGTGATGGAGGTTAAATCTTAATGTCTTCCATAGGCTCATGTGTTTCAATATGTGGTCTCCAGCTGGTGGGGATATGTGGGGAAGTTGTGGAACCTTTGGGGTCTACACATGGCTGGTGGAGGTGGTTAACTGTGGGTAGGTTTTTCACGGCTATAAGCTAACCTCATTTCTAAGCTGTCCAATTCCTGATCCACATTATGTGAGCCAGCAGCAGTTGCAAGCTTCCACCACCTCTCCAGCCAGCATGCTTTCCCTGCCATCCCTGCCATCCCTGCCATGATGGACTGGTTTTCCAATCTCTGAGCCCAAACAAACTTTTCTTCCTTTACATTGTTTTTGTCAGGCATTGGTCACAGAGATGAGAAAAGACATATGCCAATTTTGTGTTCCTACCTATTCAAGTTTCTGGGAGGCAGGGATGTCTAACTAGGTATGATGGGACACATATAGACTTTGGAAGGCTGGAGCAGAAGGATTGCAAGTTCCAGGCCAGCCTGGGATGCTTAGTTGAGACCTTGTCTCAAGACAGAACAAAACAAAATGACCAAAGAATTTCCACTGTTATTGGATAAACAGGTGCCATCACTATCCCTAGCTCTCAATAGCAAGGATATAGGTAATGAGCAAACACAAATTTCAGTAGATGAGAATGACCCCTGAGCTAGCAGCAGTGTCAGTTCATTACCAAAGGAGACTTAATTGTGACTCAGCACAGAGTCACCGTTTTCATATCAAACCCTGTTTATCTTCCCTCAAAACAGAGTGATTCAGAACACTCTAGCCGAATTTCCATGTCAGAGCACCTTCTGAGTTGGGCACTTAGAGTTCTCTAAGCATAATTTCTCAGTTTTATGAATAGCTGTGTCATTGAACCTCACAGACTCCATTTGCTTACTTGAACAAACTCAGAGCATGTCATTGGCTGTATTTCATCCCATCAACCTCATTAGTGACAGTTTCATGCTATACTGATTTAGGGCACCTTGTCTTCAAGTTGTCAATGTTTGCAAAGTGGCCAGTTAATCAAAGGAAGCAAAGGAAAGAACTCCACTATCTTGAGTGGATCCAAGGTTTAATCAGCATGAGTGTTCTTTATCAACAGTCCCAGGAACGTTATCCTCAAGGTATCACATACCGCAGAAGCACAGAGGAAACAGAAGTGACACAAATACAAATGGCCATCTGGGGCCAGACAGTATACAATTTTGAGTCTTACTCAGTTCCATCTCAAATGGATAAAAAAAAAAATTCATGGTGCATTCTCTGTGTTACCCACCACTGGACCTGCCTGCCCCGCCCCCCTCTCACTCTTGTTCTTTATCATTGTGATTTTCTCTTCTCTTGCTCCCAAATCTGAAGAATCCAGGAGCAATATGGGCTTGGAGTTTTTATATCTCTTCCACTTGGAGGTCTGAAGTCCTGACATGTCTTCCTTCAAACAGAATCAGTGACATTGACTTGTTGACATATACATACATACATACATACATACATACATACATACATATATATATGCACTCAAATTCTGGCTCATAACAACTATTCAGTGAGTGCATATTGTTCCTGTCTCTTATATACCCTTTGACATATTAGAATTCTACTTATCTGCTGACTTGCTTCTGGTGTGGCCTGCCCTCAGCCCATTTTTAGAACAGCCAATGGGGCTATGACTAGCCAGAACTATTTTTCATCCAATTGGTCTCCTTCCAGCAGTTTCATATGGCCTCTTGCTGTAAATCACTCTGGGAAAATAAACGTCCCCAATCCATTAGTGACTTTCCGCCACAAGCCAATTTGAGTCACAAACTAGACAAGGCTTGTTAATGGCCACTTAAATACATTCCTACAGCCCAACCTGGAGACCTTCAACCAGACTCAGACCTTACCAGCTCCTTTTCAAAAGACATGATGGTAACAAGGCCACAGGTCATCAGACCCTTATCAGTTAGGAGAACCACACACCCTGGTTTGTCAAGGATGCCTCTAATTTGCCCCTGCTATCCCAGTGTAATTATCAATCATTTCACTTTCCAAACCATTCTAGATTGACTGATAAGACTCTGTAAGGTAGTGATGTGATGGCACCCAAAAATAATAGCTTAGACAGTAAGTCATTTATTAACCATTAATTGTATATAAAGGTCTTGAGTATTTTACCTCATTTCAACTTCAGTACAGTACTAATAAAGGAGGCATCACAATTATCCCATTTTTACAAACCAGTCCTCTGTTTAGGTTTAGGGTAGCTAATCAGCAATGCCAACCAAAGAGTGAGATTGGACTTCATCTCGATCCTGCCTGGGCATGTTGGCTACTCATAATTTTCTGGAAGACTATCCTCCATTGTATGAGAACCTCTGCTTAAGACTGCCCATGCTCCCATTAGCAAAAGGTTACCCCATTTCTTGCTCTGCAGAGCGACACAAAGGTGATCATACCCCTGTTTGGCTCTCTCTGCCCTGGCCTACTTGCATTGCTCTCTTACCCTGAAAGGTCTTCCTAAGTAAACTGCTTGCAAAAGGCTCTCTGTACTGGTCTCTGATCCCTGGTATCCAGTTGACAAGGAAAGAGCTGAGCTAGAACTCAAGTTTGGTCCTCTTGAACCACTACAAGGGTCCTCCTACTGTCTGTGTTTTGCAGATGAACCCCAGGAAGCTTGGAGAAAGTGAGATAAGCTCACCAAGGTCACACAGAAGGAAGAGTAGAAGTTCAAACAAATACCCAGGTCCACCTTTCTTTAAAACACACACTCTCTCTCTGTCTCTCTCTGTCTCTCTCTGTCTCTCTCTGTCTCTGTCTCTGTCTCTGTCTCTCTCCCTCTCTCTCTCTCTCTCTCTCTCTCTCTCTCTCTCTCTCTCTCTCTCTCTCTCCCATGCACTCATACACATACTCATTTGCTGCTTGAGCATTTAAACCTACTGTTACATAGCCCACTCAATGAAGAATTTGTGAAACAGGTCTCCCATCAGCTGACAATTTTTAAGAGGGCAAAACCCTCTGTCCTTCCAACCAAGTAGCAAAAAGCAGTGGCTCTTTCTAAACTGCACTTGACCACATCTTTAATTTCCAGAAAAAACAAGCATATTACTCTGGGAATCTCAAAAAATTGTCACCTTAGCCACACATAAGAACAATAATATACCCATATTTTATTAAAGACACAAAGGGCACAACTGTAGATATCATGGTCTAGAGAGGCAAATCACATTTGTGGTATTTCTGAGGGTCACAAAATGGAACAAAATGGAAAGAGTAGAAGCCCTGGGGACACACAAATATGCATCCTAACTACTGTTTGTGTGATACTTTTGACAAATCACCCAGTGTCCCCAATACCCAAATTGTTCTATAAGAAAAATACCTGCCCAACCAATCAGTGACTTGGAGGGTAAATGAGATGAAATATGCCTTTCTTCCTGCTTCTTATCCACGTTTATAATTATAGACTCACAAACTTGAGACCTTGTCCCAGGTCTGAGTAATACTAACTCAGATGTGCTATGCTTTGTTTCCAAGCAAAAAGAATATCCTATTTGACGATAAAAGGTTTCCATTAAAAACAGAAAGCAGATAAAAGGGGGACCTTCAGCCACAAGGCCTCAGTTGATTCATAAAAACATGGAATGAGTCATGTTGCTCTCAAGGCAGAAACTTATAATCAATGGGCCTCTTTGGTCAGCCAATCCCAGCCCAGCAGAAGATGACAGGCCCAGCAGGCCATCTCCACAAGCTATTCCAATGCAGCCTTGCAAACTGATTAATTCTGCTTCTCACTTGGTGAAAGGAAAAAAATCAATCTGGAGCTCTTTGCCATACTATATTCCTAGTACAAACCGGGTCTCTGTGGTTTTCTGAATAAGCAGGGCTACTGTGTGTGCATGTGTGTGTACATGGGTGCAAACATGCATGTGTGCATGCATGTGTGTATATGTGCATACACATGTGTGTACATATATGTCTGTGTGTACATAAGTATGTGACTCCATTAAAGAGTGGGTTTGTATGTCAGTCTCTGAAAATCACCTCTTTGCTTTCATCTTGAGATTATTTCAAAACATCCCTGCTCCTACTGGCATTTCCTTACAGTTAGCACAAGGCTACTGAATGCAGAAGCTGGAGAACACAGACTTACTCATACTGCAGCTACAGCTCTTTTCTTGAAATTGTAACACTAACAGTTATTCCCTGAATATATCCTTGAATCCTAGGCCTCAATCTTCAGTGTGAATGAAAGTTCCTAAAACACACACACACACACACACACACACACACACACGTGTATAAAAGTGTGTACATAGGTGCATAATATGTTTGATGAGGTTGTTAAAGAAGGGGAGTTATTCATACATTATACTAGGTAGATGGTCTTTCATCAACAAGTAAAGAAAAACGATGACCCCACAACCCTCTTCCAATCTACACCCTCCATCCATTCATCCATCACCACTTACTTAGAATATGTACTGCGCCAGTTATGCTGGGTGCTGGTGATTTATTAGTGAAAGGGGCAGGTAAAATCTCTGTCTGCTGGGATCAATCACCTTGGCTTCCCAAGAGTTAATGAAAAGAATCCCCAGGTTGGCTGAAAGCTTCTCTTATCCTGAATTCCTCCCCTCACCTGAGAAACCTCCAAGCAGTGTTTAAAGTCAAGCAGGACCAGTTTCATATATGAAGAGTTAACCATGGATCATTGCTCACTGCTCCCACCAGCTGCCTCCTAATCTGGCAATAAAACCCGCCTGCTGTCAAGATGGTGAAGGGGCCAAAGGGAACTCTGCATTTTTCTTGCCTTTAGATCAGGTTGCAGATACTGGCTTTCTTTCTCCATCTGCCCCAGGGATGTTTGAGTCAGCTGCTATTTCTATGGAGTAGGGACACCAGAGGCTTAGGAAATCCAACCAACTGCCCTTGTAAGATTCGTGGTTACTATAGAATGCTGAGTCCAGGGAGCAGCTCCTGTCAGTCCCCACTGCACTTGACTTCAGGGGCATGGCGGTGTAATGCCCCCAAGCAGAGAACAGCTTTCACACTTACTACTAGGAATCTCAGCTGGTCTAGACTCCATCTCCCCAGGAGGAATGGGAACAGAGGGTCTCTTAGAGTGTGGGCTCTTTCTGAGAGCCATGCAAGAGTTCCTAAAGAACACCATCTGGTTTTCCCAGCCACCAGGAAAAGCAGGAGACGCAGGGGTGGGGAGTAAGGCTGCATCCCTCACCTTTCACCTAGCTTAGAGGCTGGGGATTTAACCCTCTTGAGTCTCAGTTTCTTTCCTCATGGGGGGTGGGGGTGGAGAAAGAGATGTACAAGAGTTGGGGGGTGGGGGCAACCAGCCCTGCACCGTTTCCTCAGCCCCATCTGGATACTCAGAGGTGAAAAAAGAGATCAAGTGTCAAGTTCCAGCCAGGTCACTCACTGGCAGTGAGTGAGTGATCTTGGCAGATCACTCATTTCCTCTGAGCCTCCGTTTTCTCACCTCTAAGCCTAGGCACCTGACTCAGGAAGTATTAAACAGGATCGCATATGTAAAACTCAAAAAAAAAAAAAAAAAAAACGGCACCGGGAACAATACATATAAGGCGATCGCTATTTTTTAAACCACGTAAAAGACCAATTCCCACCCTTACATCCCTCCCAGTGTTGCAGCTGAGTTGTCCTACAAGAGGGGCACACGCAATCTTTCAGACTTCAAGTCCTGGGAGCCACTCTCCTTCCTGTCACCCTACATCTGATGTGCGGGAAAGGGCCACCTCTGAGATCCTCCTCAGGCTCCACAGGCTTGGGCTGGGAGTGGGGGAGCTCAGAGAGCTAAGTGTGGATGTAGAGAGGGCGCCCGCTGCCTGTGGGTACTGGGTACCTGGGCAGCATCTCCAGCCTAGGCTCTCTCCCACCCACTCCCGGAGCGCCCAGCGCGCAAAAGAGAGAAAAACCAGAAAGTCGTGGATACTGGACCAGGCTTTGACGCGGATCTTGAGCTCGCCGTCCTGTGGCTCCGGCATGGCCTTTCTGGAGAGCTTCAGCTTGTTGAGCCCACCGAAGCCGGCCAGCACCACCGCGCGCATCTCCTGGGCATCCCCGAGGCGGTGGGAGCCGTCGCCGCCCTCAGCAGGCTCCTTGCTTGTCTCCTTCTCGATCATCTGCTCTGTCTCCTCCGCCTTCTCTACGCCTTCCTTGGCCATGGCGCGCAAGGGGTCGCGGGGCGCACAGGCTGCGGCTGTGAGGGGGGTCGGGGCTTCTCTCCCGCGGGTTCCTCCTGTTGAATGTGGGATGCTCTTCAGTGCAATGGCTGCAACCTCTGCGAGCGGAGCCGCGGTCCACCGCCTCCACCGTAATACTCAGAGGAGCCGCGCCCTCACTCCCCCCACCCCCCCCTACCTCACTCCCCGCCCTCACATTTCCTTCTGCTCCAAACCAAACCTCAAGTCCAGCTTTTGTGCAGCTCCCAAATCAGGCTCTTTGTTGCAAGCTTAAAAACGGACTCTTGAATAAAACACACCAGGAGCTGCCGCCTGGACACCCCAACCCTTAGCGTAGGCTCAATACTATGGTATATACGGCACAGACTCTGGCGCCTTGAAATGGACAGAGATGAATGTCAGGGCCTGGAGGATGCTGCCGGGAGACAAGGTTGCCTCCTCTCCCGCGGGTAGGCAGGGGTGGGCTGAATAGCCGGGAAATTGGGCTGTTTACCATCAGCTGGTTCTGAATGGAACCGCAGGGAGGTGCGGGAAGTTAGAGAGCCATCCCAGTCAGGGCTCTGAAGAGCCAGGTCCAGCCTTTTCCCTCTGGACCCAGTGCTTGTCATGTGGGATGCTCTTCCTGGACTTCTCCTGAAGCTTCCTTATGTCAGTTAGTTCTTGGGAACTATGCTTTCTTTTGAGCAAAGACGATCCAGAAGAATTCGGTCCCAGAACAGGTCTAGTTCCTGCTAGGATCTCCAGAAGAACAAGAACCTCCTGAACAACAACAACAAAACAACAACAACAAAACAACAACAACAACACACACACACACACACACACCACACACAAAAAAAATACAGATCCAATTCAATCATGTCTATCACATAATAAACTCTAGCTATTAAACAAAGGTCATCTGTGCTGTTTTAAACGATTTCTATAGGACTTGCCCTGTGCAGTTTAAAGGAGGAGATACAATTTCTCATCAGGTTTATGTCTCCGTTCAGGTAAACCCTACCTTTGAGATCTCAGGTGACATTACTCTTCCTGAGTCCCAACACCCACCCATACCTACTGTCCTAGTTAGGATTACCATTGCTGTGATGAAACACCATGACCAAAGCAACTTGTGAGAAAAGAGTTTATTTCAGCTTACACATCCTGGTAACAATCCATCTCTAAGGAAAGTCAGGACAGGAACTCAAACAGGGCAGGAACCTGGAGGCAGAGCTGCTGCTGAAGCCTTGGAGGACTATTGCTTACTGGCTCGCTTCTCTAGACTTTCTCAGCCTGCTTTCTTTTAGAACCTAGGACCACCAGCCCAGGGATGGCACCACCCACAATTATTATTAATTATTATTAATTTAGAAAGTGCCATATAACCAGATCTTATGGAGATATTTTCTCAATTGAGGTTGTCTACTTTCAGATAACACGAGCTTGTATCAAGTTGACATAAAACTACCCAGCACATCCACAGTCACATTCTACTTGTAATCTGCACCACGTAAAGTGCTGCTGTGGCTTAACTCGGTGACGGTGAAGTTCTCAGTCTCAGTGAGTGAGACTGGTGGGGCAATGGTCTCAGGAACATGGCAGAATGATGCTGTTACAGTCTCTCCTCCTCCCATCCATCCTGCGCCTCTCTGTTTTCAAACTTTGACCTTAATCTGGAAAAAGTCATTACATCCCCATCTTAACTCAGAGGTCTCCTTGACCTTGGAGGTTCAGCACACCACCTTCATCAGGGTTAATTCCTAACCCACTCTCATCCAGAGCATCAATTTCTTGTGCAAAGTTCACCAACTCCCAGGCTGGATTCTTCACCGCAAAAGTGCATGTTAGTTTGTAACTATGATATGATTTATTTAGCAATGTCTTGTTCCTTTGCCCAACTTAAACTTAGGTGGGTAGGGGCTGTGCCTCTTTTAACCAACCTTGTTTTCCTGGGTGTAGTTCATGACTGGTCCATAATTAAACATATTTGTTGGATGAACAATTTAGCCAATGAAAGCTGATGCTTCTGTGGAATCCCAGAGGCTGGAGGAATTCTCAGGGAGGAGGGGACATGTAGGCCAGTTCTGCAGACCAAGAAGATTCTAGGCCCACTGAGGCACATACAAGGTGACAGGTGAGAGGTGATCTTCAGATAATTCTCATATGTTCTGTGAGCTGCAGTCCCTGCAGAGGAGGCTGAAGGAAGCAACATTTGAGGCTGGTCTCTGAAACATGATTTTTATTAAAAACAATGCAGGTGATCAACACCACTAAAAGCTTCAGAGACAAAACAAACAGACAACAAAAAAAACTGAGGTACCAGGGTTACTAGAACTGCAGTTAGAGATGAGAGTACAGGCAATGGAAAATGGAAAATGATAAGAGTATTCCCTGAGGGAATGGCTATGTGTGTGGGAGGGAGACGGCAGATGGAGGCAGAACAGAAGGTCCCCTTTTAGTGAACTGAACTTTATTGTAAAACCGATTAAGAACCCTATTCACATTGTGATATAGCGTGTTTACACTGTATTCAATCCTGGAACAAGAATTGGAGTGCCCATGGTTTATTTTGGAGGTAATCCCAGGATGCTTTCGTTATAAATTAGGAAAGTGAGACAGTAAAATGATGGAAGCCAATACAGGATGCCTTTAAGAGCAGATTACCACTGTGGATGAGTGGGGTTAAAACCATAGGAGACCTTTGGGATACATTGTGGATGAAATAAATCCCAGAGTTGTCTCATCCAAGAAGCAGGGAAATTGTTATTTACTCACTAAACTGTGTGTATGAGTGACCATGAGCTGTTCCTGGAAGTGTTTGCTCTACCAGACCCTAGGTATCTAGGTAGAGAGAGTCCCCAGGCTGAGAACTTCAGCTGCTTCTGTGGGAGGCTGAGTGAGTAGAGGTGGCTTCAGTGTTAATAACATTGCGCTCTATGATGTTGTGTTGTCTAGCTACTGTTCTAGACGTTGCATAATAGAATTTGATTCTGAGAATAACCTCATGAGGTAAGAATGACCATCTCCACCTTACAGAAAGTGACTCTGCATATCTGACACCTCAGTTCTTTTTTTATTTTTTATATATTTTTATTTTTTATATTTTATATATTTGAATTACAAACAAGATTGAATTACATGAAGATCCCAGTTCCCTTCTCCTCCCTTCCTCCTCTACCACCCCCCCCAACTAAAATCCTACCTGTCATATGTCCTTTCTTCTATTCTACACCTGACTCAAAATTTCTGCTTCCTTTTGGATAAGATAAAACACTGACTGCAGTTTGTTGAACTGGGTCAAATCAGTTCTGCTCCTGTTACATTACTCAATGGAATTTTTAAATGTGTCTGCTCTTTTCATGGACTTCTAATATCTCTATTTCACCGAGGCCCTTTGTGTTGTTTCTAAGCATTTTCCTTTGACACAGGGGAAGTAAATCTGTGCTATAGTTGACATGCTGAATATTTAGGAGATGGTGTTTGTCTTATATAGTGTGCTAAATGGAAGATAATTATTCGCTACAAGTGAGTCTTCTGACTGTTAAAAAACCCCAGATTGTAACTGGTAGACAGCTGATTATCACAACAACCCAGAAGGGACGCACCACACTTTGAGCTACTTGGAGAAGAATACTGTCCTTTGAGTCCTATATAACAATAAAAGTAAGCATTTGTAACGTTGCTCTTCTCTAGTAGAATGTGGCAAGAGCTATGCTGGCATATCTCCACATAAACAGTAAGTCAGCTTTTATTTGTTGTGAATGGGTTATTCCAGGCATTCTCTCAGTGCTTTCCTTGGGAAGTACCTTCCCATAAAGGGCAATGTCAAACACTGACATTGTATTACTGCTGGTACAATGGAGTATTGCAGCTCAGCTCTGAACTGTAAATGGCTCTAGAAAAAGAGCACTGTGCATGTGTTCCTGAGTGATTGTGTATGTGAGTACATGCATGCCTGCATGAGTGCATGTGTGTGGATGGGGGAGAGAAATAGGAAGATGGAGGGAGGAAAGGAAGGGAGAAGGAGGGAGGGAAGGGGGAAGGAAGGAAGGGAGAGGGAGGGAGAGGGAGGAACAAAACAGGAATAGAGAAGGGGGAGAGAAGTTCATTTAAGTTGATGAATATTGATTTAGGTTGGGCTGCGCAGAAGCAAACTTTTCTTAATTCAGAGAGCAAAAAGATATAGGAAATAATATTGAAACAATTTTAATATTAGTTTATAAATGATTATCTAAATAACTTGAAATGGCTCAGCAAATTTATAGAGAAATATATGACTTGTATGATGATCAATGCATCCACATACACTCTTTAATCAGCTTTATTCCACTGTATCATTTCCATCCAGTTAGAATAATTTGTTATGCATAAATCACAATAGTTACTCTTCAGGATAATCTTATGCCTTAGGAACTAGTATCCCTATTTTACAGAGGAGAGATGTGCAAAAAAGCTGAAGAGCTGTCCCAAGATCACCTACTCAGTGTTGCAGACTCGGGCTTTGAAATGGGAGCCATGCCACTTTGAAACATGAAATCTCAACCATTATTTGACAATGTGTATGGTTTTATATGTTGTTCCATCTTTCTAACTTTTTTGAAGATTTATTTATTTTATATGCACACATAGATGTACATGAGTGTGCACGTACACCACGTGCACATATGCAGGAGTCCAGGAAGGTCGTCAGAGGGCATCAGATTCCCTAGATCTGCAGTAACAAGCAGTTACGAGCTAATGAGCTCTGGGAATTGAACCCCTGTAATATACAAGAGGAGTAAGCGCTCTTACCCACTGACCCTTCCCTCCACCCCTACAGATCTTTATTCTTAAGAATACTACCTCCAATGGGCCAGAATCTAGTCTAATTTAATCCTCTTGCAAAGGAGGCTGGGGGATGTAGTTCTGTCAGTGAAGTGACAGAATCCAAGGAGAAAGTCAGAATTCAGTTATTAGTGATAAGGGAAGAGATGATATTGGACCTTCCTCAGATGACACTCTATGGAATGGAGGATGGACCATTAGGGAATAAAGGGAAGTACAACATCACTTAAAAACACTGGCTCTTAAGACTCGATGCTATCACCCCCCCCCCCAAAAAAAAAAGTGTTCTTTTTTAAAAAAGATTTATTGTGTGTGTGTGTGTGTGTGTGTGTGTGTGTGTGTGTGTGTGTGTGTGTGTGCATGGCCATGTGCATGTAGCTGTGCACAGAGGCCAGAAGAGGGTGTAAATTCCCTGGAGCTGGAGTTCCAGGGGCTTCTGAGCTGTCTGAGGTTGGCGCTGGGAATGGAACTCTGGTCTCCTGAAAGTGCAGTGAGTACTTTTAACTGCTAAGACTTCTCTCCAGCCCCAAAGATGAATTTTGGCCTATTTCATGGTTTTATATCCATATTATTGAATTACAGCTTAATGGTAGAAATTAATAAGAAAATACTATTCTTTTTCATAACTTGCATGTGCTAGCCCTAAGAAGAGTATTTTAGATCTGTCGCTGCCAGATTATGAATGATTGAAATTGGGACCATTTTACCTGCTCTTTCTTTCCCTTTTACTCACTAGCAGCTATTGTCTATGGAGAGATGATTTTTATCGATTGTTTTGTATTGCTTGGTAAACATGGTTGGCCAAGTGTGGAGGAGAATATACCACATAGGGCCAGGTGAGGACATTTAAATGAAGCAGTTTATGGTTTTGAAACCTCATTCATGCTACAAGATGATTTCTGACTGATTTCTTTATCCCATTCTGCATATTTTGGAGGGTTTTCCCCTAGGGTGAGGCTGTGCGATTTCTTCTATGAATTATCACACAATAATGCTGTCTGCTTCTTCCAAATACTATGTAGAGATGTATTTCCCCAAAGCACTTTGATATAGATCATTGTGAATAATGGCAACTGAATAGGGATGTAAAATCCAGGTTCAGAAGCAAATAAAACCTTGACTCCTCAGATAGGGTTCAATAGAAACCAGACCTGGGGAGAATTCTTCCCTGTATCTATCCCTCCCTCCCTCCCTCCCTCCCTCCCTCCCTCCTCCCTCCCTCCCTCCCTCCCCCTCCCTTTCTTCCTTTTCCCTTGTCTTCCTTCCTCCCTCTCTTCCTCAGGCCCCTTTCTTTTCTTCTTCCCTCCCCCTTTCTCTGTCTCTGTCTCTCTGTCTCTCTTTTCCTCTCCAGATTATTATACTGCACACCAGGGTGAACTAGCCCTGCAGCTACCTTAGCTCTCTTATTTTCCTGACATGTCTGGTTTGAGCTGAGCCAGGGTTTTTTGCAGAGTGCTGTTTCTGTTATTATTTTATTGGCCAGTATCCAGTTTGTTGGCTTTTTCTCAGAGTCATGATTGTGTGAAGTTGTAAGATCTGGATGCAACTGAGAATGCCAGAAGGGCACACTTGGCCTTTTCTTTTCTGAGGTTAAATGGCTTAATTTCCAGGAGATGGGAAACATTCTTCAGGAACTGGAACCCCACCCATTGTCTTTTAGCAAGTACCTCCTCTTCACAGAACTTACATAAAGTAAGTGGGCAAGAAGTATTATTCAACCATCTGTCACTCATTTATCCATCCATCAGTCCAGCTAGCAAGTCTCTAAATTCTTAATATGCACTAAGCAAAGGAACTGTGTAACCATGGCCAAGTTCCTTAACCTTTCTTAAAGAAAAAATAGGGGTGGGGGTATATGTTTTATTTTTATGTGAGGGTGTTTAGCCTGTATGTTTGCATGTATGTGCACCATATGCATGTTTTATGCCCACAGAGGTCAGAAAATAGCATCGGATCCCCTGCAACTGGAGTTATAAATGGTTGTGAACCACACGGTGGGTTCTGAGAATTGAACTTGAATCCTCTGATCACTCTGCAAGTGCCCCTAACAATTGAATCATATCTCTGTACCTTTCAATCTTTCTTTCTAAAAATCTATTTGTGGGGGTGGGGTAGTGAGGATGTGTGTACGTGTTGCATTCAGGTGCAGGTGCATGTGTGTGCATGTGGAGGTCAGAGGTCAGTGTGTGATGTCTTGCTCACTCACTTTTTTTTCTTTTTAGACAATGTCATCATTAAACATGGACCTAGAATGGCTGGCCAGTAAATTCCAGGTATCTGCCTGTATTCCTCCCAAGTGCTGGAGTTACAGATGTAGGCACCTGAGTTCTGCTGTTCTGAACTTTACCAACTGAGCCAGCTCCCCAATGCAAGGTTCTTAACCTGTATTGTTTTGTTTCCTAATTTGTAAAATATGGATATTGATCACTTACTTTGATCCCAGACACTGTTCACATCCCAGTGTTCCCAATTCCCAACTGTGTGAATTTTAGGCTCTGAGATGTTAAGACAGTTTGCACATGGAATGAGAATCAGATAAACGATTTGCAGGCATGTAAAAGCTGCATGGGATACATGACAAACCCCAAGTATCACTTCTCACACACAGTAGTTAAGGCATAATAACTACCTTTCTACACCTGCTTCATGAATAGGGCCTGGAGCTTTCCTTGTGGGGATTGGATATATAAAACCAGTGCTGAGATGCTCCCAGGATGCAGGGCCAAGGTAAACAGAGGGAAATTTCCTAGGTCCTAGAGTTGGTCAGGCTATATATTCCAGTCCTGGTTTCATTTACCTCTTCCTAGCTGTAGAACCACTGGTAAAGATCCTTATTCTCTCTCTGTGTCTCTGTCTCTGTCTCTCTCTCTCTCTCTGCATGTGTGTGTGTTTATTGTTTAATTTGCAAAATGTGTATATTGATCATGCTGTCTTCCCAGATTTGTGGGGAAATATAAAAGAGGCAATCCAAATTGATGTCTGTGCTTGGGAAAAGTGTGTCTTATTTGAAACTCCTTTTAGTATGTCACTTAGTATTTTAACCACCGTTTGACTAGGATAGGTTAGGGCTCTGTGTTAGCCTTTTCTGAAGTCCACTGAGTGGTACACTTGTCTCTTAGGATACTGATGGATGTAGGGTTAAAGGGGATTCTACAGGCAAATTAACTGGGAACCCGGGTCAAGTGCAGTTAGGAAGCTTTCTTTAATGTAGATTTAGAAATTAGTGCAGCATGATTTTGAACCTCCGAATGGGGCTGTGGAAGACAGCTTCTTGCAAGCATACTTGACTTCCAGGCCTTTTCCACTGACGTTCAAAAGGGTGGTAATCTCAGGGTGTCGTATGGGGAAAGCTGCTGTGGATAAATCAATCCATAATTACCTCTGAGTATTTGCTCAGCATCAGACACCATGGAAGGGCAACAAGAAAATGTCATGCCCTTGCCCTCAAATTTTTGAGAGGCTTATTAAGAGGAAACAGAGCCAACGAACTTTGAGAACACATCATTCTAAATTTGGAACCAGGACATTTATGAGTCAAATGAAATGGCTCTTGTGTGGGGTGTAATAGGGGTGGCAGGGGCTGAGATAAACAGGCATGTGGAGGGCGTCCTGAAGGGGGAAATTATCAACACCACCTTGACTCATTGTGTTGGTGATTTTTCTGTTGCTTGATAGATACCAAGGGGAAAATGTTTTAGAGGAACAATTTGTTATGACTTATGGCTTCAGAGTTGCCAAACTACTGGTTTTTGGCTCCATTGTTTCCCAGCTGTGGACAGACAGAATACCTTGGTGGAACAGAGCTGCTCACCATCATGGTGACCCAGAAGCAGAGGCAGAGAAGGACAAGTTGCTTTTCAATGACACATTCCTGGTATCCTACTTACTTATTCTAGCAAAGCCCCACCTCCTAAACTTTCCACTGCCTCCCCAAATAGCACTGCCAGCTGGAGACAATGTCTTCAACCCATGAGCCTGTGGGGATATTTTATATTCAAATTCTAATAGCCATGATTGCCAGGTAAGGATGTGAGCTCAGGAGTGCCAGATATTTTAGACATTCACAAGAATCTAGTAGTCTGGATTTTCTTATGCAAAATATACAAGATTTATAAAATCCTTATGAATATAACATTGAACGAACACACAGTATATCTGTAAGCCAAATTTAGCCCACATGGCTTCACTTTGCAATCTTTGGTCTTTGCCGACTCATTCTCAGGTGGGATAATTTTGTTCTTTGGGTCATTTGTCAATGCCTGGGCACATTTTTGTCACAACTGGCATTACAGGCAACTAAAGGATAGAGGCTGCTAAATACCCTTGTCAGTAGAAAATAATTAGTATGTCCATGATGTTAGAAGTGCTCACTCTGAGCCTCAGATGTTGGGATTGTGTGACTGACTCTGTGGTTTTTGTCCTCCTGCCTGTTGTGACTTTGGAAATGTCCTTGTTCTGGATGGTAAAAGAAGATACTTGAACTAATTGATGCTCCAGGGACTTTCCTGCTTAGGGCCTGAGGTCACATCAGTCCTCATACTGGCAGTGACCTGGCACAAGGGCTCTCTGCAGAAATGCCATTGATGGGAAATGATAGCCATGGATGAGACAACACAACTATGCATGTTCCCAACCTGGAATACTGTTTGTCCTTTGGACGAGTTCCGAAGCTCCTTCCACTTCCATTTCACTCAAGACACTTGAAAAATGTGAAGCTGATGTTGCAAGGCTCCTAAGTTATCCTGTACAATATTGTTTTTAGAGACTGTTCATATTTTCAGAGAGGACAAGAAATCAAAGGACATACTCTCATTTAATATGCCACTGCCCTTCTGAATAGAGACAGCCTTTCAGATATGGACTGTGAGTCTCCTCGATGTGTACACCTGTGTATCTCCTTGGCCTGCAAGAGCCAAGTTATTATTTTATCTTTAGGATTTAATTCAATTGTGCCCACAGGGGAAGTGAGGCAGACTGTTATATGAGGTACATGGAGGAAGGGTGATGCCTAGGCCAGGAGCAGGAGTGATGGACAGAAGGCACATGAGGCAGTTTGTAGACTCCCATGCTTACACATAGCTTACTGCTAAGCATGCTCAGCTCCAGGCAGCCTGAGTCACTCTGGGATTATAGAACAACATAAGATGAGTGGGCCTATTTTATAAATAAGAAAGATCATGGTTCTGCAGTCTAAGATGAAAGTGGCAGCAGATTCGATGTTTGTTGAAGGCCTCTTCTGATTCATAGCAGGGGCCTCTGGCTTCATCCTTCTGTGGTAGAAGGATAGAGGAGTCTATTGTGGATATAATATATGTAGATATAATATATCTTATAAGGATACTGAACTAGTTTCATTTGTGTTGCTCAATAAATCATTCTGAGCAAAACTAACCTAGGGGATAACCAGGTTTATTTGGTTTATAATTCCAAGTCACAGTCCATCACAGAGGAGAGATCACAGTATGAATTCAAAGTAACTATTTATATAACATCCTCAGTCAAGAGAAGAATGAATGAAATGGACACATGCTTGCTTTCCAGCTGTTTCTGTCCAGCTGGCTCTCTTCGCTATTATGCGGTTTAGGGTCCAGTGCAAGATGAAATGGTGCTGCTGGTGTTCAGGGTGGATCTTGCCCACCTCAAATAATAAAGAGAATCCCTCAAAGACATGCGAACTGATCAACCCTATCCAAACATTTCCTCAATGGAGGGTATGTTCAGGTCATTCTAGTTTGTGGCAAGTTGTCAATAAAAAGCTCACCATCACAGATAGTAACCCCACTCATAAGGATCTCTTTATCACCTCCCCAAAGACCCACCTCCCAATACAATCACCCCAAGGATGAGATTTTCAATACATAAACTTATAGATTCAGTCTTCTGTGTTACCCATGTTGGTACCCTCACCCATTTCTTCAATATGCAGTAATATTTTCCAAGTGGGATATATTTACTAGGAGGAAGGGTTTTCTGAGCTCCCAGAGAAGGGACAGGGCTGCTCTTTCAGGATTTCTGGATACTGACCCCACCAGCGTTCCAAGCATAGATGTGGCTTTAGTGATGTTGAGTTTCCTTTTGAGTACCAGGAGCTGTCTGTCTATAGTGGTTAATAGTAGTGTGCAAATTGCTATAACAAGCTCCTCTGGAGTGGTAGCGCAAACCTGAAGATTCAAGAATGACGACAAAGCAAACCCTTGCCCTGATTAAAAAAAATTCCATTTGCTCCTGTGTTCATACTAGGGGCCCTAAAGCCTAGAGTTAATGCATCAAACATTCTATACCTTCCATCTTTGAGTAGAGATTGCTCTCCCGGCAACTTCCTGTACCTTTCACTTGTCAGGTTAGGAAGTCAGTCTACCAGTATGATAGGTGTGTGAACAAATACAGGTAGGTTGTACCAGTTCCACATGTACGTGAAGAGGTGACGGGCAATGTTAACAGATGGGCCATCTTGGTTTAAGTTTCCCTAAAAGCAGACACTGGGGCTAACACTAGCGGTCAAGTTGACTGGGGTGGACCCCAGGAAGCATTGGTAGTAGAGTAGGGAAGTCAGATCTGGAATGAAAGAAAACAGGGAACAGACACATTTCAAACAAGTGGGTGACTAGTTCTTAATTCTATTAGAGATCTCCAGAAGTTAGTGTGGATCATGATTTTGAACTGTCCAAATGGTCACTAATGAAACTGGGATTATTTATGATTTCCCTCACAGTGGTTTTCAACCTTCCTAATGCTGTGACCTTTTTGTCCAGTTCCTCATGTAGTGGTGACCCCAAATCATACAATTAGTTCATACTACTTCATAACTGTAATCGTGCTACTGTTAGGAATCATAATGTAAATATCTGATATACAACCACTATGAATGGGTGGACCTCAAGGGGCTCATGACCCACAGGTTGAGAACCACTGTGCTACTGGGAGTTCAACATTGTTTTCTGAAGAGAAGAGTGATTTTCAGAACTGTAGTCTTGCCTTCCTTGTAGAACAAGCAGATTCCCATCACCAGAGTCCTCAGGCAGAGAGTAGCAGGTGTTCAAAGCCAGCAGCTCCAGGAGTACAGTAAGTACAGAGGAACGCAGGCTGGGATGGGCTGGCACTTGCTGGAGTATATTGATTTAAACTGTTATTATCACTCTAGCACTTGTACAGACGCAAGCCAACTGTAATATTCTTATGCTTATAGCTCTTAACAGATTGTGCTAAGAAGCAAAACACACTTGAATATTACATTTTCAAAGCAGTAAAACACAGCGCAAGTCAAAATAACAATACCTTGATGTGATGCATAACATACTTTGGTCAAACAAGATGAAGATTTACAGTGCAAATATGCTGACTACCAAGAGGCCAATTATTCTGAAAACCATGTGGCTAGATCTTGTGATAACTACACCTCCCTGCTACAAAAGACCTATTTTATAGCTATGAGGTCTTCAAGTTTTCATTCAAGCACACCATTTTGTCTTAGCCTTTCTTTCTTTTTATTTTTCTCTTATACAATACATCCTGACCACAGCCTCTACTCCCTTCACCCTTCCCAGTCCCCCTCCCATCCACTGCTCCTCTGCCTCCCTTCAGAAAAGAACAGACCTCCAAAGGATAGAAAGCAAAATTGTATAACAAGGTGCAATAAGACTAGGCACAAACCCTCTTATCAAGGCTGGATGAGACATCCCAGTATCAGGAAAGGTATCCCGAGAGCAGGCAAAGGAGTCAGAAACACCCCTACTCCCATTGTTAGGAGTCCTACAAAAAACTCCAGGCTAAAGAAGCACAGCATGTATGCAGAGGACTTAGCACAGGCTCTGTGATCAGCACTACAGTCTGTGAGCCTCTATAAGCCCAGTTTAGTTGATTCTGTGGACTGTGTTCTCCTGGTGTCCTTGACCCCTCTGGCTCCTACAATGCGTCCTCTTTTCAAAGGGGTTCCTGGAGCTCTGCCTAATGTGTAGGTGTGGGTCTCTACATCTGTTCCTAGCTTCCGGAAGCAGCCTCTCTGGTGACAATTGGGGTAGGCTCTGATCTGTGAGTGTAGTAGACTATCTTAACTTTTAATCAAATGAGGTTCTTAATTAAAACTGGTTGACATAACACATTAAGGAAAAGGGGCTATTGAAAAAGGTGGGGATCCGTGATGGCTCAGCAGGTAAAAGCTAGGCCTGATAACTTCAGTTCAACCCCCAGGACAAACAAGGAGAGAAGAAACACGCTCAGGTTGTCCTCTGACCTCCACACCTGTGTGGTGGCATGCCCACATGTAGACATACACATGCAAAATAAATTTTAAAATGCAGGGGGGAGATAGGGACCTAGTTTGCTTCTTCTACACACAACTATCTTGTTTGGGCAGCAGCATTTGTTGAAGATGCTGTCTTTTCTTCATTGTGTATTAAAGAAATTATATTGACAAGGATGCTGGTCTCCTTGTCAATATAATTATATTGTATTATGGGTGTAGGCTTATATAGAGAAAGGAGAAAAAAAGAACTAAGCATGGTGGCACACGTCTGTAATCTTAGTAACTTTGTGGTGGAGATAGAAGCATCTGAAATTTGAGGCCAGCCTGGGCTACCAAACAAGACCCTGCCTTAAAAAATAAATTCATTCTATTGAAACAAATGACGTTGGGAAGCTCACATAATCCTGGGGATCACTGGGACCCTGCAGAAAAATTTGAAAAAATGACAAGGGGGTTTTAAATTAAAAGGACCAGGTGTTTACTGTGATTCACATGTGGTTTGAGTGTGTTCCCCTAAAGCTTCATGTGCTGGGCTCATGGGCCCCAGTGTGCTAGTGTTGAGGTCTTGAGTCTTCCTAAGAGGCAGGGATACTGGACAGCACCAGATGGTGAGAGGCACAGACTCATCAAGAATCAATACTGGTCTCTTCTAAACTAGTTCTTACAAGAGATGGATGTTATAAAGTAAGGCTGTTTACTAACCTGTTTCTTCAGCATTTCCCTTTTCACTTCTGTTGTGTTGTGGCACAGTCAAGGGGACCCTCAGTATTGGATTTTTAGTCTATGGACTAAATTAATCCATAAAGTACCCAGACAATATTTTTTCTTACAGCAGTACAAACCAGACTGATAATAGTAGCTTTATGAACACCAAGGTCTAACAGAGGAAAGTGTACTAGGGGAATATTCAAGAATATCTTGGCTTTTTATAGTCCTTGCTCTGTAAATAAAGTTGACACACATTAGTTAAGATTGTTCAGGCAGCTATTTTCATTGACTGTGGCTCACAGAGAAGAACTTCATGTAAGAGGGAGTCAAGGCCCGCTTAACAGAAGGGAATTCATGCCTGACACTACAAACATAGCCAATCACCTGTAGCTGGCGAGGTAATGGACCCTAGACAAAAACCCACAACTATCACTTTCCTAAACCAGTATAGTTCTCAACTGTGTTCTAAATATCCATCCCTATATTCATAGATAAGTGAAGCTCTCACACTCAGCAAGGAAGCTTCTTTTTGTAGCAGACAGACCATTACAGAAAGTCACAGCTTGTCAAAATGCAGAGAGCATAGAGGTGTCTAACCCCAACTCATACATCTATAATACAATACCTAAGGCTCCAAGGCACATCATGGAAGAAGGGGTAGAAAGGTTGTTAGAGCTAGATGTTCAGGCCACCTGCCGCAAGATAGTAACTACTATATATGACAAAGATGCTGCTTCCATGACATCAACAATATGGTTGCCTAAGCAAGACCAGCACAATGACACCAGTAAACATGTTAGTACGAGTAGGGGTTGTCTCACAGGCCCCTCCCCTAGATGAAGCTATAAGCAATTAATGGCTGCTAGGAAAGGGAAACTTAGTTTTCATGCTCCTTGATAGGTTACTCAATCCCAAGCAATCATCCCTAAACACATACATATATGAGCAATAGGAAATGGATTCAGTAGGTTGTCTTTTTAATATCTATCATCTATCTACTATCTCTCTATCTATCTGTCCATCATCTATATGCAACAATAATAATTAAAGAAGATGAGGTCATGAATTTGTGAGAGAGAGTTAGGGGGACACAGGAGGAGATAGAGAGGGAGGGGAGAAAAATGACATAAATTCAATACTCACATATGAAATTCTCAAAAAATAAACAAAATATTTTAAAGTCAACAAAAGAAGAGGGGGGCACAGAGATTTCTTTATTTTTATAGAAAATGACAGGGTCCCAGGTAAATTTATTTGACCAGCCTTTCTCTAATCATAGAAGTATTCCCACAAGAAAGCTATTAGAAACAGATGGGCTGTAAAGTTTGTTTGAGATTATTTTCCATCTGCATTTTTTGGGTCTCCGAGTCTTAACGAGCAATTTCATAGTGAGGCATATGCTCGGAACTCTGAGTCTTTTTCAGTCACACATAGCTCAAGTGTGTCCATCCGTGGCCCAGTTTGTTTTTAGCTGCTGTGATAAGCACCATGATAAAGCAACTTGGAGGAGCAAAGGTTTTGTTTGCTTCATAGCTTCTAAACATCACTGAGGAAAGCCAAGGTGGGAGTTTGGAGCAGAAATTATGGGGGGATGCTGCTTTCTGGCTTGTTCCCTCTGGCTTGCTCAGCTATGTTTTTTATATAACCCAGGCCAATGGGCAGGGATGGCACCACCATCAGTTAGCTGGACCCTCCAAAATAAAGTATCAGTCAAGAAATGCCTCACAAACATGGCTACAGACCAGCCTGATGGAGGCACATCTTCAGTTGAGGCCTTCTCTTCCCGAGCGTATCAAACTGATAAGCAAGACTAAACATCACAATCTGAATACCCGCAAAAGGCACAGAACACACGTCAAAACAGGGCAGCCACTTAAGACTGTCCTGTGCATGACACATCAGAAGAGAGTGGGCTCAAATACATGCAAATTTAAGTTTGACTTTTTCTTTTGCTGTTAAACTTGAAGGGGGAGTGGTATTTGGTGTGGTTATGCATGTGGATTAGGAAACCATGAAATAGTAACATATTTTTGGAAGTGTCAAGTGATGAAATATTTTGGGAAGGGAATTTGAGCAAAAGAAACCAAAGCCTGAAAAAGAACTTTTGTCAAAGTAATGAGAAAGCTATTTATTCTGAGGAGGTAATTTAAGGTGTGCACATACATTTCAGCTCCAGGTAGTTTCATTGCAGTATTAATTAAAAATTTACCGACGCACAGACTAGGAATAAGAGCTTTGGTTTTGTGTGTGTGGGTACATTTTAAAACCACAGGACCTTTGAAACCATTATCAGTGGAAGAAGATTAAAAAAAATAAAACACACGTTTAATAATAAGATCTTCTCCATAACAGGACATGCATGCAGATGTACTGAGCAGTTAAATGATTGGAGAAAAAATCAAGGCATTTGTGCTACTTATTTGCAGCTAATTCTTTTGCAATCCTGGTTTATTTTCTTTATGCTTTTTGTGTTTTCTCAATTTTCTACAATTTAAATATAATTATTTTCAAATGGTCATGTTTTAAGGGAAAAAAATCCCTGCATAATTTTTCTGTTTCTAGCTATGTTGATTAAAGAAGCAGGTGGTATGTGGTATTTAAAGATTATATTTATTCGTGTATGTATATGTATTTGTGGTGTGTATATACGTGTGTGTGTGTGTGTCTGTGTGTGTGTGTGTCTGTGTGTGTGTGTGTGTGTGTGTGTGTGTGTAGGTCACAGGTCAGCTTGCAGGAATTGAGCTCAAGTCTTCAGGCTTGGCAGAAGGGCCTTTACCTGCTGGGCCATCTTGTTGGCCCCCAGGTGACTTTTAGTAAATAAGCAAATAGTTACAATATGTTCAATGTTTTTATATACACTGTTTCACAACTGAAACTGTGGTGTCCTCTATAGTATATAATGCTTCATATTGATACAGCTCCTGCTTGTGAGAGGCTGAGCAGATGAAAATTTGTGTGCTTATAGAGAATGGAAAGCTTGAGTTCAACACAGCTCAGAGGCTTTTAATGATCGTATGATTCTCACCATACCAGATGACACCTAGGTTCCAAAGGAGCTTCAGGAGGACTCTCCTACCCCTGGTTTTCATTGACTAGACTTCTGTCCTCAATTAGTTTTCAAAAGTCAACAGCTCTTTTCAGGGGACAGAGGCATAAGAGTTTAGTTTGCCTGATTTGAAGTACCAATGACCATTGACACATGGGTTGAGATTATTTCTGCCTTGCCCCTCTTCCTTGAATAATGCTGTTATAAAAATGGTATAATAATAGTGTCTTAGCAATAGGATACAAGGTGGAGAAAAATACAAACTCTCTTGGGTAGCATGGGGGGGGGTGCTTAACTTAGGTAGGGTAGAGGTCAGGATCCAAGGTGAACCTATGTCTCTATTCTAGTGGGTTCACCCCACCTAGGTGAAATGAATGAATGACTCTCCCTTTTCCTTTAGGATAGAGAGACCAAAGAATTAAAACTACGAAGAGCCAAAGAGGGAGGGACTAAAGAGAATTTGCAAAGGGGAAATTGTTATTACTAATCATTTTATAATAGGTAGTGATAAGTTATCATCTAACAGATTTAGATGCAAGGTTCTTCTTTGCCATAGAATTGCTGCCAAACTGAAGAAAATGGGGTGCAATGGTTAGCTTTGTCAGTTTGACACATCCTAGAATCACCTGGGAGGACGATTCTCAGTGAGGAATGTCTACATTGGGTTGACCTGTGGGCATGTTTATGGAGGGTTGTAGTAATTAAGCAAATTGATGTGGGGAGATGCAACCCACTGTGGGCAACTTCATTCCCTAGGCAGGAGGTTCTGAACTATGTATAAATGGGGAAACTGAGCTGAGTAAAATCAAGTGAGCATGCATGCTTGCATTTCTCTCTGCTCTTGACTTTGGTTTGAGATGCTATGACTAGTTGTTTGACTTCCTGCCTTGACTTCCCACAATAATGGGCTGAAAACTAGAACTGCAAGCTGAAACAAACACCTTTCTCCTTCACATTGCTTTTAGTCAGGATAATTTTATCACAACAACAGAAATAAAACTAGAACAGGGAATTAGCCCTGTATATAGCATGAATTGCAAGATACATTTTGGCTCATAATATAAAACAGTTTAACACATGTCAAATCATCTCGCCTTGACCCTGTGTAAGGAAAGTAAGTGATGTTAAGCTAATAATTATACCACTCTTCTCTTCTTGTCTGTGACAATTTTAATGTTATTTTTAATATGTGGAGCATTAATGTACCTCCAGAATATAAAACTATACAAAAGGTATACTAGATGAGTGTTCTCCATTCTCTGCATCTTTCACCCTCTTCTTCCCACTCACCCTTTATGAATAACCAACTTATTGCTTTATGTGCTTCCACTGTGTTTCTTTCTGAAAAGATTAGCATGTGTATAGATGTGTTTTCTTTATTCTCCTCTCCTACCATAAGAGGTAGCATTCTGTGCCTACCTTTTTTTGTGCTTTGCTTTTCCATACAACAATATCTGCTAGAAAGTATTCCATAATCACCTCACAGAGATTTTTTTTTAAATTTCTTTTGTAGCCCTAGTAACGCAAATGTGCACATGCCACAGTTTATTCTGACTTTGTCATTAACTCTTGACAACTAATGCAATTATCATATTAAGGCAGAATAAATCCCACCAGTTGGTTGTGAATTTATGATCATCGGCCTGGATCTTTCCATTGTGGTGGAAAATGTTTCCAGGAGAAGGAAGGGTTCTTAGGTTGGAATACTGGGGGCTGGAGAACAGACACAATCAGCTCAGGGTTGGACATTGAGAACATGTCCCAAACTGAGAAAGGCTCATGGCTTTCATGAATGACTGGAGACCTTACTCAGTTCTTTGTGTTCTGAGGGCTGAAAGACTTCAGAAGAAAATGGCTGTGGGAGGAAGCTCTTAATAAAATTGAGACCCTTGCTCCATGATTCTCAGCCTTGGCAAATCCCTTGTGCTTGAACCATGTAACTAAACATCAGAACTCCTCTTTTCAGAGTTTATCAAAAACCAGGAGGCTCCTGGATGATGAATCTGAACTTTGGGGGTGTTTGAGACTTTCAGAAGTAGGAGGGGACCCCACTATTGAATTTAATTCCATTACAATGGTACAGGTTTTCTTTCTTTTTTTGAAAAACGTGTGTGTGTGTGTGTGTGTGTGTGTGTGTGTGTGTGTGTGTGTGTTTGTACTAAACATGAGTGCAGATGACTATTGAGCCCAGAAGAGAGTGTTGCATGCCCTGGAGCTAGAGTTCCAAAAGGTTGTAAGCCATCGGACATGGATGCTGGATCCTGAATTCATGTCTTGTACAAGAGCAGCAAGCTCCTAACTGCTGAGCCATCTCTCTACTCCAACTCCACCCCCCCCCATTTTTTGTTTTGTACTGTCATCCCTCAGTATCTGTGTAGAATTGATTCTAAAATTTCCTTGGGCTACTGAAATTCCCAGATGGTCAACATCCTCATATAAAATGGTATAGTGTTTGTATATAACCTGGGCACATCTTCCCATAAGCTTCCAATCATCTCTAGATGACATCTGGTACCTAATGCAGTATAAATGTTATACCATACTGTTTAGGGAACAGCAACAATAATCTACATGCACTGGTCATGGATGTCATTCTTTTAAAAGGCCTTCTTTTGCTTTGTGTTGGTTGAATTCACATATATGGCCTCTGTGGATGGTGTGGTGGGTGGATTGTATTTTTTGTTGTCTCTGGTATGTGGATGGCTGTTAGGTTAGGTTAGATGGTTAGATGTTGTGCAGAGAAATGAAAGTGACATTTCTTGTACCAAAGTATTAGAGTTGCATTCTTCTCTCCTTGCATGCAACTGTGTTTGTTCCTACAGAACTCTTGTCAGAAAGATTTCATTCCAACTAGATGAGTGTAAGATCCAGGGAGAGATTGACTTCCTTGCTTAAGACCACAAAGCAGCTCCATGACAAAACTGGAATATATACCTGGCTTCCAAATACCTCCTCTATCTTTTCTAAAGGGCAGCACTTTTTAGAAATAATGAGCCCTACAATAAGCCCATGGTCACAGAAATCACTCTCCTTTGGATAGTTAAAATACCTACCTTTGGTATGTTTTGATCCTTCTATTCAAATTCAGGAAGTATGGGGAATTCAAAGTATAATCTGCCAATGAGTCTGTAAATACGTAGGAATGTCTTTGAACAAGGAGATGAAGCCATCGCGAATATTTGGCATGTGTTCTAGTGTTCTTTTTGCTGCTGTGATGAAAACACTCAAAACAAGCAACTTGGGGGAGGAAAGGGTTTATTTGCCTTACAATTCCAGGTCATAGTCCATCAGTGAAGGAAGTCAGAGCAGGAACTCAAGCAGAATTCTGAAGCAGAAATCATGGAGGAACATTGCTTGCTGGCTTTCTCGTGGCTAATTAACTTTCTTATACAGCCCAGGACCACCTGCCTAGTAATAATACAATCCGTAGGAGGGTGTGCCCTTTTGTGTCAACAGTTAAGACAATCCACAGATGTACCCATGTACCAACATGATAAAGATAGTTACTCAACTGAGACTATTTTTCAGGAGATTCTAGGCTGTGTCAAGTTGACAGTTAATGCTAACTAGGACACCATGTTTTATGATTCATACAATTCAATTTTACCTCTTGGTTAGGAGGGGGAAATTTATTTCAAATACATAGAAAAGAGATGAAAAAGTCAAGAAGAGCAGTAAAGTGAATTAATTAGATTGATGATCAAAGAAAGAGTCTTTTGCATTTTATTACTGACTTGGCTAACAATTAAAAAAAAAAACTCAAAAAAACATAACCCTCTGACAGTGTTTGGAAGGAAGCCAAGGTACAAGGAAGAAGCCTAGACCCCTAGCCCCATTTTAGCTTGTTTTTTTTTCTAAAGTGTTGTCCCATTACTCCTTTTCTTTGACTCTGTAGATCTTTTGTAATGGTTTGGATAGGAATGACCCCCATGGGCTCATATATTTGACCACTTAGTTATTAGGGAGTATCACTATTTGGCAGGGATTAGGAGGTGTAGCCTTGTTGGGGTAGGTGTGACCTTGTTGGAGTAAGTGTGTCACTGGGGGTGGGCTTTGGGGTTTCACACACTCAAGCCAGGCCCAATGCCTCTTCTGCTGCCTGTGGATCCAGGTGTAGAACTCTTAACTATCTATCTAGCACCATGTCTGCTCGAAAGTAGCCCTGCTTCCTGCCATCATGATAATGGACTAAACCTCAAACTGTAAGCCAGCCCCATGAGAGTTGCTGTGGTCATGGGGTCTCTTCACAGCAATAGAAAACTTTATTATAGTTTGTTCTTCCATGGATAAAAAATGAAGTAAGTCAACAATCAAAACGGCTTGTGATGAAGAGCAAAGGAAGAGCCTGCAGGAGATTTTCTCCTCGCACATTCTAGCATGTACAGTTTGATGCTGTGGTTTAGAGATCATTGGCCCTCCCAGCTTGGTCCCCAGGTAGCATAATGAGAGAGGTGTGGAACCATTAAGAAGTTATATAAAGTAGAACATCTTTAGGACAATAGATGTTTCCTCTCATGGCCCAAAAGGGTTAAGATATTTCTCATGGGATCATGGTTAGTTCTCTCTAAAGGTCCTCATAAAAACCTGAACTAGCCCAACCCAGTCTCTCTGGCTTCCTGTTTGAAGATGTGACTTGTCCCTCACTGACTTTCTTTGTCTGCCATAAACTGAGACAAAGGAAAATGCTACTAAGATCCGGCTTCTGCCATTCAGACTTTCATCATCAAAAAACCAGTTTAGCTGGTTTTTCTTCCTAAGTAGCAGATATTAATTTCTGCTATGTGGCAGAAAAACACATATGGAAATGGGACCAGATGAAGGCATGGAGTCTACAGGAAGATAATTTTGCAAATTGCCTGGGGTCATATGCTACTATAAGACAGGCACAGGATTTAACTTAGCCCACTCTGATTTTAAACAACTAGACTAGGACTGACTTTTTCCTTTAATAGTTCCCTCATGAATTTTTGGGAAATGCAAATACAATAAGTAAATACAAGTAGTATTTTGGTAATTAGCAAATACCAAATGTGAGATTCATCATGCAGCAGACTCTTCCAGTGGTGGCAGGACCATGGCAGAGGAAGAAAGCTATACAAAAGCAGAGGCAGGTCCTGGCTTGATCGAGAATACTGACAATTCAATCATGGATTTTTTTTTGCATTTTAAAAATAATAATCAAGTGACTATATTTAATCTTAATTTCCGAGGTTAGAAATGGATATTTTGAGTTTTGCATCCAAGGTAAGTCCCTATATCTCTTGGTCCTAACCCACCCCTGATGTCATTTTACCTTGAAATAAATTTCGAAAAGTATGGCACACATAAATTAAAAAGTGCTCATGATGTTTTAAACAATGCTTTGCCCTGGCATTAGGTGACACTTTATCATCCATATACTTCCCTTTTTTTCTCTGTACCTTCCGACTAAGTAAAGGATAAAGTATCAAGTTGGCAGCTGGCAACTATGAACAGGGAGAGATGAGGCTTCAGTCCCAGGCCTCCAGTAGGTGCTTGGGGGCATCTTCTATTTGCCCTCAAGGTAAAACTCATTTCTTCTCATCCTCATCAGTGCCCTCAGGGGCCCAGTTTCCAGGGAAATCATTGGAATGGACCAATATGCACACTTACTTGCTAGTTTCAACATTGTCCAAATAATTAGAAAAACCAACAGACAGTTGTAAGATCTGAGGAAGAGAGGGTTCAAGATGCTTGTTACCAATTCACACCCTGTCCAGCTAGGTTTTAACTGGCTCATAAGAAAGGCTATAGCATCCAGGAGGCAGCCCTTCTCCCCTCATGTCCCTACTATCTTCACACCTGGGTAAGTGTTGTCAGAAACACATTGAACAGCCAGTTAACTTCGAATTTCAAATACATTACTAGTCATTTTAATATAACTAGGTTCTACATTGTGTATGGAACACAATTATATGTAATTATTTTTCTGGTAGCTAGACATCTGATATTTTCATTTGCTAAATCTGCCAAGACTAGCCTTTCGGATAATTGCACCAGCTATTGCCAGCTCCTTGTTAGTTAGGGTCCTCTAGCCTTATTCACAGCCTTGTTAATGGAATTTTCATTGAACTCTACTTGCCTTCCCCAGTTGAGAACTCTGTCTAGTTTTTTGATTAATGGAACTCATACTAGTGGGCAGCAATAACTGTTAGGATTTTATGGTACTGTTTCATTTCTCATTTTGTCTTCTTTTGGTGGCAAGTGGCATTGGTTTTTCTTTTATAGTGAAATATATTTTCATTTAAGAGTAAATGCATTTGCGGGGGGTTGGGGATGTAGCCCAGTTGGTAGAGTGCTTATGAAGCATGCACAAGGCACTGGATTTGATCTCTACTACTGCATAACTGGGAAGTAGTGGTGTATACCTGTAATCCTAGCACCCTGGAGTTACAGGCAGGAGAATCAGTAGCTCAAGGTCAAGCTTAGGTATGTAATCAGTTTGGGGCTAGCCTGCATACACCAGACTCTGTCTCAAAATAAGTAAAATTAAATAAAGTAAGTAGCTTTATTTTTAAAACAATAGTAGAGGTGGCACATATCTATGGCAAAGTTCACAGATATAAGCAAAGACTAGGTCCCAGTGTTCAGCTGACTTTAGATCAAATCCCAAGTCCACCACATAAAACAGTCACAAATACTAAAAATAAATGAAAAAAGTCTTTGGAAGTATGGAGTCTTGGCTTTTCTCAATATCAAATTACATAAGTAGACAGACAGATGGACAGACAGAAAGACAGACAGACACACACACACACACACACACACACACACATACACACACACACACACACACACAAATCCCTCCTCACTCCAGGGCACAAAACAAATGTTAGAACTAAGATTAGAGTGTGAGAACTTGTCCCTGAGCCCACTGTTTCTCATGAGACCACAGACCTTGTATATAGAGGAACTGCCATGCCAGCTTGGGCCTTACTCTGCCCTGGAGGCTGGCTGGTAAGAGTAGTCTGGCCCCATGATTGTGATGTTTTGAAGCATAGGAGTGAAGTCCTTTAAACTGGCAAAGTTGGTATTTCAAAGTGAGAGACTGATCACAAAAGATTTTCCTTGAAAGGACTACTTGGCGTATTGATGGTAAGAGCACACATCGGTGCTGCCACTATGGAGATCAGTGTGGTAGTTCCTAAAAGACCTAAAAGAAGAAGTGCCATATGATGCTACTCTTGGAAATATACCTGATTCTTCACTCAGCAACCCACAGAGATACTTGAATATCTATGTTTATTGTCCTGATAGACATAATAGCTAAGGTAAGGATTGAGCCTAGATGTCCATCAAAAGATGAAAAGATAAGGAAAATTTTATACACCCAGTGGAGTTTAATTCATCCAGTAAGAACTAAGAAATCATGTCACTTGCAGGAAAGTGTATGGAATTGGAAATCATAATGTTAAATGAAACAAGCCCTACTCAGAAATGCAGATTGTATACTTTCTCTCAAGCAAAGGGACCAACAAGGCATGGAGGATGTGGAGGGAGGGTAAATTCGAGCGAAGTGAAATGATATGCATGTATGAAGATGTCATGATGAAACCTCTTGCTTTGTAAACCAACTTTTAAACATCAACGTAAAATCCTCCTGGAGTTTAGGAGACTTAAAGAATGAAAGGAACTTGTTTCTTGAGTGATGAGGTTTAATGATGAATGAAGAGAACAAATGAATAGAGGAAGGCATGGGGTGAGTCTCAACCTGGATACAGTGTGTCCTGTCCTCAATGTCCTAATCTCTCCCTGCCTGCTGTGAGATGTCTTGGGGTACCATCCACTTCAGGTCTAGGGACCGTCTGGGGAGATGTGGTTTGTCATGAGCTCCCCAGGCTTCTGGAGTCTTAGTTAACTAATTTCTGTGGTGTGTGTGTGTGTGTGTGTGTGTGTGTGTGTGTGTGTGTGTGTGTGTGTGTGTAGGCAGGTGAGTGCCATGGCATGTGTCGAGTCAGAGGACACCTTTATTCTCTCCTTCCTTTACAGAAGTCCCATGGGCTGTGCTAGAACCACTTTTTATCTACCGAACCATCTTGTCACACTATCTAAAGGGCACCACGAGGCCCTCAAGTAGTAATGAAGGATTAGCAAGAAGCAGGGTTCCCTTTGCCCAGTGAAGGGTGGTCACATTACTTCTACCATTATGCTGCCACAGACAATCCTAGGAGCCTTTCTTTCACAACAATCCTGAGAAAGGGAAACTGTGCCTGGAATACTATTGGTATTGCAGTCCAGTACTCCAGGAAGGAGGTTCTATAATTCTGATACTGACCCAAAATTAATGACACCAGGATCTCCAAGATGTTGTGGCTTAGAGAGGTTAAAGATGAGCCCATAATCACACCACAGCTACACACTGGAGCCAGGACTGTGACCTGATCATGCAACTTTGGAGTCCAGCCTTTTAACATCTGGCCGCTCCCTGGAATAGTGCTTAAAAAATTCCCTCATGAGTAGATAGGAGGTGGGGTAGGAGGAGGTGGGAGGAATGGGAGGTGGGGAGGGAGGGAGATTGGTATGTAAAATAAAAAAGATGGTTTTAAAAAAGAAAATTTAAAATATAAAAGTTAAAATTTCTCTCACAGAAAGAGATGTGGAATAAGGTCAAGTTTATGTTCCCTCCCCTGACAACTATGAATCTCTTGGAATTCTGTGTATTTCAAATCTTGGAAGTTACATTTTCATTGAGTTAATGTACCAGAAAAGTGCTATGAGATGAAAAGGGGGAAGGCAAGAGGGAATAGAGAAAGGCTCCAAGTTGGTAAGATACAAGTTTATAGAGAAGATTGCCTTGGAGGATACATTATGGGAAATGGTCTGTGTGAGTAAAGGCTGGAGATGAGGACAGTGCAGGAACACACACAAAGAATAATTTACATCTTCTGATATCTCCGATACCCTAGCAATCTGTCTACTGTGTTCATCCTGGCCAATCCATAGTGACCTTCTTCATTGGAATTTGAACTACTCATTCTGTTGTCAACCGTTACATGAATCTTCTGCTCTCTGATTCTTAGGTCTCCACAAGCAAAGGGTTTTCTGGGAAATTACCTGGACAGAAACTCAAACTGACAACCAAGGACACTTTCCACAAAGCCTCCCTGATTTTCTTGCCTGGGAAACTGTAGGAATGGGCTTCTAGGGTTTGGCACTGACAGCCCAAGAGCCCTTGGTAGGGACAAACTTCTTGAAGATACTTGTTGGTTGGGTAACCAGATACTCACACTGGCTTTGTTGGGAAGACACAAGTTATTTTGTTGTTGTTTTGTTTTGTTTTCTTAACATTTTTGACACAATGTCATATGGTGTTAGGTCTTTTTTTTTTTTTTTGCAACACAAAGATAATGACATTTATGTGTGTTTTCCTGATTAAAAAGCCACAGCTGAAGGTATTGCATTTTTCTAGCCTCTTTGTAAAATGAACTTTTAGAGAATGGTGAACAAGTAAGTAAAGAATTGACATTTCTACACTATACCTTTGGCTTCTACACTTTAAACCCATAATTTAACTATCAAGAGGGATGGGTTTTAATAGTTGCCACTGATCTCCATAGAAAGTTGAGTAAATGGGTTAAATTTTTATTTCCAACTTAGAGATGAAAATTGAGCAAATCTATAACAACTATGCTTGCTTTTGCATAGGTATCACTGTGTTATACTACCTCTCAGACACTTATGTGTCCATCATTTAAATATGGTAACATGTGACATTTTATTTGACACAAAGGTAGCCATGTAATGTTAGCTACAATGGGGCTGGAGAGATGCCCCGGCTGTTAAGAACGCACACTGCTCTTCCAGAAGACCTGAGTTCAGTTCTCAGCACCCACATGGGGCATCTCTGTAAATTCAATTTAATGAGATCCAATGCTGTCTTCTAGCCTTAGTGTGCACCCGTACTTACATGCACATTAGCACACACACAATTAAAAATAAGATAAATACCAAAAATCAATCTTATACTAATGGCATATAAAATTATACTTCATACTGAAGTCACTTTTAAATATGTAGAGAAAAGGTATTTGATATTTTCCTGTCAACTTAATGACGGCACATGAATCTATTGATATTTTAATTTTTGTGTGGGGCCCCACAGTCAGTGTCCTGACAGCCACTCAGATGGAGGTCTGGAGGGCCTTTCAGTCCCATGGCACCAGCTCTGCTGCAGCTGTGATATGTAGGTTTAAACTAACTCTCTATTGTTCTATTTACCGACAAAGACTCAGAAGTCAGATGTGGGGGTGAAGGCCTACTAGATCAAAGAACCCAAGTAGCAACCAGCTGACCTTGATTTTTGGCCAGACATCCAGCAAGAGATCAGTCTCTTTACTCATCCCAAACCAAAAAGAAGCACCAAATCCAAGTCTCCACCCTTTCTTCTCTATCCAAATTGCTGGCCTCTCTGCAACTAGTTCTGGTTAGCTAGTCACTAGCTCTGTCCCCTGATTCAAGGTAAACTTTATTTACCAGTCTCAGAGTGTCATGTTACAATCAACTATCACACAATAGGTATTAGCATTTAAAGAAAAAAAAAAAACAAAAAAACACTGCTACAGTCATTGTTATCCTTTTTAGCTGTCCTGAGGCATCCTCCCTCACAGCAGTGGCCCTGTGACTTGCAGTTCAGAGTAATACAAGGTTAAAGAGGGTGAATTTTGCTATACTAGAATTTGTCTTGCTCTGGGCATGTCACTTAATCCTCATTTGCTTTCATAAAACAACAGAGATGGCCATACTAGCTCTAATTCTTCAACTAGATCAATTTAATGCACAATGACCAACAAGTTGGAAAAATCCACAGACATACAAAGAAAATAAAGTATAAAAGAGTGGAGCAGAAAATGCTGACAAGAAATATTAGTAGAGTATAACATTATAAAATGTTTTCACTTCTATGGGGTTGTGGACTCTAGGCTGGTTATCTTTTGCTCTATGTCTAATATCTAATTATGAGTGAGTACATACTATGTTTGTCTTTCTGTGTCTGGGTTACCTCACTCAAGATGGTTTCTTCTAGTTCTGTCATCCATTTGCCTGCAAATTTCAAGAATTCATTGTTTATTTTTTTTCCCACTGAGTAGTCCTCCATTGTGTAAATGTACCACATTTTCTTTATCCGTTCTTCAGTTGAGAGACATCTAGGTTGCTTCCAGGTTCTGGTTATTACAAATAATGCTGCTATGAACATAGTTGAACAGATGTCCTTGTGGTATGAATGTTCATCCTTTGGGTATATGCCGAAGAGTGGAATTGCTGGCTCAGACTGACAACTGGGGAACCTGCATAAGACTGAGCCAGCTCCCCTGTACATGGGAGGCCTGGGCAGTCCATGGAGCCTCTGCAGTATTTATCCCTAGTGTATGAACAGGCTTTTGGAGCCCATTCCCTATGGAGGGATACTCTCTCAGCCTAGATGCATGGGAGACGGCCTTGGTCCTGTCCCAAATGATGTGACAGACTTTGATGATCGCCCCATGGGAGACCTCACTCTCTCTGAGGAGTGGATGGGGGTGGGATAGGGAAATGGTGGGGATAGGAGGACAGGAGGGAGAGGGCACTGGGATTGGTATATAAAATAAATTGTTTTTAATTTAAATAAAAATTAATAAAGCTGCCTATACATGTAAATAGGTACAACCTGCATTATGATATGCAATGAGGTTTTTTTAAAGTATCTCACTTTTCATTAACTAATTAATTAGTTACCCAGGGCCTCAAATATGCTAGATAAACAAGCTTCACTGAGCCAAATGTCTAGCTCATACATTTTAGCTGAGCATTTTCAGAGGATGTTGACTGGCAGGGAACATCCACTTTGGATATGTGTGGCACTACTCCATGCACTCAGGCCTAGAAATAACGGAGGGACAAAGGAGAAGTTGCCTCTTGCCTTGGCACTGACATGCTGTGAATGAGCCTATCCACCATGCCTTCCCTCCTGGACCTTCTGAAACTGGGAACAAAGAAAATCCTTCCTTCCTAAAGATGTTTGTGCAAGGTTTTTTCTTTTGCTTGTCACAGAGATGGAAAAAAATACTAATACTAATGCTAGAGTAAAGATTAAAGGCAATTTAGGTAAAGGGAATGCTGGATGCATAGTTACTGACAGAACTGTCACTGTCATCATTATTGTCTTCTTTGCTGTCATTTCCATCTCTTGGCAAGATAGGAGAATCCAAGGCTGTCTATGTTAACCAATGATCCTCTGATCTCAGACAACTGATTGGAACAGGCTAATGCTTCTGAGTCTGCTAACCCTCCAAAACATCTAGAGATGTCCATCACAAAGGCAGATGAGCCCTGCTAACTCTCCAAAACACCCAGAGATGTCCATCACAAAGACAGATGAGCCCTGCTAACCCTCCGAAACACCTAGAGATGTCCATCACAAAGGCGGATGATTACCACCAGCCCAGGACAGTTTCTAGTTTCTGAAATACTGAGCAAAGAACAGACCAAATTTGCCTTCCAGCCATGCTCTCTTGCCCTTTCATTCCTGTACCCTTCTCCACTTAAAAGGCATTGAAATAGCACCTGGCATTCTGGTTACCTCTGGATAGCTGTACCTCCATCTCAGACCACAGAGGCATCTACTTGGAACAGAACATCTTTTCCCTCTTCTTTCTAGCAATTCAAGGATGGTGCAGATACTGGAACAGATACTTATGCAAACCTACACCACGCTGCAAGATAAGTCAGCTTTTCTGAGCTTTTGAAGAACTGCCCCCTTGATGCCACCAGAATGGCCTTTCTGTCATATGGCTCTGGTTTTGTTGGTCCCCGGGACTCTAGCCCCTTAATGGTTACGCATTATCTGCAGAATGAACCCACAGCATCTAATGGGACTCCGTGAGTCTGATTTCCCTGGTTTCACACCTATGTTCTACCCTCCCCCCGGTGCCTTCTGCTCCTTAAGTAGGCTTTGTACAGGTCCTGTACTCTTTGATAATGCTTTGAACTGATGTTCCCACTTCTAGGACCACCTCTCCATGGTGAGGTCACTTGCAGGATCTCTAATCATGTTTTTTTGTTGTTGTTGTTTTTTGTTTTTTGGGTTTTTTTTTTTTTGTAACTCAGCTCTCCTTTGTGGGGCCTTCCAGGTTAATTACTTCTGTCCATTGGAAATTAACCTGAGGGGCATATTCATTAATATTGGATTATGATAGATTACAGGAAGTTATTTACTTTCTTTTTCCATGAAGTCATCTCCAGATGGGAACATATTACTTGTGACAATAAAATTTCAACCAATAATTAATAAAGACTAACTAAGTGCCAAACTGGAGACCTAAGGTGTGCAGGGCTCTCTATCCTAACAGCTATGTCCTAACCACTGGAACCCACAGGACATACTTTAAGAGGAATTTTACAGATGGGATTAAAAGTCTACATATAGGGATGCAGCACAGAATCTTCGATCACAAATGTGTGTACTTACAAAATAAGCAAGATGCTATGTTGGTAGCTTTGTGGATGCAGGGAGGAGACAGCAGCTAAGGAATGTGGTTCTAGAAGCTTGACTGAGGAGGATCTTGTAACCAAGGAAAGCAAAAGCACTTAAGAAGTCCAAGGAACAGGAATACAGATAAAATGGGAAGGGGACACCCAGGTCCAGAATCAGATAGAACAGTTAATTATAGCATTACTTGTTTTAAAACGGAGTCACCACCTCCCTCCCCCATCCACCACCAACTCTATGGCTTTAGTGAGTTTCCTTATCTGTAGCATGGCAATCTTTCTATTAATGCCAGAGGGGGTGGCAAAAATCAGAATGAACCCATACACAGTTCCTGTCATTCTAATCTCCCTGAAATGACTGATTCTCTCAGATAAGTCAAGGTGTGTGCCATAGATACTCATGGATTATTTGGCTTATTTGCATCAGTTTAATACAGTGAATTTAAATATAAGTTTTCCATAGAGTCTTGTGCTATGGTTTCACTGTGTCCTCCAAATTTCATGTGCTAGAAACTAAATCCCTAAAGTTGTAGGTTAATAGAATTGGGAGATGAGACCTATGAAGTCATGAAGTTATAGACCTTTGAAGTATTGGCAACTTGCCATTGAATATTTGGGTGAGTGGCATTGTATAGCCTATCATACACGTGTCTCTTAATTTGGTACTTAGCAGGTCTTCAATAATAAAGTTAGTTGAATTTTAGTGATGTCCTCACTCTTCTTATGATTACACCAATAAGGTCCTCACCAGAGGCAAAGAATATGCCAGTATGTTTTGTAGCATAGAAACAATGGGGATATCTTTGAATTATTTTCCTAAGTTAATTAATCAGATTTCCAGAGATCAGGAGAAAGGAAATACAAAGTTTGGGCAGAAAAGCTCTCATGTCATGGGTAGGATCTGGTAGAATTCTACCAGATCCTACCAGATCTGGTGGGGGGGGGGTATTTGTACAACAAGGTACAAATCTGGTAGCGGGCTGGTATTTGTACAACAAGGAATACAGAAGGAACCTCCCTCCCTCTAACTCCTCTTGACTCCACTCACTACCTACCATTTCATCTGGTGGGGGTTCCTATTCTGGTTCCCTAGCCTAAATTCAGAGAATATCTGGCAGCAGATATTACCTGGAAGGGAGGAAGGGCCATGGTATAGTAGCTTTGGGGAGAAAGCACTACAGGTTCATTAAGGGCGCCAATTCTACAACCTGTAAGAAGTGGTCCACATCCTTCCTCTCCTTGGAAGAGTTTCAGAACACTCTGAGTTTCTGTTTCACCATTTGTAGAACGGGGAATGACAATAGCATCTTTCAATCTCTTGGTGTTGTTGAAGGTTAAAGAAAATATTTAGTATTTTTCATGCGCATGTGCATGTGTGTGTGCCTGCATGAGTTTATGTGCTCCATGTTTATGCATGGAGCCCAGAAGAGGGTGTCAGATCTGCAGCTGGAGTTACAGGAGGCCACTAGCCACCTGATGTGGGTGATGGGAACCAAACCTGAGCCATCTCTCCAGCACTGAGGGTGAAATATAAAAAGCCTAGAAAGTCATTTAGATGAGATTTTTGGCAAGTGTTTTTAGTTAAGGGACAGATGGTGAATATTTTTTATTGTTGACATCCACAGTGATGTATTTTTATTACAATAATCATAATATGTAGTTTTGATTTTAAACTCTTAATTGAATTTGCCTTTTCATAACTTCACACATGCCTAGAGTACACTCTTATTCCTGCAATCCTCCACCCTCTCTGGTCTCCTTCCCAATCTTGTTAGCGCTTTCGCCCTACAACTCCTTTTCAAACAGTTTATTTTGGTTTGAGACCCTCGGAGTTAAATATTTTTAAGATTTAGTTATTTTATCTGTATGTGTATTTTGCCTGCACAAGTGTTTATGTATACAGTGTTCATGCTTGGTACCTATAAAGGTCAAAAGATGGGATCAGATGCCCTGGAATTTGGAGCTCCAGATGGCTGTGAACCACCTTGTGGGTGCTGAGAAACAAACCCAGGTCCTTTGAAAGAGCAACAAGTGCTTTTACCACTGAGTCATGTTTCCAGCCCCAAACCACATAGAGTTTAAACTGTATCATCTGTGTGACCAGGGTTTTATAACCATCCATTGGAGCCTGATGGACCCCCTCAGTGGATACACAACTGAGGACAGTGTATATATATTCTCGTTATTGCAGGAGAGAAAAGGAGAAACTTGATTTTGTTTCTATTGAAAATGACCTTGTGAGGACATGGTATTATTCATATGGGGAAGAAAGTGCACTTCTCTTCTTTTTTGTATATGTATAAAAGTGTATAAGTGTATGTGCATATATACAACACACACACACACACACACACACACACACACACACACACACACACACGTGTGTGTTTTCCATAGAGTCTTGTGCTACGTGTGTGTGTGTGTGTGTGTGTGTGTGTGTGTGTGTGTGTGTGTGTGTTTTGCTTAAAACTTGAAAGGCTCTTTTCAAGTTTCAAGCTTTTTAGGGCATAGCTTCCTATAGCAACTGTTAACCTCTCTCCAGGGCTGTATGCTAATAAAACTTTATTTGTAAATCAGGGTTTGGGCAATAATGCTTTGGATCAATACCATTAAACCTTCAAAACTGGTGGCTGTGATTATTATTCTGTACTTTAGAGCTTTGTGGGATCAACCGGAGTCCTTATTTGAACTAGCAGATTCTCAAAAATGGAGTCTACTGCCATTCATCTTTATTCTCCTTGGAGAACTGCTTCTGTGATAAGCCAGTGGGCAGGGAGAGGGTGGATTCATTTCTGGACTTTAAATCAGCCTAGAGAATTGTGTCTTCCAAGTGCTTTTGGTATTGCTTTTTTTGAAATGTTGGCCCCTTGAAGGTTTCATTTTTATTGATCAAACTTTAGGGTGTTTGGGGGATAATTTGAGAAATAAATAATACACAGCATGGTTCATTTCTCATTAACCCAGCCAGATTCAGCTGTAGAGCTAGAGAGTGAAAATTGTATATGGGAATGGTTTGTTGCAAAATGTGAGTATATTGAGATAATTTAATTGTTTACTTTTAACTATCCCGGAGGTCCGAGTAAGTCTTCATAGTCAAGAGAATTTATTTAATGACTTTAGTGTAAAAACCATGACTTTATTTTCACAGGACTGGCTGAGCAGAAGCAGCAGTTTAACCGTGCTTGTGTGCCCTGCAAACATCCACAGTCTCATGTTCTAAATGAAAATGCTCATTAGCAAGCTTATCTCCTGATGTGCTATTAGCTGGAAGACAGAATTAATGCATTTGTTAGGTTGCCTGAAGTAAAGAGTGGAAAGGATAGAATACTTTGGCAGTCAGTTTCCATTCTATCATCTGCTTGTTGTTTTGCTTTGCTTTTTTTTAAAATGTCACCCCTAGAGGTCTTCTGAACTTCATATGGCCTAGAATTCTCAGAGCTAACTAGTATAGTATCTCCCCACCTCTCTGGTATCCTCTGTCGTGTCTATATTAACACTATAGAGGCTAAACACTAGCACTGGGTTCTGTGAGAAGAAACTCAGAAGACAGGTGTTGTGGAACGTGCATTGAATTCGAGGCTTCAGGGCTGGTTAGTTTTTTTGTCAACTGGACACAAACTAGAGTCATCTTCGAAGAAGGAATCTCAGTTGAGAAAGCGCCTCCATTAGATTGGCCTGTAGACAAGTCTGTGGATCTGTGGGGTGTTTTTTCAATTAATGATTGGTGCAAGAGGGCCAAGCCCACTAGAGGCAGTGCCACCCCTAAGAAAATGGTCATGAGTTGTACAAAAAAAAAAAAAAAAAAAAAAAAAAAAAAAAAAAAGCAGCTGAATGAACCATGAGGAGCAAGACAGTAAGCAGCAGTCCCCTGCCATCTCTGCTTCAATTCCTGTCTCCAGGTTCCTGCCTTGATACCTTGTCCTGACTCCTTTTAGTGACAGACTGTGGCCTGAGAGCAGTAAGATGAAATAAACCCTTTACTCCCCAAGTTGCCCTTGATCATGGTGTTTATCATAGCAACAGAAAACAGACAAGTGTGGCTTTCTCCAGTAGCAACCATTGGTTACAAATGGGACTGACATATCATTGGTCCCCTCCATCTATGAGACCTTCGTTTGTAAATTATCCTACCTATGGATTGAAAACGGGTTTTTAAACCCGTCTGTTGAATATGTATATAAACTCTATGTTATTATTCCCTAAGTAATACAGCACAATAACTATTTAGATAGATAGCACTTACATTGTATTAGGTGCTGCATTCGTCAGGGTTCTCTAGGCGAACAAAGTAGAGAATGAATATATACTAATTGGGATTTATTAGATTGGTAATTTGGGCAATCAACAATGGCTGTCCCACATTGGAGAAGCCAAGAAGCTGGTTTCACTCATGCCATGAAGCTGGAGGCCTCTGAAGCCCTGATCTGGCACTGAAGGCCTAGAGAATACCTGGAGAGCTGTTGGTCTTCAGTGCACACTGAAGTCTGAAGAAGCTGGTAATAGCAAAGGAATCATCACCACCATAAGCATTATCAGCATCATCAGCATCACCAGCATCACCAGCATCATCCACATCACGAAGCAGCAGCAGCAGCAGCAGCAGCAATAGAGTAGATTAACTCACCAGCAAGAGTGAAGGTTAAGCCAGCATAAAGCAAAAAGCTTTCCTTCTTCCAAGCCTTTTTTTTTTTTAAAGTCTTGGCCATTACCAGAAGGTGCTGCTCACATTTAGGGTGGGTATTCCTGCATCAGTGAAAGGAATCATGATAATCCCCCAAAGACATGACCCTGAGCCAATTTGATATGGACAGCCCCTCATTGAGACACTCTTTCCAGGTGGTTCTAGGTTGTATCAAGTTGGCAGTTAAAATTAACTGTCACCAGATGTTGTAAATACTCTAATAAAAGTGTGACTCCGGATGGATGATACGCAAATACTATGATATTAGTGGGTTGAGGGACAAAGGGAGTCTGTAAAGGAGAAAGGTGGTCTGGTCCTTAGAGTCCCTGGCCCTGGAGGCAAAAAAAAAAAAAAAAAAAAAAAACCTACACATTTAGCAACAGCAATCTTCATTTGAATAACCTCATGCTCCTGGAGAAACACTGAAAGTCAGTAAACCACCTCACAGCATACAATATGACTGTATCAGCTTTGCACCTGATTAAAGGGACTACTAGCTACCAACCCAAGTACGCAGAAGAGAGCTCAGTTTGTAGAGACCTTACCTAGAATGAACAAGCCCCAGGGCTCCATCCCCAGCTCCACCGATGCCTGTTATCCCTGCACTCAGGAGGTGAAGGCAAGAGGATCAGAAAAACTATGATAGATCCATGTCTATCGCCATACACAAAACTTAAGTCCAAATGGATCAAAGACTTCAACATAAATCCGGCTACAATGAACCTCTTAGAAGAGAAAGTGGGAAGTACCCTTGAACAACTTGGTACAGGAGACAGCTTCCTGAACATTACACCTGTAGCACAGACACTGAGATTGACAATTGATAAATGGGACCTCCTGAAACTGAGAAGCTTCTGTAAGGCAAAGGACACAGTCATCAAGACAAAATGGCAGCCCACAGATTGAGAAAAGATATTCACCAACCCCATATCTGACAGAGGGCTGATCTCCAAAATTTACAAAGAATTCAAGAAGCTATTTTCCAAAACACCAAATAACCCAGGTAAAAAGTGAGATACAGAACCAAATAGAGAATTCTCAATACAGGAATCTAAAATGGCTGAAAGACACATAAGAAAGTGTTGAACATCCTTAGCCATCAGGGAAATGCAAATCAAAACAACTGTGAGAAATCCTTGCCTACACAGTGAGTTTAAGTCGTGGGGGGGGGTGAAGCAGCAGAGAGAAGCACTACATAAATGTACATTATTGTTCATTTTATTTGTTATTTGTTTTCTTTTAGACCACACTTTACAATAACAGTGGGTGGAAGAGTATGTCATGGGCAAACAGTTGCCTGATCCATGTGAACAAAATATGAAGGTCTTTAGAATTCACAAGGACAACTAGAACATGCATTCCGTGTTCTGTGTTAGCTTAGAGGCAACTGCTTGAGCAATTAAAGTTCTGATTACTTTTTAGTTATAATATTTTCTCCAAATACTGACTCATAATTAGTCACACTCTAAATCTGTATGTTTGGATCATGACACTTGAAACTGTCAAGTTGTTTGTATGACTTTCCTTGGGAAGATGAAAAGAAACATCTATGCATCCCAGCTAAGGTACCAAAAGACCAAAGGAATGTTTCAGCTAAGCCAGCTTGACAGACAACATTTATAAGGTTACTTACCAGTGCTTGGGTAATTCAAAGGCAGCTTGTGTGGCCAAGGCTTTCAGCCTCAGCACAGTTATAGCTCATGGAAAGTTGTACAACTGAAGATTCCCAACCTTCAGTCAACCTTTCACCTCCTCTATACTCTAGCACTTCCTTTCCCATGATGACAACAGTAGGGGCAGTAAGGAAACAAGTCTGGAATCAAAGGTGAGGATCTGATGACCCTCACTACCTCCTGAAAGGGTGTGTTAGCAGCCTTATTACCATTCCTGTTACATGTCACATTGGCTATCAGCTATACTGATATCAGCTGTAAAGCCCTTCTTGTTCCTTGCCAGGGCTACAGGGCCACCATATTCTACGGGTTGTCAGTAATCACTTCTCCATGATGAAGATGGTCATGTAACTCATGGCAGACATAACTACTCTACCACAGGAGCAGATTGGACATTTTTCCTAATTACAGCTTTGCTTTCTTAATGAGGGAATCTTAGGGAATGGGTTTTGGAATATACATCAACACGACTTAAGACAAATGAGTGGCAGGAATACTCTTCGGGGTTCATACTTGCAGTTCTGTGAAGACACTTATCCCCTAAGGTTGGGCCTACAAAGCAGCAAAAGCAGTTCAAACCACCACAGTCTCTGTTGAACCACATTTTGTTGTTTATTCCCAGGTTCCACCCAGTGCTAGCTTGTATTCCTCCTTGATGGATTTTTTTTCCTAGGCGGCCTGTTTTCTCTTGGCAACTCGTTTGTAGCAGAGTCTCCTCTAAGTTCTGACATGCCTGGACATTGTTAGATCCTTCTGTGTGGAGGGTCAGTTTGCTTTCTCAGCATATGGCTCTGTCCCATGTATATTAACTGATGAAAACAGAGACCCAAGGGAAAAGAGATATCTGTTTCACACATCATCTTTGCACACAGAAAGCCCCAGATTTCTCAGATGTTGCATTTATGGGCAATTTATGCTGCAGAGATGTGAGCTGAAGACACAGTGAAGAGCTGGGGAGATGATGGGGTGTGTAAAGAACAGGGAAAGAGGGAGAACAAAAGACGCATGAGCTCATATCTGTAACTATTCTATTATGGTATTTCCCAGACAGATAAAACCTTGTATGGAAGACTTGGTCACATCAGCCAGACTCAATAGCTAAGAATTTGGGTTTCAGAATTTGATTTCTTGCTTCCCAAAATTTTGTATTAGGGATTCTCTAGAGGAAAAGAACTAATAGAACAAATACTTGACAATTTCACGTGTCCTGACCTGATCTGGACATTTAGATTGTGGCTAAATATAATTATTTGGAGAAAACATGACTAAAAAAGTAGTCAGAACCTTTTATTCCCAAGGCATTGCTTCTTATTTTGAAGATTGCTAACACCAAACATGGAGTGACTGCTTCCTCCTCTGCCCACATGAGTCAGGTGACTGCTCACAACTTCTTCTTCAGCCCACTCTTATTCTAAAGTAACGTCTGAAGAAGACAAAGGAGGAAGGATATCCACAATAATGCATATTAATTCAGTGCTTGCTCTGCTTCTTCTTGTTCTCTCTCAAAGTAATTGTGGAGGAAAAGATGCCCTTGAACTTCTGATTTTCCTATTGCTACCTTCTGATTGCTGCTATCACAGGCGTGAGCCAATGTGCCCACTTTAATGCCTTGTGTGTGCTGGGTAACTACTCTACAAGTGAGCTCTCTCCCCAGGCTACTCTGATTTGTAATTTAGCTGCTTTATGATCCCAGACACAGGACTGGAGTGGTTAGTCCTGCTGTACACTATACAGAGACTTGTACTTTCCAGTGTTTCTCTCAGAACATATGGCTATGCAATTTTATACTTAGAGATTGGAACTTTTGTATTTAAACTCTTTTTCATACTCAAACACCAACTCCTTCTGTATTTTAATCTTTGAAAAATTTCTGTTTTTAAAAGTTATTTTTTTCTGGCTATCAAAGAAATGCATAAACATTTTGGAAAAATCAGCAGGTGGGAAGCAAGAAAAACCCACCAAAACCCAAATAACATAAAGGGTAGCTGTAATTCCAGGACTTGTCTTGGGAACTTTGTCAGTTTGGCAACTTACTTTCAATGACAGAGATACATACAAAATTACTTGCCAAGGCTGGCAGTGATGGCAAACCCCTTTAATCAGGCAGAGGCAGGCAGACTTCTGTGAGTTCTAGGCCAGCCTGGTCTACAAAGCAAGTTCCAGGACAGCCAAAACTGTTACACAAAGAAACCCTGTCTCAAATAACAAAACAAAAGAAAAAACCTCACAAAAAAATATACTTGGATATTTTTGGATACATAGGTTTTTCAATAATATTGTATAACTTTGGTTTCTTTGGTGTCCTTGTTTTTTTTCCCACCTGTGTACAAATATAGAGGGAGGATAAATGGCTGAGAATAAATTAAATATTTTTGGTTAAAGAAAAAATGTATTGACAAATATGAAATGTAGTGATTCGTAAATGGTTATAAAATCAGTCCAGGTCAGAGCAAATGATCTATCAACTGTTTTAGCTTTGAGAGGCTAACACTGCCTACACATACTCACTAAATAGCCAAGTCTACCCTCTAATTTGTGGCAGTCCTTTTCCTCCAGCTTTCCCAAGTCCTGGGGTTATTTGGGTACTCCACATCCAGCTAATACCTATTTTAAAACAATATTTTATATGTAGCAATACAAATTACATGTTAAAGAACACTATAATAGAATACTTGATACAGTTTTAAATAAAAGAAAAAATTTCAAGTTACAAAACTCCTCCCCTAAAATGAATGTTTTTTAAATAACTTTTTCTGAGTGGGTCCGCATAACAAATGCATCCAGTGACTAGTCATGTCTAATGCCTATCACGTTAATATCAATTGAGCTGAATAGAAAGGACAACTTCAACATCCACTAGTCCCTGCTAATATTTTTTAAATAGCAAAAATAAAAGCCATAGCGTTTGAGGATATTAATATTATGATTAATATGATTTCAATATTATAAGGAGCTACTTTTGTTGCAAATGACTTTGACCTAGTTTCAAAAAAAAATCCCAACTCATTTATCCATTCAAGGTTGTTTTACATTCTTAGCAGACAATAAAATATAAGAAAAAGTTGCCATGTTTACAGAGATTGTATTTGAGTGTGAGTAACAAAGGGAAACACAAATAAGTACTCAAAAGAACAGATGTGTAGAATGTGAGAAATTAAAGTGTGCATATACAATAGAGTGAAGTCAGCGTAAGACTTTCTCAGCATAGGCAAGCGTATTGTATGGTTTAAACCGATGCTTGACATGAGAAGACTAGTTCCAACCAAGAGTGAAGACCATTTTGGGAAGAAGGGACACTGAGTGCAAAAGTGCTGTGGAGTAAATGAGACGGGTATGCTTCTGCAGGATTCGAAGAGCTGGAGTTAAGCAGGGTCAAGAATGTGCTGTTTTCAAAGGAAGAGAAGAAGGTCAAACTTCATTTTTGTACAACTGCAAGGTATCAGGAATGGCACCAGGCATGACAAGATGCCACATGGCCCTGAGTGTTCAGTGTATTATGAAGAGCGGGAAGAAAGGATAGGATTTGGAGAAGGACAGCTAGCAAACTTGCAGGTGTGGGCAGGAGGGGATGGCAGCAGGTGACACTGGGGCATGGGAGTAACAAGATGCACTTGTATGGATTGCAGTTGAACTTGTGCTGGAGGGGAGACCAGAAACATGGAAGCAGAACAGATTGAGGTAATATCTGTGGGGATACAGAACAAGCACTTACTTTGGTGAACATTTGGAGACAAATAGAATAACATGTTTGGGTATCTCTTACAGCACTCAGTAGAGTCTAAAAGTGTTTTCTGGTAATAACAGTATTTTCCATTTATTAAGATCCTAGCAAGTACTTAATACTGCCCCCCCAACTCTTCTTGTCTCTCCACGTGCAGGGGGAGCAATAATACAAAGGTGTACATTGAATTTCTGTTCTCTTTATTTTGCTTACTAAATTACCAAATAGCCCATGCTTTCCATATGGCCTTTGCCCTACTGTGGATTTCATTGCCAAGGAAACAGATTGTTAAACAGAGGCACTGCAGCTAAATCCTATTAAACATGCTATAATTCAAACGAAATGTGCAAAGCCAACCAGCACTTGGCTTTGGAACATTGGCCTCCAAATGTCCCCTTCCTAATGCCTAACACTATACTTAATAAGACCCAACATTTAGAGGCCTGTCTAATGCTACTCAGAACTTCAGACTTGCACATTCTTTCTGCAAATCCCTGCTCTGAGTGTCAGAATTTTTAATTAACCCCACAAAATGGTATTTTCACACAATAAACTCTTGGCATACTGCTAGTTTCAAATGGCAGAGGGAAAGAGGTACTCTTTTCTTTTCCCTCAGTCACATTTTTTTCCTGTGTAAAACATTAAGCATAATTGCCTATGCACCCACATGTAGTCAGATATAACCAGACAAATCTAGAATGGGATTTCACAGAAGTTTAGAGACCACATCCTTCAGATTGACTTTATACATAAGGAGCCTCGGGTTCAGCATCATAGATTTATTTTCCAAGGTCACACAGCTGATTAATGGGCAGCACCAGAGGCAATGTCCACTTGCCATGGCTAAAAATCTAGTGCTATTTTTTTTCTGTCTCAAGGCTATCTCTCTTACCTCCTCTTAAAAGTTGCCCTCACTACTCTTTGATATAAATTTTTCACGTTCTATTCTCTCTTACCTACATTCTCTGCCCCAGTCTCCTTCTCAAAGCCATTGTGTTATCCCTCTCCCAATTGCTTCACGGATGCCCAGATTTCTCCACTGCAGCAAATTATTTCAAATCTCACACCTACTTTTATCATTTGTTTCATTACTGTGTCTTAGGCTCATCTCTCCCTTTGCAAAATAAGGGCATGATGATGTATACCTGTAAGCCCAGCCATTGGGAAGTGGAGGCAGGAGACTCAGGGGGTTCAAATTACCTTTAGTTACATAGATGAGAATATGGTAGGGCCTGGGAGCAGATGCTGCAGGGGAATGGGAGGCATGAGATGAATTTGATTGTGAATTACAGATAGAATAAACAGGCTTACAGTGGGATGCAGACAGGAGATGTGAAGACCAGCCTGGGTCATAGAAAACCTTGTTTTAAAAAAATACATGTTTGCACATCAAATTGTATTTTGCATAAATGTATTTTCCAATCCAGTGCCCATGGATTTTTGGCATAAGCCTGTCCTCACTTGACCCTTGTCATTTCATTAGAAAACATCCAGTGAAGTGAGAAAAATGTAATTGGAACCATTGTAGCACAAACAAATGCTTATATTAGGACAACTCACTGCTAAGCTTATTGGATACAGAAGATGAACCTCATGGGCATGAGATACCAGCTGTCAAACAGATACAGTCCTTCCAAGGAAGTGAGTGTGGTGTTAGTGGTAGACGTAAGTAAGAGAGAAAAAGAGAAGAGTAAAGGTGTCATTGTTGCCCAATCAGGACTCAGCATCTGTCAGGAACAGAACGTTATGAAGAAAAGTAATACTTAGACCTAAGTCCTGTTCGCATGCAGTGTGGTATCAATTGTTTTTAATATTCCTGTGTCTCTAACTCAAGTCACTGAATTACATAAAAACACATTAATAATACCAAGAAGAAGTTGTCTCTGTCTTGGGTTTTGGTTGACATTAATGTAAAGAGGGAAATGAATGAATTTGAGATACAGAATGGAAACGCAAGAATCACTGAAGCTGCAAATGAACCTGAAGGTTATTAGAAAAAATAGAAGCCCTGGAGCATTTGAATGTATCTCAAGGACACTGCTCTTCACAATAAAGTTATGAAGAGGATCTACATCAAATTCATCTAGAATTGATGGGGGATGGTCCCCAAATCTGCATCAGGTGACAAGGTAACAATGAGATTCTGGAGTCAAGCATTAGCTTGAATTCCTTGTTCTCAGCTTCTCAACTGTGGATACCATGGGTCATTGCCTCAAACTCCTACATCTGTGACTCTCCCACCTAGACTGTAACCCTGAACTGTGCACCAAAATAAACCTGAATATGCTTTTGTCCAAGTATCTTATCACAATAAGGCAAAGGAGCATATGCAGAAAGAGGCCTGCCCACCTTATGGTGCCTGGGAAGCAAAGAGAAAGAAGGGACCAGAGTCCAAATACCCTCTTCAAGACCATGCTCCCAATGACCTAACTTCCTTCTGCTGGGCCCCACTCTTAAAGGTTCCACTTCCTCTCATCAGCACCACAGGCTGACAGTGGAGCCTTTAACATGGGAAACGTAGGGAAATACTTCAGATCCAAGAATCAGACATTTGTTCTAGAAGGATGATGTGTTATAATTTTCTGTTGCTTGGATAAAACATCATCTCCAAATGCAACTTACGGTTCAAGAGTTCATTTGAGATTACAGTTCCAGGGCCGAAATTCATAATGGTGGGGGAAGATATGGTATCAAGCAGCTGAATCAGGAAGCTGAGAGATCACATCTTCAACCACAAATATGAAGCAGAAGATAGCAAATCAGAGTGGATTTGCTCTCAACCCCACCCCTCCTATGACATGCTTCCTCCAGGAAGTCTCCAAGTCCTAAAAGTTCCACAACCTTCCAAAGCACCACCACCTACTGGGAACCAAATGTTCAAATACAGGAGCCTATGGGGGACATTTCCCAGTCAAGCCACCACAGATTAAGAAGATCTAATCTTTTCCTTCTGGTAGATCATAGCACACAAAGAAAATCAAGTAAGAAGATGGCTACATTACAAGATAAGCACCGCTTAAAGAAAGAGCTGCTCATTCTTGTCTACTTTCCAGGGAGCACTTTATGTAGAGTATTTAACACATTACTCTACACTTTACTACACTTTACACTTTACTACAGCGAAGTAGTAATAGTTGATACCAATGTGTGTCAACCTGAGGTTGACTTGTACAGGGAGTAGTCTGTTTGGCAGATCTTTAAGTTTCTCATTGCCCACTGACTTATAACAGATGAAATCTATTTGATTACAAACAGCTATCTCTCATTAAGGCATGTTTTTAAATTTTAACTAGTATCCATGGAACCCAAATCACTGACCAAGTACAGTGCCAAGGCTAAGAGTACAGTAGTGGATCAAACTGGAGACCTTGATCCTGCTATTGTGGAAATTGAAATCTGGAGGGAGATGGCATATCAGTTTAAAAAAAAATGAACAAGGTGTATCATGGCATCCCTGGGGCAGGAGTTATAAAGGATAGGTCCATAGTACCAAGAGAAACTGAACTAATGAAGCTAATAGGGGTAATAAACTAATTTAGAAAGACACAAGGAAATGTAAAACCCTAAAAGAAGGATGAACTCGTCTAGGCATCCACGAACTGAACCAAGGCCAACTCTGGTGGAGTACAATGAGTAGGAAAGGACGAATGGTACATGACACAGCTGGAGTCACACAGGAGATCAGAGTATTTGTAATTACCAAAACCAATGAGAAGTTTTTGGATTTTACACACACACACATAAAAAAAATGGGATTCTGTGTAAATCTTGAAAAGTAACTATTGCTGTAGAGGAAAGATGACTGTTCTAAGCACAGCTACTAGACAGGTGTCTGCAGGAGTTCCTGGAGGCTTAAACTCAGTTGATTCAGTAAAGGTGAGGCACATGAGACTAGGATGTTCAGAGAGTGAAATGTGTAGGGATTTGGTGACATACTGGATAGTGAAGTGTGAGGAGATGAGGAAGCCTTGAGTAAATGAAGTCCTGAGGGATGCATGGTATTGACATGGATATAGTGATGTCAAAGACCAAAGCCTCAGATGCACGAGAAAATGACAAAGACTTCCTGAGGCTAGACTTGGGGAAATGGTAGAGCTTTCCCCTTTCTAATCCAAGTGTGAATGATGAAGCTTTGTGTGGAAAGTGTCCAACATAGCTTTCTCCCCACAGACATTTATGGCATGAAAACTGTTCCCATATAGAGACTGCTCCTATCAAGATTCCATAAGCCCACCTCCTTGGGTCAGCTTTATGCAATTGTCCTGCCTCTCTGTTCAACTGTATATAATAAACACACTGAGGTTCAGGAATGCTGCAGCTTCTCCATCAGAGAGCCCCGTTCACCCAACCCCAGCTTTTCTGTGTGTCTGTACATCTATTGTTTCTACACTTTCTCACTGCTCCAGTCAGGTCAACACACGGAGTCATGCAGGGATTCTATAGTGTCTGTGTTTGAGTTTACCTACAAAGAAGACCCATGGCTGCTGATGCAAGTAGTTTATTTGGAATATATAGTGGTCTCAGAGTGAAGAGATAAGATGAGGAAGGATAGGCAGAAGAGAAATGGAGATCTTAAGCCACCATGAGAATGTGCTATTGTGGCTTGGTTTAGCATGAGAATGAATGCACAAAACATGGTTTAGGAATAACCCCTCAAGGGGCCATTGGTATACTAAATTCCGTCAGTCCTTGGATGATATGCCAGTACTTCCAGCTACCTGCTATGGGTTTGAAAGAAGCCTTTAGGAGCAGAGAGGTAAGCATGGACTATTGGGGGGGGGGCGTTCCAGGCCTCACTGCAAGGGTGGGGACTGAGATGTGGAAAGGGCATGGACTGTGTCTGTTTAAGAGTTGAAAGCTAAACACATAGTCAAGAATCAGTCAGAGTTTTTGAGTTGATGAGATAAGCAATATTGAAAAGTGTTGCAGGCCAGATATTTCTCAATTTCTTGGTTTCTGCTGCTATAACAAAATATCCTGAAAAAGAAAACAACTCAAGGAAGGGTTCCATGTTGGTTGAGCCTGCATCTCATAAAAGGAGTGAAAACACATGATTCCTGCTTTTTCTTCTATTCTTTTCATTAGTTTCATGCCCAGTGGGTCATACAGCTAGCGATGAGGACAGAATTTTAACTCTGGGTTTTCTGCCTTCAGAACCGTTCTTACCACAGCATGTTGCTTCCAGAAAAATCTGCCTGTGGGTAGGCCTAGTCTGAGTTAAGAAGATTAGAACTGAAATTCCTCACACTGTGAAAGAATATGAGAAAGGAAAGGGGGAGGAGGGTCCAAGTACATGAAGATTTATACGTGTAATATGGTAGCATTCTTTGAATTTTTGAATAAACTTTATTATAAAACCTTTCAGATAAACATAAACATAACTCAGCAAACTTAGGCAGACCCAGAGTCTGTACCAGTTAATGAACTCCTTTGCCACTGGAGTGGGCATTCAGAACAGAAGTTGTGGGACCTTCGTTCACATTAAGTCTTACTCCTTCAGTATTGAATATGTTTTAGGCACATACTTACCACCAAAAACAAAGAAGTTCATGGTAGATTTAGAACTGTGCCAAGAATTCACTTCATGCCCTCTTTCCTAACTCATGCCTAGCGCCTGTACTTTTTCCTCAAGCCCTTATATTTAGCCTTTCTTTTTCTTTGTTCTTCATGTTTTACTGTACCCACATGGGTATTTGTTTACATATCTACTTTTTGAGGAATGGTCTAGAAATCCTTTTAAGCTTGCATGTTAGGGTACTATACTCTAAAAGACAGGAATATTTCATGGAAACCATGGGAATAGCCAGGCCTCCAGAATATCTGGAGATCCCAAGGCCCTCAGGACACACTGCTGACAGCCATCTCTGGCCCAGTCTGGTCACTGACATTGTTGTCCCTTCCAGACATCAGGCAAATAGGCCTTGGTGCCACTTGATTCTAATCCGAAAGGGATTTCTTGGAATTAAATCTGATTAACTGAGTTTAGGCTGCATGCCAGTCTCTCTAGACTGTCAACAGTGGCCCATTCCTGCTAATCCCAGGACAAAGGGGAAAGCTGCACTAATAAATGGGGAGCCATTTAAGAAAGTAAGGTGAATATACAGTTTGTCTTAACAAGTTAGCACAAATCAGTGGCTTCACACATCAAAAATCCATAATCTTTCCATTCTAGAGGCCAGAAGTCAGAAATGAAGGCATTGGCAGCAACTTCGACTCTCATGTTCTCTAAGGGGTTGCTACATCAGGATCCTGGAGACTGCCAGCATCCCCTGGCCTGTGGCATAGTACTCTGATTCATGTGCCTTGAGCTTCCTTCTCCTTTCATTTATAAATATGATAGTCACTGAAATTAGGACTCTCCTCAAGATTCTTATTAAGTTAATTACACCCAAAAAGACTGCCCCCATGTAAGATCCCACAAACACCAGGGCTAGGATTCAGATGTGTCTTTCTGTGGCAATTATTTAACTCACTGAGACAGATGAATGGATTCTTGCAACAGGTTAAGATGGCTCACAAAGCATCGCCACTATCCTCGGTTGATTGTTCATTCTGATGCAGGGCTGTGCAAACTGATAATACAGGAAAAATGTAGGCCACTTCTCAGAAGACCTTCTGGGGCCCACGAAGCATAGCAGATGTAAAAGAGGAACAAGGATGATGGGAAGAAATAAAATTAACCCAGAGTCAGGAAATACATTGGAGTTAAGAAAAAAATGAAAAATAAACAGGAACTTAAAATTTCATGTTAATAGTAAATGAAAAGAAAAATGACACAGACATGCCAACGATGCCATGATGAAGTGGGGAATACGTACCTGAAGATATAAAAAGAGGAGAGTAATAGTCAAGGAACTATCAAACCAACTCCACACCTATAAAATAAAATTTTATGGACTTGAGCATGAGACTTTAAAAAAAGGAACTTTAAATTGCTTCAGAAAATGTACCTTCTCCTTGCAGATTTATGTGGTAGAATCTAGATCTAACAGGGTAACCACTGCTTAGACTCCAAGTGGTTCTCAACCTTCCTGATGCCATGACCCTTTAATACACTCCCCCAATCATAACATTATTTTATTGGTACTTCATAACTGTAATTTTGCTACTGTTGTGACTTGTAATACAAATATCTAATATGCAGGATATCTGATCTGCGACCCCCAAAGGGTCACAAGCCACAAGTTGAAAATGACTGACTTAGAGCAGAGACATATTTGCTTTAATTATTGAGCATCTGACCTAAAGTCTCTCTCAAGAATGTATTATCTCTGATATGATTCAAAGTCTTGGAGAAATCAAATAGATCTGGGGGCCTATATTTAAGAAGGTTCAAAGGAGTCACAGGTCATCAAATTAAGAGTTACATTTAGGTTTGCTGTTGACATTAACATGAAGTCAGACAGAGGGGGGTCTCACAGTATGGAAAATATTCTTTTTTGAGAGTTGGGCTAGAAGAGCAAAGCTACAGATGAATTGTGTCATATGATATTGAGACAGTGCAATGTAGTCTGTGGAGGGAAGGCAGTGCAAAGTGCACGTGGATGACCTAAGCTGTTGTCCCCATTAGGGACCCTTTGTAGAGGTCATCTAAGATAACAGGGAATGGTGGTGGATGAATATTCCAGAAGTTCACTTAAACCTTATGTTATTCTCAGTGAACCCACTGACAATGAGGGTAAAAGGAACAACTACTTGGGTTATATTTAAACACCTCGTTTAAGGAGTGGGGGAGTATTTTCCTCATTTCAGTTCATTTTTTAAATTTTATTTAATTTTTTAAATTAATTACTCTTTCCAGTCTGATCATATTTTCCCATCCTAGTGCCTCATCCTAAGCCTCCCTTCATCCATTGCTCCTCCTTTTTTTTTTTTCAGAAAAGGCCTCACATGGTTATCATCCAAGCGTGGTATATCAAGTTTCTGTGAAACTAGGCACTTCCTCTCCTATTAAGGCTGGACAAGGCAACCCAGTAGGAGGAAAGGGTCCAAAAGCAGGCAACAGAGACAGAGATAGCCTCCTCTCCCACTGTTAGGAGTCCCACAAGAAGACCAAGCTATACAACTGTCACATATATGCAGATGGCCTAGATTGGTTCCAGGCAAACTCTTTGGTGGTTCAGTCTCTGTGAGCCCCTATGAACCCAAGTTAGTTGATTCTGTGGATTTTCTTGTGATGTCCTTGACTCCTCTGGCTCCCATAATCTTTCCTCCCCATTTTTCCATAGGACTCCCAGAGGCCCACCTAATATTTGACTGTGGGTCTCTGCATCTGTTTCCATTGGTTGCTGGTTGAAGCCTCTCTGATGACAACTGGGCTAAGCAATATGAGTATAGCAGAATATCAATAGGAATTATTTCACTGACTTTTTTGCCAAACATGTTTGGTTCCACCCTAGGTCTCTGGGCTGTTTAGCCTCTGGGTTCTGGCTTTCTAGGCAGTGTCAAGGGTGGGCTCCCTCTTATGGTATGGATCAAAAGCTGGACCTGTTATTGGTTGGACACTCCCATAATTTCTGTGCCACCTTTATCCCAGAATATCTTGTAGGCAGGGAAAACTATAGGTCAAAGGTTATTTGGTTGGGGTCCCAATCCTTCCACTGGAAGTCTTGCCTGGTTATAGGAGATAGCTGGTTCAGGCTCTGTATCTCCCATTGCTGTGAGTCTTAGCTAGGGTCTTCCTAACATATTCCTGGGAGTTTCCATTGCTCTAGGCTTCTAGCTCATCCCAGAGATGCCCCTGATTCCAGTTGTCTTTCCCAGTCCTCTCCTCTCACCCTCCATCCTCCTTGCACCAAATTCTGTTCGTTTTTGTTATAAATTATTTTAATTTTTAATTTTCTATTTCCCCCTCTCTCTATTCCCTAGCCCTCCTCTCTCTTGTGAATGTGTGTGTGTGTGTGTGTGTGTGTGTGTGTGTGTGTGTGTGTGTGTGTGTGGTGTGTGTATTCATGGAAGTGCCAGAAGTGGTTATCAAATGCCCTGGGGCTAGAGTTGTGAACTGCCCAGTGCTAGCAAGCAAACTGTATGGAAGCAGATGTACTTGCTGTCAACCATGAGCCATCTCTCTGACTCTCAGCCCATACCAATTCCTTAACTGAAATTCCAGTGGCATGAATGAAATTAGCAAGTATGCCAGCACTGTCTCTATTAATTGGTATGTTCCATTTTAATTAGAACCACCCTAGCTAATTACTCATTTCTTTGTGTGTAATGCCAGCCAATAAACTGGAGGACATGATGTAGGCAAAAACAAACTCCACACTCTCCTTGCTTCGTTAACTTTTCCATGTGTTTCCTTCACACATGTGTCTCAAAAGAAGTGTAAATTTAACATTTTAGTCCCTCTTCATCTTAGAGTAAGGGAGCAGACTAGAAAGAGCATGAGCTTTGAAATTTGTACGTCTGGATTATGCTGTTGGCTTTGCTCTTCATGAACTCTGTGACTGTGAACTTCCAGTTTTCTCATTTAAAAATAGGTACCATATAAACATTTGCTACACAAAAAAATAATGGTGTGAGGGTTCAATGAAGTCATGAAGGCACCAGGCTGGGCATATAAGAAGTCTGATGGATTTGTCTACAGGCTCATTTGGAACACAAACTTCCCAGTTGGTTGAGTTATTTCAGGAGAGTGTGGAATCTTTAGACGATGGGACCTACCTGGAGGAAATAGGTCACTGGGTGAGGGGTGGGAAGAAGGTGCGGTGGAGTTTACACTCAGCTGCTCATTCATGCCTGCTCTCTCTGAGTCCTTATCTGCTGTCACATGGCCAGCATCTATCATATACTTCCACTGTCATGGACCAGGATTCTCTACAGCATTCTGCACTGTGCTGATGGACTGGAACCCTCTGAAACCAGGAACCCATATAAATCTGTCGTCTATTAAACGGTGACGTATTTTGTCACAAGGACACAAAATTAACTATTACAATCTGTGTTTAATAAATCTTAGTCTTGGTCCTGCGGCAGGTGCCCGAGCCTCAGGTGAGTCTGGGTGCTGCTCTGTCCCCCCCCCCCGAACCTCTCCCATCAACCCCTGCTTGCTTCTGCCTGAACCCCCCCACAAGAGTGGACCTGCCCAGACTGGAAGGCCCACCCTGAGTCTGGATACAACTCACCCCTGTCCACACTCCACCCTCTGTCCAGCGAGGGTTCTATGAAGTCATGAAGGCTAAAATAAAAAACACCAATGACAATCTATGCTGGAGAGGATGTCGAGAAAAAGGAACACTCCTCCATTGCTGGTGGGAGTGCAAACTTGTAAGAACACTTTGGAAATCAGTATGGCGGTTGCTCAGAAAAACAGGAATCAGTCTACCTTAAGCTCCAGCAATTCCTCTCTTGGGCATATACCCAAATAATGCACGTTCCTACAACAGGACATATGTTCAACCATGTTCATAGCAGCATTATTTGTAATAGCCAAAACCCGGAAGGCCCTCAACTGAAGAATGGATAGAGAAAATGTGGTCCATTTATACAATGGAGTACTACGCAGCAGAAAAAAAGCAATGGAATCTTGAAATTCGCAGGCAAATGGATGGAACTAGAAGAAACCATCCTGAGTGAAGTAACCCAGTCACAAAAAAACAAACGTGGTATGTACTCACTCATTTATGAGTTTTAGACATAGAGCAAAGGATTACCAGCCTACAATCCTCTTCACCAAAGATATTAGGAAACAAGAAGGACTCTAGGGGATAAATGCATGGACCCCAGGAATGGGAAGGGGCAGGAACTCCTGAGCTAATTGGGAGCATGAGGGTAGGGGAGAGGGAGCTTCCAGAATAAGAGGAGGAGAAGAGGAGAGGAGAGGAGGAAATATTGAGAGGAGAAATATTGAGTTGGGGGAAGAATAGAGAGCAGGATGAGAGATACCATATTAGAGGGAGCCATTATAGGTCCGAGGAGAGATCTGGCACTAAGGAGATTTCCAGAGATCTACAAGGATGCCACTAACTGACAATCTAGGCAATGGTGGAGAGGATAACCTAAATGCCCTTCCCCTATAATGAGACTGATGACTACTTTTTATGCCATCCTAAAGCCCTCATCCAGTGGCTGATGGAAGCAGAAGCAGACACCCACAGATATACCCTGAACTGAACTCTGGAACTTAGTTGCAGAGAGGGAGGAATGAAGATTAAAGGGGTCAGTACCAGGCTGGTGAAAACCACAGAAACAGCTGGCCTGTATAAGGGGGAGCACATGGACCCCAGACTGCTGTCTGGGAGGCCAGTACAGGACTGATCCAGATCCCTGAACATGGATGTCAATTAGGAGGCCTCCGCATTCTAGGGGGTCCCTGGTAGTATTTTTCCCATGTGGTGGGATGCACTCTCGGTCTGGACACATGGGGGAGGGCCTAGGCCCAGCCCAGGATAATGTGGTGGACTTTGGGGAGCCCCTGTCAAGGGTCCTACTCTGCCTGGGGAGTGGAGAGTGGATGGGGTGGGGGATAGGTCAGGGGCAAGAGGGAGGGGTGGGGAGGAGGGGAGGGAGAGGGAGAAAGGATTGACATGTGAAACAAGCTTGTTCCTAATTTGAACTAATAAAAAAAATACAAAAAAAGAGGATAAAGGTAAAGACTTAAAAACACACACACACAAAAATAAATCTTAGTCTCCATTATCAGCATCACCTTTCCACTGGCCTGGATGCCATCTCCTCAGCCACTAACCTCAGCTTAGCCATCACATTGTCCTTAGAGCTGGCACTGTATTCCCAGTCTGAGTTCCGCTCCTACTCTCTATATGGATCTAGTCTATCATATGACACCACTCACTCAAACTTTCCATTGACTTGTAAGTAATAAAGTCCTGTGGTTGAGGCTGAAATGGAAAGCAATATTTTTCTTCCAGTGTGGGTAGACCACATTGCCAAAAGGCTATCAAGCTAGTAAAACATAAATTCATACTAAGTTGTTAGGGTGGAGCTGCAGAACAGACAAAATTGTTAAGTGTTGTTTTTCCACCTAGATGTACCTTGGAAAAATTACTGAGATATACAAGGCTCTGCACTGAGAAAGTTCTAGAACCCCAAGTGTAGGAAAATGGCCAAGCTTTAAATTAGAGAAATAATAATGGTTAATGCTATTGTTATATGTTATAGTCATGACACTTTGGAGACTGAGGCAGGAGACTGGCAAGTTCAAGACCTATTTGGGCTATAGGATAAATTCAAAGCCAGCCTGGGTAAAATGATGGCAGGGCTGGAGATGTAGTTTAATGGTTTCACAGTTATCTAGCAAGCATGAGAGCTTGGGTTCAACCCTATTACTACAAAACAAGAGTCATACTTAGTAGCTAACAAGAAAGTAAGTACTTACTAACTTCAGAGTCTCAAGTATATTGATTGATTTAATACCTTGATATCTGAGCTAGTTAGTGTATTTATTTATTTACTTTGTCAACAACCTGGAGACATATGGGGAAAAGGAACCTCAGTTGAGGAATTGCCTCATCAGCAGGCAAGTCTGCAGAGAACATTTTTGATTTATGATTGATATGGGAGAGTCCAGCTCACTATGGATGGCACCACCCCATGTAGGTGGCCCTGGGTTGTACAAGAAATCAGGCTGCACAAGCCAATCCAATCAGCACAGCTCCTCATGTCTCTGCTCCTGTTCCTGCTTCCAGCTTCCTCCATTAACTTCCTGCCCCCAAATCCTTAATACTGTAGTATTAACTGAAAGTATGAGATGAAATAAATTCTTTCCTCCTCAAGTCAGTATTTCTTTTCACAGCAACAGAAAAGTCAACCAGGACAACATCCATCAATGGAATGTTCATCCTTTTGTGCTGTAGGGAAGCCAGCAGAGAATGGAGAACAGGCTTGAGTCATGGATTGGTGATGATGGAGGTGGTACTCACGCCTAAGCATCCTGATGTCAGACCTGAGCTCTTACCCTGTTCTTTACCAGTGCTGTGGGCTGTAGAAATACAGAGTTGAGGCTGTCTCCTTGGCAGAACCACATATGAAATCAGAGTGGAGACAGGAGATGTTTTGCTGAACCACTGAACCCTGCATATCACAGAGTACTGGAATTCTGGCATGGGACCCTAGTAGGCCAAATAGTGCCTTCTAGGAATTGCGGGCTGAGGTACTAATTTTCTGATCTTTTTCTTTAAAAAAAAAAAAAAAAAGAACCTCATGCAAATTTATTGCATGAAGTAACAGGTTTCACAATGCAATTTTTGCTTATGCATACCATGACTTTTTTGGACCTGTTCATCTGCATTACCCAGTTGCCTTCCTCTCCTGCTAGTCTCCTGTCTCTTCCCAAACATTCCCCTGCCTTAGTTAGGGTCACTATTGATATGAGAAGACACCATGACCAAAAGCAGTTTGTGGAGGAAGGGGCTTATTTTGTTGACACTTTCATATCACTGTTTACAATCAAAGGAAGTCAGGACAGGAACTGAAACAGGGCAGAAACCTGGAGGCATTAGCTGATGCAGAGGCCATGGAGGAGAGCTGCTTATTGGCTTGCTCAGTCTGCTCTTATATAGAACGCAGGACCACCAGCCCAGGGGTGTCCTCACTCACAATGAGCTGGGCCCCCTCCCATCAATCACTAATCACATGCCCTACAGGCTTGCCGTGTGTAATCCAATTTTATGGAGGCATTTTCTCATGTGAGGTTCCCTCCTCCCAGATGACTTTAGCTGTAGCAAGCTGACATAAAACTAGCCAGGATATACCCCCTCTTCTATTTTTATGTAATCCATGCCCCCCACTCCCATGAGATTCACATGTGACATTCCTTTTTCTAAGTCTTAGTTCTCTTAACATTATGCTCTCCTGTTTCACCCATTTCCTCACAAACGACATCATCTCATTCTTCTATATGGTTAAATAAAAGTCTCTTTTATGTGCATACCACATTTTCTTTGTTCATTCATCTGTTGACTGGCACATTGGCTCTTTCCTATCTTGACAAACAGGTTACTCTTGTGTCTGCATCAATTCCAATACATGGTTCTTACTACCGTCATGACAGGATGCAAAAAGAAGGTGCAGGTCCTCCTGGTTTTTTTTTTTTTTTTTTTTTTTTTTTTTTCTTTTTTTATTAAATTATTAATATTTTCACATATACTTTCCCTCTCCCTCTCCCTCCCCCACCCCCATTCCTTCTCCCCCACCTCCAACCTACCCCCCACCCCATCCACCCACCATTCCCCAGGCAGGGTAGGGCCCCCAACCAGGGTTCCACCAAGTCTACCAAATCTTCCTGTGCTGGGCCTAGGCCCCTCCCCATGTGTTCAGAGACAGAGCGAATCCCTTCAAGTGGGATGGGCTCTCGAAGTCCCTCCCACCCACCAGGGCAAAACGCCAGTCCACCTCCCTCTGGAGTCATTCATGATTTCTAGTTTCCTTGGGGTAGAGGATTATAGGCTGGTAAACCTTTGCTCTATGTCTAAAAATCCCAGGAGTGCAGGGGCCTCCCCATTGGCATCCATGATCAGGGGGCTGGATTAGTCCTGTACTGTCCTCCCAAAGAGCATCTGGGGTCGATATGCTTTCCCTTTTTCAGGCCAACTGTTTCTGTGGGTTTCTCCAACCAGGTACAGACCCCTTCGTTCTTCATTCCTCCCTCTCTTCAACTGAGTTCCAGATTTCAGCTCAGTGTATTTCTGTGGATGTCTGTCTCTGCTCTCATCAGCCACTGGATGAGGACTCTAGAATAGCATAGAGAGTATTCATCAATCTCATTCTAGGGGAAGGGTTTCTAGGCCAACTTCTCCTCCACTGCCCAGATTGTCAGATCGTGTCATCCTTATAGGTCTCTGAAGATCTACCTAGTTCCAGATCTCTTCTCGGACCTATAGTGACTCCCTCTGATATGGTATCTCTCATCCTGCTCTCTCTCCTCTATTCTTCCCCCAACTCAATATATCTGCTCCTCCATTTCTTCTCCTCTACTCTTCATCTTGTGCTCTTATTGTGGCAGCACCCACTTCCCTACCCTCATGCTCTCAATTAGCTCGGGAGTTCATGCCATTTCCCATTCCTGGGGTCCATTTATCCCTTAGAGTCATTCATGATTTCTAGTTTCCTTGGGGTAGAGGATTATAGGCTGGTAAACCTTTGCTCTATGTCTAAAAATCATATATGAGTGAGTACATACCATGTTTGTCTTTTTGTGATTGGGTTACCTCACTCAGGATGGTTTCTTCTAGTTCCATCCATTTGCCTGCGAATTTCAAGATTCCATTGCTTTTTTCTGCTGAGTAGTACTCCATTGTATAAATGTACCACATTTTCTCTTTCCATTCTTCAGTTGAGGGGCATCTAGGTTGTTTCCAGGTTCTGGCTATTACAAACAATGCTGCTATGAACATGGTTGAACATATGTCCTTGTTGTATGGACAAGCAGTATTTGGGTATATACCCAAGAGAGGAATGGCTGGATCTTGAGGTAGATTGATTCCCATTTTTCTGAGCAACCGCCATACTGATTTCCAAAGTGGTCTTACAAGTTCACACTCCCACCAGCAATGGAGGAGTGTTCCTTCTTCTCCACAACCTCTCCAGCATAGGTTGTCATTGGTATTTTTGATTTTAGCCATTCTGACAGGTGTGAGGTGGTATCTCAGAGTTGTTTTGAGTTGCATTTCTCTGATGGCCAAGGATTTTGAGCACTTTCTTAAGTGTCTTTCAGCCATTTCAGATTCCTCTGTTGAAAAATCTCTGTTTAGTTCTGCACCCCACTTTTTAATTTCATTGTATGGTGATTTGGTGGCTAGCTTCTTGAGCTCCTTGTATATTTTGGAAATCAGTCCTCTGTCAGATGTGGGGCTGGTGAAGATTTTTTCCCATTCTGTGGGTGGTCGTTTTGTCTTACTGACTGTGTCCTTTGCCTTACAGAAGCTTCTCAGTTTCAAGAGGTCCCATTTATTAATTGCAGACCTCAGTGTCTGTGCTTCTGGCGTGATGTTCAGGAATCGTTCTCCTGTGCCAATTTGTTCAAGGGTTGTTCCCACTTTCTCTTCTAAAAGATTCAGTGTGGCTGGGTTTATGGAGAGATCTTTGATCCATTTGCACTTAAGTTTCGTGCATGGTGACAAGTATGGATCTATCTGCAATTTTCTGCATGTTCGAATCCAATTGTGCCAGCACCATTTGTTGAAGATGCTATCTTTTTTCCATTGTATGGATTTAGCACCTTTGTCAAAAATAAGGTGTTCGTAGGTGCGTGGGTTAATATCTGGGTCTTCAATTCGATTCCATTGGTCGATCTGTCTATTCTTGTGCCAATACCAAGCTGTTTTCAGAACTATGGCTCTATAGTAGACCTTGAAGTCAGGGATGGTGATGCCTCCAGAGGATCTTTTATTGTAAAGAGTTGTTTTGGCTATCCTAGGTTTTTTATTTTTCCATATAAAGTTGAGTATTGTTCTTTCAATGTCTGTGAAAAACTGTGTTGGGATTTTGATGGGGATTGCATTAAATCTGTAGATTGCTTTTGGTAGAATTGCCATTTTTACTATGTTAATTCTGCCTATCCAAGAGCACGGGAGATCTTTCCACTTTCTGGTATCTTCTTTAATTTCTTTCTTTAAAGTCTCAAAGTTCTTATTGTACAGGTCTTTCACTTTTTTGGTTAGTGTTACCCCCAGATATTTAATGTTGCTTGTGGATATTGTGAAAGGTGATGTTTCCATGATTTCTTTCTCATTGAGTTTATCATCTGTATACAGTAGGGCTACAGATTTATTTAAGTTAATTTTGTATCCTGCTACCTTGCTGAAGGTGTTTATCAGCTGTAGGAGTTTCCTGGTAGAGTTTTTCGGGTCACTTATGTAGACTATCATGTCATCTGCAAATAGTGAAAGTTTGACTTCGTCCTTTCCAATTTGTATCCCTTTGATATCCTGATCTTGTCTTATTGCTCTAGCTAGAACTTCAAGAACAATATTGAAGAGATATGGAGAGAGTGGACATCCTTGTCTTGTTCCTGATTTTAGAGGAAATGCTTTGAGTTTCTCTCCATTTAGTTTGATGTTGGCTATTGGTTTGGTGTATATCGCATTTATCATGTTTAGATATGTTCCTGTTATTCCTGTTCTCTCCAAGATCTTTATCATGAAGGGATGTTGGATTTTGTCAAAGGCCTTTTCAGCATCTAGTGAGATGATCATGTGGTTTTTCTTTTTCAGTTTGTTTATATGGTGGATTACATTGATGGTTTTTCGTATATTGAACCATCCTTGCATCCCTGGGATGAAGCCCACTTGATCGTGGTGGATGATTTTTCTGATATGTTCTTGGATTCGATTAGCCAATATTTTATTGAGTATTTTAGCATCAATGTTCATGAGAGATATTGGTCTGTAGTTCTCTTTCTTATTCTTATCTTTGTGTGGCTTGGGTATCAAAGTGATTGTAGCCTCATAGAAGGAGTTTGGCAATATCCCATCTGCTTCTATTGTGCGGAACAGTTTGAGGAGTATTGGTATCAGCTCTTGTTTGAATTTCTGGTAGAATTCTGCAGTGAAGCCATCTGGTCCTGGGCTTTTTTTGGTTGGGAGGCTTTTGATGACTGCTTCTATTTCATTAGGGGTTATGGGTCGATTTAAATTGTTTATCTGATCTTGATTTAATTTTGGTAAGTGATATTTATCCAGGAAACTGTCCATTTCCATTAGATTTTCGAATTTTGTGGAGTACAGATTTTCAAAGTATGACCTAAAGATTCTCTGGATTTCCACAGTGTCCGTTGTTATATCCCCCTTTTCGTTTCTGATTTTGTTAATTAGTGTGCTCTCTCTCTGCCTTTTGGTTAGTTTGGCTAGAGGTTTGTCTATCTTGTTGATCTTCTCAAAGAACCAACTCTTTGTTTCATTGATTCTTTGTAATGTTTTCCTAGTTTCTACTTTATTGATTTCAGCTCTCAGGTTGATTATTTCCTGGCGTCTACTCCTCCTTGGTGAGTTTGCTTCTTTTTGCTCTAGTGTTTTCAGTTGTTCTGTCAGTTCTCTAATGTGACTTTTTTCTAGTTTCTTCATGTGGGCACTTAGTGCTATGAACTTCCCTCTTAGGACTGCTTTCAGAGTGTCCCATAAGTTTGGGTATGTTGTGTCTGCATTTTCATTAGAATCTAGGAAGTCTTTAATTTGTTTTTTTATTTCTTCCTCAACCCAGGAATGGTGCAATTGGGTGTTATTCATTTTCCAAAAGTTTGCAGGTTTCCTGCCATTTGTATTGTTGCTGAATTCTAGCTTTAATGCATGGTGGTCTGATAAGATACAGGGGGTTATTTCAATTCTTTTGTAATTGTGGAGGTTTGCTTTGTTGCCTACTATGTGGTCAATTTTGGAGAAGGTGCCATGTGGTGCTGAGAAGAAGGTATATTCTTTTGAGTTTGGATGGAATGCTCTATAGATATCCGTTAACCCCAGTTGGGCCATGACTTCTTTCAGATCCTCTGTTTCTTTGTTAAGTTTTTGTCTGGTGGTCCTGTCTAGTGGTGTAAGGGGGGTGTTGAAGTCTCCTACTATAAGTGTGTGTGGTTTTATGTGTGGTTTGAGCTTTAGTAATGTTTCTTTCACAAATGTGGGTGCCTTCGTATTTGGAGCATAGATGTTCAGGATTGAGATTTCATCTTGATGGACTTTTCCTGTGATGAGTATGAAATGCCCTTCTTCATCTCTTTTGATTGATTTTAGTTTAAAGTCCATTTTGTTAGATATTAGGATTGCTACACCTGCTTGTTTCTTGAGGCCATTTGATTGGAAAATCTTTTCCCATCCTTTTACTCTGAGGTATCGCCTGTCTTTGAAGTTGAGGTGTGTTTCTTGTAAACAGCAGAAAGATGGATTCTGTCTTCGTATCCATTCTGTTAGCCTATATCTTTTTACGGGTAAGTTAAGGCCATTGACATTTAGGGATATTAATGTCCATTGTTCGTTGGTTCTTGCTTGGTTTGCATTTATTGTTGTTGGTGTCATTGTGTGTGGATTTTGCTCTCCTGCTTCTTTTTGTGTTTGGCAATATTAGATTATCTATTGCCTGTGTTTTTGTGCATGTAGTTATGTTCCTTGAGTTGGAGTTTTCCTTCCAGAACCTTCTGTAGAGCTGGATTTGTGGATATGTATTGTTTAAATCTGTTTTTGTCATGGAAAATCTTGTTTTCTCCATCTATAGTGATTGAAAGTTTTGCTGGGTACAGTAGTCTGGGTTGACATCCATGCTCCCTTAGTGCTTGTAGTGTATCTATCCAAGACCTTCTGGCTTTCATAGTTTCCATTGAGAAGTCGGGTGTGATTCTGATTGGTTTGCCTTTATATGTTACTTGGCCTTTTTCCTTTGCAGCTCTTAATATTTTTTCTTTATTCTGTAGATTTGGAGTTTTGATTATTATGTGTCGGGGGGACTTCTTTTTGTGGTCCAGTCTGTTTGGTGTCCTATAAGCTTCTTGTACTTTCATAGGCATATCTTTCTGTAGGTTGGGGAAGTTTTCTTCTATGATTTTGTTGAATATGTTTTCTGTACCTTTGAGCAGTGTTTCTTCACCTTCTTCTACACCTATTATTCTTAGGTTTGGTCTTTTCACGGTGTCCCATATTTCCTGGATATTTTGTGTTAGGGATTTGTTGGTCTTGAGGTTTTCTTTGGTTGATGAATGTATATCCTCTAGCGAGTCTTCAATAGCTGAGATTCTCTCTTCTGTCTCTTGAATTCTATTAGTTATACTCACATCTTTAGATCCTGCTCGTTTATCCAACCTTTCCATTTCCAGCATCGTTTCATTCTGTGTTTTCTTTAATGTGTCTAATTCAGCTTTCATGTTTTGAACTGTTTCAAGAGCTTCCTTCACTTGTTTGGTTGTTTTATCTTGGGTTTCTTTAGCTTCTTTAAGAGATTTGTTTATTTCTTGAATATTTTGGTTTGTCTTTTCCTCCATATCGTGTAATTTTTTGCTTACTTTTTCTTCTATTTCTTTAAGGGATTTTCTTGTTTCCTCTTTGAAGGTCTCTATCATCTTGCTCAGATAATTTTTGAGGTCCATCTCTTCTTCATGCACTGTGTTGGGCTTTTCAGATCTTGCTGGAGTGGAGTCCCTAGATTCTGGTGGTGTCATATTGGTCTTTCTGTTGTTGAGCGGGTTCTTATTCTGTCTTCTTCCCATATCTTTTTCCAGTGAGTGCAGGTAGGATCTCTCTATCTCCTCTTGTTACCCTGTAGTGTGTGTGGGCCAGGAATTCAATGTCCGGAGCTCTGGATGGTTTTGCCTCTCCTCGTAGCCTCCTCACTCTGATGGCGTTAGGCCTCTTGGTGGATCGGTCGCCGGGAATGGAATGAAGAGTGGCCTGTACCCAGTTTCGGGGAGCTCCTCCCTTCCTGGACGTGTCTGTTTAGGTCTTCAGCAGTGTGTGTTCATGACTGCTGTTATACTTGAGGCTAATCTGGTTAGTAGTACTGGAGACTCCCTGCCAGTGTGTGTGTGTGTGTGTGTGTGTGTGTGTGTGTGTGTGTGTGTGTGTGTATGTGTGTGTGTGTTCATAGGTACATGTATGTGGAGGCCAGAGGACAGCCTTGGGCATCATTTCTTAGGTTACTGCTATCCATCTTTGTGTGTATATAGGCATGGTGTGATGGTGTGTATTTGGGTGTTATCACCCCATGTGACTCCATGTGGACAGCCAGGGACTGATTTTAGCATGTCTTTCTCAATCATATCTATTTTATTTTTGGTGGTCTCTCCCTGAACCTGAAGGTCATCATTTCAACTAGACTGTCTGACAAGCAAGCCCCTGGCATCCACTTGTTTCTACCCTCAGCACCAGGTTACAGACTTGTACTGCCACGTCCAGGCTTTACATGGATTCTGGAGATCTAAACTCCAGAATCCTATACTTGGGAGGCAAACACTTTACCAACTGAGCCATCTCCCCAGTCCTCCACCTTGTATTTTGAGACAAGGTCTTTCACAGGCCTGGAATCTGCCCATTTCGTCATGATGGCTGCCTCAGGATGGTGAGCCTCAGGAGGATCTGCCTGCTTCCACCTCCCTAGCCCTGAGGGTGTAAACAAGTGCCCCTATGCCCGTCTTTTCCAAAAACATAGAGCTCTAAGTATAGAGCTTAGGTCCTCAGGCTTGCCCAGCAAGCACTTTGCCCACTAACCTCTCTCTCCAGCCCCCAACAACTTCTTTTGATTTGATCTAGATTGGACATTTAATTAGAGCCCTGAATATAGTTGTAATTAATAAAGGACAGGGACCATAATGCAGCTATCAATAAATAAGCAGCACTCTAACTCGGGTGTCTTCAAGTTGCAGAGTTCAGCTGCTCCAACTCCTTTCAGAAAACAGGCAAGGCCATCAGAGTTCACATCAACAAACAGTGTGAAGGGAGGCTTTTCTGCAGTGCCAGAGAGGTCAGGCATCTACCCAGCAATTACGCTGCTGTCAGATTGTAAATACACATTTGCAAATGCCTCTGTAATTGTTCAGAAATGGCCCAGGCCTGCTCATGCAGGGCTAGTTACGGAATGGTAATAGGGATGCTCACCCAACATCTGCTTTCCTGGTTGGATCCAGATTTGCACCATTTAAACATTTATGGCCATAAAGCAGTGGACTGGGTATTTGCCTCTGCCAACTTTGAGAGAGACAAAAAAATGCTCAGCAGCAACGGACACTATCCTGGCAGACTGATGTTGTTTAATGTGGGCATCAGATTTTCAGCTGTAGTTGTGAAAATCTAATACTATTACTCAGTAGGATGTAAAATTAGCATCATAGAGTTGTGGTTATAGGGATTCACTTACCAGCCTCTCTGACCTTGACACAGTTAGTATCCTAATTAAACAAAGAAATCCCTGCTGGCATTGAAGCATGGTCTATGGTGATGGCCACAGAGGAGGCGGTAGGTCTCAAAGCATGTAGTTTGAAATGCTTGTCTTTCTGATTTAGGATTTGTGTTTGAAACTGGTGTTTTATTTGCCATCAGCATATTGGGAGATGACTGGTTATATTTGGAGACTCATAGGCCTTTCCTGCTCATCTGTTTAAACTGGTTTGGGTGTCTGCCACCTGGCCCCTCCTGTGACTCTGAAATTCTGTGCACATCACAGAATTTTCACATCAAGAGTCAGAGCTGGGATGTCAATTTTGCTTGCAATCCCTTGAGCTTGGGCGAATACTTGTCTTGTCATATTCAAGTATTACAGTATATTATTTAGGGTTGCAGCAATACTGCAATGAAAGGGCCCAAAATTACAATGCAGAAAGATGACAGAATTTTTATTACTGTCTTCCATCACTGACCTCTGTCAACTGCTCAATTTGAAGGGTTCCTTTACTTCACAGAGACACTTGGAGAGCCAGGCACTGACCATTCTTTGCATTCTGCCATCCGCTTAGGGAATTTCTTCATCTACCTATGGGGTCACCTTTTTCCTTGTGGCCTACTGGCCACCAGTTCATGAGGACAAGGGGCAGAAGCAATGACAGAGAGCTTTGTATGGCCTATAAGCACAACGGAGATAGCTCTCCAGGAGACAGCTTCAGGAAATTTGATCAACTTTATTCCAGAGTGTAGGGAATATATAGGATTGGGAATGGTAGCTGGGGAATCACCTAACTTACATTAAACAGCATGCTCCTATAACTAAATTTCTAGCACAAGTCAAAGTTATCATCTGGGGAAGCATGGTCCTATTGTAATGTTCCTAGCACATGTCTAATTACCATATGGGCAGCAGGGGGAAAGCTTCTGCAGGGAACTGCACACAGGGTCATACATACTAGAGGTAAGTCAGGCATCTTGGCCTAGAGACAGTCTCCAAATAAGGCCAGGTAGAGAGCAGGGTGCTTTCCATGGGGTGCAGTGGAGTCTCCCACATTGTGGAGCATGGAGAGAGTTGGGCCTCCCAGCATCTACCTGTTCATTGCTGGTTTGTAGATCTATCCATGCTGCAGCTCACAGAAGACAGAAAGTGGGGCTTCAGGGGAACTGTCTTCTCTAATTGAACAAGACCAGCCAGCCATCTTTCCACTATATCACATTGCCTGGAACTAAATCCCAGGATCCCATTTGATGGCAAAAGATCCTGGGGAGTCTGCTCACCCAGCTTAAACTCTACTGTCATAAAATCAAGGGAAGGTAAAGTGTGTGTGTGTGTGTGTGTGTGTGAGAGAGAGAGAGAGAGAAAGAGAGAGAGAGAGAGAGAGAGAGAGAGAGAGAGAGAGAGAGAGAGAAGACACCATTTTGGTGTCGTTCCTCAGGCACATTTTTTTTTTTTTAAACAGCATTGACTTGGAGCTTGCCAAGTAGGTTCAGAGTTGCCTGGTCCTGTGTCCCACTGCTGGGATTACAAATGTACACCACCATACCTGAATCATTTTACATGGGTGATGGGGACCAAACTCAGACCCTTATGCTTGCAAGACAGGCACTATATTGGTAGTGATATCTCCCTAGTCCCAAGCGGGTAGGTTTGAATGGTTAGCCAGAAGTTTGTGTCAAGAGAAATGATGGATTAAAAATATTTCAAATACTTTAAAATAATGTAAACAAACATTGCACAGTCATATATTCAACAAACATTTATTAAGTGCCTACTATGTGCCAGATACTCCTAAAATAACTAAAAATATTGGCATCATGGGTAAAATTATACTGCCCTGCCAAAGATTTTTCCAGTTTTGAAGACTTGTAGTGTTCTAGATGAAAAAGTGGCAACCAGAAACCAGGCAAGACCTTGCATTCACCTTGCAGGAAAAATATTCACACTTGTCAGGTTCCACTTGCTGACATTGCTGCTCTGTGCAGATATTCTTTAGGGTGCTGATGTCTTCACAGCTTGCTTGGAGGATATTTTCGAAGAAAGGTCTTTTCACAAGATGGTATCAGGTCATTGAGATCAAACTCAATGTCAAAGGAGGGACTTTTTTCCAAGATAATTAAGGCAACCAGCACAGCCAGTTTAGAAGTCATTCCCTTGATTACGTACTTCACACCAGTTTCGGGGTCTGTATACTCAAAGCAGTGTATAACAAAATGAAAGCTAGAGTGTGTGAAGTGTTTCTGGTAGTAGACTTGGGGGTTCAGGAAATAGTCCAAAGGCACGAGGAACACATCCTTAACTTCATCAGCGTTAGGCTGGGCCTGGAAGTTGTGGTCTAGAAAACCCACTACTGGAGTTACCAGTGCATCATTCTGAAAGCAGAAAACAAAATCCACACATTACAAAGTGCAGTGATATACTGTTTCAAAGGTTAAACTCAGGCCACTTCTAGGACAGGGAAGACCAAGGCTATGATATATGGTATAAGGTGGGCTTCGGGCAGGGGTGCTCCCGACACAAATTCATGTCCCTCATGTAACAGATGTGCTCCACCTGTGTTAGCATCTGGAATGATGTCACACACCTTTTCATCTTGGTAAGGACAGAAGTATGATATCTTATCAACAGGAAAGTGACATATTACTTGGGGCATACTTATATTTAGGGAAAAAAACCCTCAAAACTATGTTATATAATTGCTTATAAACTATATTTTTGTAACATACATATATGTTTTGTGAAGAGGTAGTTTCATTTATGAGCACAAATTCTTGCAAAATGTCTCCAAGTTTGCTGATGGAGTGTCTTTACTTCCACTGGAAAGCCTGCATGAGAGGCTGGGACTGAACATAAATATGATCTCCAGTTTGAAGTTCCTGGTCATAAGAAAGATTCTGGGAAAACCAGAGGGAGGTACATTGTGGGGGGGGGGGAGTCTAGAAAAAGTTAAACAGGCTTGTGGGGACCTCTCATGGAGGGAGGCAGCCAAAGAGGGTTTCAGAATGAAAACAGGTCATACTATTAATTGCATCCATGGTTAATAGCAACCTTTGGCTAGAGAGGAGATAAGGGAAACATAGGCCTTAAATAGACTTAGGGTAATAAATCTGAGGTCATAGGTCACGAAGAGGTTCAGCCATGCTGGGTCCTGCATAAGGGCTCACTGTTAGAGGTCATAGGTTTCCCAGAGTAAAAGGTAAGCTGAGGACTGAGGAGCAAGCAATTCTTAAAGTACTACCAGGAGAAACTGGTGAGGGGCTAAGGAAGGAGTGCAACATCTTGGTGAAGAAAGCAGGCAGGGTGTTGTGGAGGAAACCCCAGCTAGAGAAAAGGAGTTGGGTTTTCAGGCTCAGCTCCAGACATTGGTAGAGGACAGCTTTGCAGGAAGTCAGCCCAACACTCCTGAGCCTCTGTGCAGGATGTCCCACTTTAGCCATCTCCAGTCACCCAACAGTGAATCCTTGGCAGAGAGCTGCTGGCCACCCAAAACACATAGTGGGAGGGAGGGATGGATGAAGAGGTCTCAAGAGAACCCCAAAAGTTACTACAGTTCCCAAAACAATGGGGCCAACTAACAATGGGCTGAACCAAATCTTCCTTCTATGTTCTACTTTCATTTCTATTGCTGTGATGATACAGTAACTAAAAGTCACTTTGGGGGAGAAGAGGTTATTTGTTTCACAATTCTAACTCACAGTCCATCATTGAGGATAGTCAAGGCAGGAACTCAAAGGAGGGGCTGCTTACTATTCCACACAGCATTGCTTCTGAGCAAGGAATTCACTTTATAGCCAAAGAGGTGAAGCAGGAACCATGGATAATGCTGTTTGTTGGCTCACAGGCTGGTTATGCTTAGGTAGCTTTCTTATACAGCCCAGGACCACCTGCCTAGGGGACAGTACTACACACAGTGGGCAGAACACTCCTGCATCCATTAACTACTAAGACATGTCCTTACCTGCAAACAACACACACACACACACACACACAGAGAGAGAGAGAGAGAGAGAGAGAGAGAGAGAGAGAGAGAGAGAGAGAGAGAGGAGAGAGAGAGAACAGGCCAATTTGATTTAGATAATTGAGTTGAGACGCTCTACTCAGATGATTGTAGGTTGTGGCAATTTGACATTTAAAAGTAACCATCATACCCTATAAGTTGATTAGCTCCTGTGTTTATTAGAGTAAGAGAAAGCTGTCTGAGGCATCTGTGAACTCCATTATTCGAACCACCCACATGAAATTTAGTAGCTTCCAGGGACTGTGGAGACGAAGCTACTCTGGTTTGAAAAACTTCTAACTAGTTCAATAGTCAATAGAGTTCTAAACTCCCTAAAATGTGTTGGGGGATTTGTAGAAATTAATTGAAAATCACCCCCATTGGAAGACAATCTAACCCCCCATTTTCCAACTTCTAGGCACTGGTGGCAGTATTTTTTTATTATAAATTTTGTTTGAAAGCCCAATGCATAGAATATTAAAATATGTAGAGCCCTCTAGGAGCTCAGGAAGTCCCACAACTGTCCTTACTTCAAGCAGATATGGCACCAGGTGAGAGACCACCTCCACTTGGTGGGGATGCAGCCCCACCTCCTCCTGGGCTTCACGGAGAGCAGTGGCCCTGTCATCTATGTCCACCGGATCTCTCTTTCCTCCAGGGAAGCAGACTTCTCCAGGTGCCCTTCTCAGCTGGGGGATTGAAAGGACAGAGTTACAAAGTGAGATTTCAATTTGAGAACTATTTAGTCAGTCAATGCACATTAACTCAACATCTACAGTGTACAAGATCTGTTTTTCCTTGAATCCTAAAACAAAACAACAACAAAAAACAAACAAACAAAAATCCAACAACAACAAAACAAAACCAGGGCTCCTGAGATGGGCTCAGCAGATAAGGGCACAACATGGTTTGAATCCCAACCCCATATGGTGGAAGAAGAAAAGTGATGGTTGAAAGTTATCCTCAGACCCTCACATGAATGCCAGGATTTGGGTACATGCACTCACATGAGCGCTCTCTCTTTCTCTCTCTCTCTCTCTCTCTCTCTCTCTCTCTCTCTCTCTCCTCTCTCCTCTCTCTCTCTCTCATACACACACACCACACAAATATATCATACACTAATAACTTTATTACAAAGGTTGAGAGATGTTTGTTCGAAAAAGTCTCTGTATTTTTCCCCACTGAAATAGATATTTTATATAATCTTTTCCTAGTTCATTAACCAATGAAAATATTTTTACTCAATATTAGCATTAAACTAAACTTACTACTTATTCATGTAATATATATATGCTACTTTTTATATTTTAGCACATATCCATTAGATATTATTTTTAACACATTACATTTAGTACATATAGAATATGAAAATATCCCTGGTGGAAATAATAACTTAACTTTATAAGTAATGTGCATACTGTAAGAAAAATAATACTACATAGAAAAACCCATCTAAGGATGCAGGCTCATTTAGTCTGGCAAACTCACATGTTCATAAAAATGTTGCTAATATCAGATGCAGAGATTCTCAGGTAAGCACTGGGCCAGTCAAAGAGAGGGAGGACCAATAATATGATCAAAGGAGTCAAGATCATGATAGGGAAGCCTACAGAGACAGCTGGCCCAAGAGAGTGGGAGCTCACTGACTCGGCTGACAGCGGGTAACCTGCATAGGACTGAACTCAGCCCTCTAAGTGTGGGTAAACAGCTGTGTGGCTTTGGCAGTTTGTGGGGCCACTGCCAGTGGGAACAGGATCTATTCCTGGTGCATGAACTGGCTTTTTGGAGCCCATTCCCTATGGAGGGATACCTAGATACAGGGGGGGAAGGCCTTTGCTCTGCCTCAACTTCATGTGCCAGACTTTGTTGACTCCCTATGGGAGGCCTTACCCTCTCTAAGGAGTGGATTGGATGACAGTGGGGGGGGGGGGAGTAGAAGGAGGGGAGAAAGGGGAGACTGGGATTGGTATGTAAAATGAAAAAAGATTGCTTTTAAATAAAACATATTGCTGCTCAACAGTGTTCATAGCAGCATTATTTGTAGTAGCCTGAAACTGGAAGCAACCTAGATGCCTCTCAACTGAGGAATGGATAGAGAAATGTAGTACATTTACACAGTGGGAAAAAAAAAAAAAAAAAACAATGGAATCTTGAAATTAGCAGGCAAATGGATGGAACTAGAAGAAACCATCCTGAGTGAAGTAACCCAGTTGCAAAAAGACAAAAGTGGTATTTACTCATTCATATATGGATTTTAGATCTAGAGCAAAGAAGTAGCAGCCTACAATCCACACCGCCAGAGAAGCTAGGAAAGAAGGAGGACCCTAAGAAAGACACATGGTTCCCCTCCCAGAAGGGGAAAGGGCAAGATCTCCTAAGCTAATGAGGATCATGGTGGGAGGGGAGAGGGAGTTAGAAGAAAGAGAAGGGGAGAAGAGGAGGGGAGAGGAGGACAGGAGGGAGCAGGAAGATCTAGTCAGGAGAGGAATGGAGGAGGGCAAGAAAAGAGATACCATCATAGAGGGAACCATTATAATTTTAAAGAGAATTCTGGCACTAGGGAAATGTCCAGAGATCTACTAGATCAACCCCAACTAACAATCTAAACAATAGTCAAGAGGCTACTTTAAAAGCCCTTCTCCGATAATGAGATTGATGCTACCTTATATGCCATCCTAAAGCCTTCATCCAGTAGCTGATGGAAGCAGATGTAAACACTCACAGCTAAACACTGAGCTGAACTCTGGAATCCAGGTGCAGAGAGGAAGAAGTGATGAGCAAAGGGATCAAGACCAGGCTGAAGAAACCCACAGAATCAGCTGACCTGAACAAGGGGTTGCTCATGGACCCTAGACTGATAACTGGGAAACCAGCATAGGACTGTTCCAGACCCCCTAAAGTTTGGAGGTCTGGACAATCTATGGGGCTACTGGTAGTGGATCAGTATTTACCCCTAGTACACAAATGAACTTTGGGAGCCCTCTACTCATAGAGGGATACTCTCACAGCCTAGACACACTGGGGAGGTTCTAGGCTCTGCTCCAAATGATATGACAGACTTTGAAGATCTGCCAAGGAAGGCCTCACCTCCCTGGGGAGCAGAAAGGGGTTGGGATGGGAGGGTGTGTGTGGGGGGCAGGGGAGGAAGGGAGGGAGAGGGAACTGAGATTGACATGTAAAAGAAGCTTGTTTCTAATTTAAATAAAAAACATATTGCTATTTTCAATTCATTGTTATGCTTTACATGGTTTTATTTATTAAAATATTTATTGTATATATTATATGTAGAGAATAATTCCCCCTATACTTCCTGATTTCCTTTTTCTTCCCTCCCATTAGTTCTCTTAGTCTTTCTAGACAGTTTTCCTTTTCCTTTTTTATCATATATACACACATGATTTTATGTGATATAAAATGTAATAACTACAAGCAAAAGAAAACAGTATATGATTAAGTTCAGTTGCATTTATTTTCTGACAAATGGTATGATTTTGTTTATCTTTCATTTCTTTCAGTTTTCATTTAACACACATACACACACGCAAACACACCTCACATTAATAACTTTGAGAATTTCCCTCACTTCTGATTTTTCTCTACATGCTTCTAAAAAACAACATAATTATATAGACACATAGACACCAATGAGGGTTTATAAAAGCTAAAAGAAAGTATACTATAAAGGTAGTATTACCAATACATGATTTTGCTAAGTCCATTATGAGTGGTTATCAGATTCAGAGCATATGTTTCACAAGAACATATGCTTTGTGGAGAAGTACTAGGACAGGGTCTCATATAGCCCAGTCTGGCCTCAAGTTCGCTATGTAGTCAGGGATGACCTTGAACCTTTGATCTTCCTGCTTTCTTCTCTCCAGTGCAGGAATTGGGATTTACACCACCATGCCCTGTTTTAGGCAGTGCTGGGAATGAGACTCAAGACTTGGTACACTCTAGGCAAGCACTCTACCAACTGTTCTACATTCCCAACCCTACAAGCTATTATATCTTAAAGCATTCTTAATGAAGGAAAATTAATAGAGTACTAGAGTAACCAATTTAAAATAAACAATTCAGGAACATTTAATAAACCCACAATGATGTATAACCATACCTAATAACTAGTTTCAAAATGATTCCCCATTTTGTTTGTTTGTATAGATCACAGATGATCGCTATTAACGGGCACACAAGCCACATTAGGTTACTATTATTCTCTTTTCACAGAAAGGGTAAATCACCTAGAGGTTAAGTTACCTGACAAAGTTCTCACAGTGAGCTATACATTGGAGTTTAATTCTAGAGGCCATGTTCTTAATCAGCACACCATCTATTTATTAAAAGTCTCCAGGACCATGGGGATGACTCAGCTAGAACTGTTTGTGATGGAAGTCTAATGATCTGAATGTGATCCCTAGGATCTACATACAAAGCTGCATGTGACGGCATGTATCTGTAATGGCAGAATTCTTTCAACTAGATGGGAGGCAGAGACAGAACAGTCAAGAAGCTTCAAGTTTCCTCTATTAGTCAGCAATCATTCTGCAGAATTTGAGACAACCTGGCAGAAGTTCAAAGAGCAATATTTTGAATCCCATAGCTGGGGAATGAGGAGATAAGGCCAAGAGAGACCCTGTCTCAATAACAAGGTGGGAGAGAAGAGATTCTCAAAAGCTGTCCTCTAACTCCCCTGAAGAGGTGGTGATGCATACATGCCTACACTCACACTCCCATATAAGTTGAAATAAATAAGAGTTTGCTAAAGCATAGTAGTGTTTAGGAGCCATCACCACTGGTGCCATACATCTCAACATCTCCATTTATTTTTGCTCACCCACATGAAGAATGGGGCCCTTTCTTTTCCTGTTTCTCTACCCACATCTCTGACTCCTGTCCTGTCTGACTTTAGGACAATGTGTTTCCATGTGTGGCATCCCAGTAATTTCCTCCTTTCTCATCTCTGAAGGATGCAGCCCTCACCATTCCCTTTTCTGCAGTGCCCAACTTCTCAGGCAGCTGAGCCCAGTTCCTCTTACACACTCACCTACCCATGTCCAGTGCCCTCCCCATGCCTCTACTGAGAGAGCCTGAACCAGCAGGACTCTTAGGCCAGTTTCTTGCCAACTGTGTACAAAGATCACAGCAGAGTGCACTTGCTAGAACTATGGGGTGGTTACATGAGCTGAGGCTTCAGCATGTGGAGTTGTGTCCTGCTCCAAGGCAGAGAGAGGGGTGTAATGAGAACCCCTAAAGTTGGTTATTGAAGTTCAAGAGTTCAACCAATATACTGTCAGCATTTTGAGCAATTGGGCTGACAGAACTGTGTAAGGAAAGCTAGGAGCCTGCTCTGGTCAGAAAAATCTGTTTCCTGGCTGGTACTGTTGAAATCCTGAGTCACAAGGTAATGCCATTTGGAGGTGAGGCTCTTGGAAAATTATAATGAAGCATGGCCCTTATAATGAGGTTAGAGCCTACTGACTGCTCTGCTCACCCTATGAGCACACAGGGAAAATCATCTATGAGTTAGAAAGAGGAGGCCAGGACCAATTGCTTGATCTGAGATGCCTGGATACTGAACTCCACCACCTCCATAGCCATGAGAAATGTTTGATGTTCATAAGCCATCCAGTATAAGGTCTTCTGCTACAGTAGTTTGAGAGGACTAAGACTGTTATGAAGTTTATTTAGCTGCTATACCCAAAGACTCTGCTTTAGTAAGCTTTTTGTTTTTATTCATTCACTTATTTTATTTTGTGGTGCTGAGGATTGAGCCAGGGCTTTGTGCATACTAGGGCAGTGCTCTTCCATTGTGCTGTGTTCCCAGTCCTAGGTAAGTCTTTGGACAATATAAAACATTTGTAGCTCCTCCCTGCTATAAATGAAAAGCTCCACAGGATCTGGCATGGCAGTTATGGCATCACACATCTTCTCTTCAGTGACAGAAGAGAGAGTAGGGAGAGGAAGGCTAGACCATTTTCTGTCTACCACAGCCTGTCTTACAAAAGATTTAAAAATATGCCTCCTGTTACATCACCTCTAAAATGTGATTGTTTGCACAGACAGGGGCACCCACAAGGACTCATTGGGCTTGATAGAAATACTGACTTGATTTAAAATATGTTTGGAAAGCCCTTCAAAGAGACCCCAGAGCATGCCAATTCAATTCAAGTAGCCTTCCACCTTGACTCCAATTAATAGGGAACAAGCACCTTTTGGATTCCTGAGAACTCTACTGTTAGAAAATGTTCTGCTGTTTTGAAGCAAGCAAGTGCATATAAAACAAAAAATTTTCATAGACTTTTGACACCAGAAAGGGTTCTACATAAGCATGGGAATTCACAATCCTTTCCCTCCATAGACAGTGTAAGCTGTCTGTCTGGGTGTACATGTGTGTATGCATATGTGTTTGTGTGAGTGCACATGTCTACATGTGCATTTGGAGACCAGAAGTCAACTTTAGGTACCTTTCCTTAGGTGCCATCCACACTTGGTTCTTCTGTTTGGTTTTTATTTATTTTATTTTTGAGATTATAATAGAATTACATCATTTCTTCCTTCCCTTTCCTCTCTCCAAACACTCTCATATATATCTGTCCTTGCTCTAAATCAAATTCATGACCTTTTTCTGCCATCAATTGTTATTACATTCATATAGGTTATTCTAGCCTGTTTGGTGTGCTCCAGGTCAATAAGAGACTGTCTCAAAAAAACCATGTAGCTTCTGACATTACTAGGAGACACTCATAAATTCTCACCATCATGACAGCCTTAACATGAGCTGAACAAGGACAACACCAATAGACATGCCAAAGAGGAGGGGGGAAGCCCATGAGGCTTCAATCCTACATAAGGAACTGCAGACAACTAAGGAATACTGATAATAGGGGAAACTGTCTTCCCCAGAGAATTGTACATCATCTGGTTATCCAACACCAAATGGTCAGTCCTCAAAACATATATGAGTAACATAATATGGACTGAGTAGGTTGTATTCAGGAATACACACACACACACACACACACACTCATGCACAGGTGCATGCACAAGCAAATGAAAAAAAAATTCTCATTTTCCCAGTGAAGTTGACTACCTCAGGTTGCCAGACTACCATGGAGAAACATACTTCTATGCATATAAGGGCACACACCTCAACTGATGTGCTCCACCCTCACTTCTTGCACTCTTCTGGAGTCTCACATCCCTTTCTGGTGATGCAAGACATTTTCTCCTTTCCCATTGCCTGCCTGTGACCTAGAAACATCTGGACTAACACCAAAACTTCCCTTCTTCTGATACCTATAAGAAGGGACTCCTCTACTCTGCCTCATGGGCCTGATCTCAAATCAGTGCTTCTATCATGCTGTCTACCCATGATATTAACTCTTCTAATAAATCTTATCCAAAAGGACAATCCATCTAATGTTCGTTTGAACCCTAGCCCTGAAACCTTTCAGCCAAATGAAAGATCCCAGGCCCCAGGCCTCTAGGTCTATGAAAGGAGAACTTACCTATGCTGGACTGAGCAAAGAGAGAAAGCAACAAGGAACAGTCAATGCCAGGGGACACAGACATTAGCATGAACTGAGACACTGTTGCTCTTTTGCACACTTCTCTCAGGACAGCTTTCTGTCCCATCTGTAGATACTAGAAAATCAGGATTGTAAACATGGCTCCAGGGTGGTAAGATGGCTCTGCTTATGAAGCACTTGTGGTGCAATCATGATTGCCTATGTCTGATCCATGGAAGCCTCATAGGTTAAAGGAGAGGGCAGACATCACAAGTGTCCTCTGATCTCCACACTTGCATACATGGCATGCATGCTTCTCCCCCATAACATATTTTTAAAAATAGTTTTTAAAACGGAAATTAAAAGAATAAAAACCTTCCAGAACCAGTTCTGGTGGTACAAGCCTGTCATCCCACCTGTCTCAAATGCTGAGACATTTGGATGGCAAGTTCAAGGCATGCTGGAACTACGAGAGTGAATTAAAGTCCAGTCTGGGCAATTTGATGAGATCCTGTCTCTACAGAAAACGTAAAGGAGGAACTATGAATGAAGCCCCATGTTAGACATCCAGCTTTGCAGAAGGCCCTGAGAAGTCCTCAGGAGAAGCTGCAAAGCTGGTTGAAAACACTCTGCTTCCCTTGTTCACAGGAAGGTAGGGCTTGCAATCAGAGTGAAGGAGATTTAACCTTTATGTTTGTGTAGCATTGGAACTGATCCTAGAACTTACTCTGTAGACCAGGCTGGCCTCAAACTCATAGAGATCTGCCTGCCTCTGCCTCCCAAATGCTAAGATTAAAGGCATATACTACCACTGCCCAGTTATATTATTTTTAATGACCTCAAGGAGTTGGAGAGATTGCTCAGTGGTTGAGCACTTGCTGCTCTTGCAAAAGACGTAGGTTCAGTTCCCAGATCTCACATGGTGGCTCATAACTACCTACAACTGTAGTTCTAGGGTATTCAGTTCTTTTTTCTGACCTATGTGGATACTAAACAAACATGGTGCACATCTATCCATCCAGGAAAAACACCCATACACACAGAAAATAAATCTTTAAAAATTAAAATGACTTGTATGATCATCAGGCATAACCGCTGTGGCTGCAACGAAAATCAGAGTCCCATTGGCCAGAGGGTTTGGTCATATATGGCCTTCATTGTTTCTCAGATAATCAAAACACACACACACACACACACACACACACACACACACACACACACACTGGGGGGGGCAGGGAATTATGAACACTTTGTCTATGCTTAGGAGCAGAACTGAGATACTCATTTCCCTAGTCTAGGTTGGTGGTGCATGCCTTTAATCCCAGCACTCGGGAGGTAGAAGCAGGTAGATCTCTCTGAGTTCGAGTCCAGCCTGGTCTCCAGAGTGAGTGCCAGGATAGGCTCCAAAGCTATACAGAGAAACCCTGTCTCGAAAAACAACAACAACAACAACAACAACAACAACAACAACAACAACAAAAACCCAAAACAATAAAAACAAAAACCAAACAAACAAAAAAAATGGCATGTTTGGCTGAGGAGGTGGCTCAATGAGTAAAATGCTTGTTTGTGCAAGTTTGTATCCCCAGAACCCAGTTAATGATGCTGGCATGGCTGTGTATTCCTGTAACTCTCGTTATGAGGTAGGCTGGAGGCATGAGGATTGCTGCAGCATACAAGCAATGCCTAGTCTAGACACACAAGCTCCAGGTTCAGTGAGAGGTCTATTTCAAGGCAACAGCGCAGACAGTGATAGAGGAGGCCACTCAATGTCTTCCTCTGGCCTCCATAATCATACATACACACACACACACACACACACAAATAAACAAATACCAAAACTTAAGTTAGCACTTGGGAGGCAGAGACAGGTAGATTGTCATGAATTCAAGGTCCACTTGGCTAGAGAGCAAATATGTCTCAAAATCACCAAACAAACAAAATCCCATTTCATCCTGTGGCTTTCATGACCCCTCCAACACCATGATTTCAAAAGTTCATTTGAGAATGGCAGCCTTGAGATGAGGACAAAGTGACAGAAGTGTGTTTTTAAATGCCCCGAGATGTCACAAGAGCCTCTTGTTACCTACCTTGTCGGAGCGGACAGTGAGCAGCAAGTACAAATTTCCTTCTTTGACCAGCAGTGGCAGAAGGACAGAGTATTTATTAGAAGACAAATGGGAATACCTGGTCCCAACATCGAACCTTCTCAAGCGGGCCTTGGCATCATCTATGAGGTTGTTCCTAAGACAAAGACAGGGCAAGATCTCTCGTAAGCAGAGCTGTGGCAGAAAGCTCCCAGCCCTGCTGAGCTATTTGTGGTGGGATGAGTGGTGGGGGTCGGGTGTGTATCTTAGATTTAATTTCATAGTCTCATTATAGTTTTCCAATAACCTGACAGAAATCACAGTATTTAAATGGCATGTTGTTGGCAAGAACGAATGAGGCAAAAACACAGTTCACAGTTGCATACATGAGTTCACGTAGAAAGGCAAATTAAATTTAAAATTCAAGAATAAGCCAAGTTAGGCATGTCTGTATGTAATACTTGCATTAGAGAAGTAAGGGCAAGAGGACCAGGAGTTCAAGGTTATCCTCAGCAACACAGTGAGTTCAGGGCCTACCTGTGATATGTGACCCCTTACCTCAAAAACCAAGCCAAATCAAGCACGTATGGTAAAACATCTCCCCAGTAATGCAACAGTTGAACTTTGACATCTGTATGTAAGCTGGGCTTCATTGTAGTCCCAGCTGTTTGGGAGCTGAGGCAGGAGGATTACAAGTTCAAGATATCCTTGAGATACAAAGTGAGTTCAAGGCCGACCTTGAACTCCAGACCCTGTTTCTAAATAAACAATAAAAAAGCAGGCTTGGGATATTGCTCAGTAGTAGAGTACTTGCTTAGCATGGGAGGCCCTGGTCTGTCCCTAGTGCTCTGGGGAAGAAATAATATAGCTACACAAGGGCAGGACAGGTGTGTGGAAAAGTCTTTGTAAGGCCTGCTTGGCCATGTTCTCAACCCCAGACGCCACTTAAAGGTAATTCCCAAACTCAAACACCCACCGAATCTGGGAGAGGGCGGTTTTCGGCTGCACAGGGTACCCCACACAGTGACTCAGTGGCTTTGAGGTGAGGCCTGAGAAGGAGCACTTGATCCTACTTCAGAGTGATGATGTTGCCTCTGTGGCAGCTCAAGGGACTGTGCTTTGAGGAACCATTACTGACGGTTATGCAAAAATTTAGATTCATCACCACAGATGGCAGTGTGCTCGTGTAGCTCTTCCTGTGTCCCTCAGACAAGCATACGATGCAGCTGGCCCACACAGGGTGTGGGATAGTGGCCTAGTTCATGTCAACTTAGAACCTGGGAATGGGACCTTACTCAGAAATGGGATCTTTGCAGATGTAGTTAAGGCTGGTAAGACAAGATCACTCTGCAAGGACAGGTGTCTCTGAAGGAAGAGGCTACAGAGAGACGCACACAGAGATGGGGCTGGGGGCCAGAGTGCTGCTGCTATAAGTCAAGGATGACCAGAAGCCACCAGAAGCTGGAAGAGGCAAGTGCCCCAGAGACTTCCGATTGTGTTCCCATTGACACCTTGAATTTGGACTGGCCTTCAGACCTAAAAGAGGATAAACTGCCATTACTTAAGTCATACAATTCTTAGGACTTCGTCATGGTGGCCACAGAAAGTGGACATCAGTTTTCATTAGTCTGTAGTATGACTGTGCAAAGGCAGATGTTTAGGTCAATCCAAACTCATTTCAACTCAAAATGGATGGTGTCAGGTGTGGTAGCTCACACCTGTAATCCCAGTGTTTGGGAGGTTGAGGGAGAAGGATGGCCAGAATTTTGAGATCAGCATGGGCTACACATGGAAAAAAATTATGACATCATCTCCTGGATGTCATTAAAGTCTTCATCTGTAACTTTCTTGAGGGTAGTCATTAAGATAAAGTGACCCGATCCCCTGAGCAAATTGAGAGCATGGGAAGAGGGGGGAGGGAGCTACGAGAATGAGAAGGGAAGAAGAGGAAGGATGCAGAGGTCATGAGGGAGCAGAAAGGTTGAGTCAGGTGTAGATGAGAAGAAAGGATATGTGATAGGGAGGGTTTTAGTTGGGGGAGTGGTAGGGGAGGAAGGGGGAGAAGGGAATTGGGATTGTCATGTAAATCAATCTTGTTTATAATTCACATAAAAAAAGATTAAAAAAAAGATAAAGTGATCAATTCACACACGGAGTGGGGGTGGGGGGAGGGGCACTCAGCTGTGACTGCTGATGACTAGCTAGGGCATCCTTAACAAGCCATTGGTTGGAGATGTTTGCTTATTCTCACCACCTCCTCCCTTGCCCCTTCCCCGTGGCAGGGTGAGGGCTGCAAACCAATCAAATGTCCTGGAAAGTGTCACTGAAAGTGGGCATACAGTGTGCAGGCCTCTGTTCAGAAAAGACAGCTAGCCAAGCAGAAAGAACTCTGCCCAGAGAGGCTTTTAAGGAGCTCCTAGAGCTGCCAATTCTCAGGAAAGCCCTGTAGATAATGTGATCATGTGAGCCCAGGCTGGGAGCAGTGCCTTGAGCAAGACCCACGATCCTGAGTGTTAGTAGCCACCCAGCAAGTTGAACCCGGTCTGGCTGATGCAGTGCTGTTTGGTCATCGTGGGGTTCTGAGGTTCTGCTGTGGGGACACAGGTTACCGAAGAGTGATACAGGTTGGCAAAAGGGAAGCGCTGTGACCCAGGGGCATGAGGACATGCCTGCCTGTTTGTGAATCTTTTTAGGGGAAACCCCCACTCTGTCCCCTGGAGCAGAAAGAGCAAAGTCCCAGTTGGCCGATCAGGAGGCTAGTCCCGAGGAGCCTGAAATGTAGGATGGACAAGTAGGACAGGCATGTGATCCGGGCCCAGCTAGGTTGGGCTCCACTGTGTGGAGCCGGAGGGCTTTACCTGACAGGCTCTGGGAGTCCACAAGGTCGCGACATGGGCCCTGTAGTTCCTTTGCTACGAGCAGTTGGGGACTTCAGGAAGAAAAGCTTTCTCATGCGCATGCGCATGTCAGCCGAGTGCCCTGAAAGTAAGGGGCGGGAACTACACTAGGAGAAAAAGCTGAAGGCTTGGAAGAAGCCGAACAGTCCCAGACCCGCGAGGGGCGGGACCTAAGATGGGTGTATCTGGGCGGAGTTAAGTCTGAAGGTGGAGCTGACAAGGTTTAAAAAGCCGAGTGCTCTTAAACAGTTTGCTTTCTAGCAGCTTGGGCTTCTTCAAAGCAGTTGAGCCTATGAGAAAATTTGCAATGAGCAATTGTAAAAAATATTAATTTTTAAAAGATTGCACTAATTTGTGTGTGGGAGGCGGGGAGAGTGTCAGAAGACAACTTGCTGGAGTCAGTTCTCTCCTTCCACCCCATGAGTTCTAGGGATTGAACTCTGGTAGGTAGGCTCAGCCGCAAGCACTTTTACCTGCTGAAACCATCTTGCAAGCCCAGTAACAAATACTTTTTTTTTTAACTTTTATTGATTTTTTTGTGTGTGGATTTCACATCATGCATTCCCATCCCACTTACCTCCCAGTCACTTCTCAGCAAGCCAGGCATGGCGTGTGCTATAACTCAGCACTGAGCAGTAGCTGAGGTTACAGCCAGTCAGGCCAGGGGGACAAGGAAAGAAAAAACAAGGCAAGAAGAGAGCTGAATCTCTTTCAGATGCAAGGGGAGAGTGGTCTGGTGGCCAGGGAACCCCTGCACTTCCTGGACACGTATCCCATAGAGAAAAGACCAGTACAGAGGAGAGGGTCTGGAATCAAATAGCTGGGAGGAAAAAAAGGTGACTGGGTGGAGAATTGGAGCTTGGACAACCAGGCTGAGCTCCTCACTTCTGGCCAAAGCAGGGCTTCTCACGTGTGAGTTTCCCACCAGCAGTATCAGTGTCTTGGCGTTGTAATGTAGACTCTATGCAGAGGCACACACCTGCTGGGCCCAAGGAGGGTGGCAGGTCACCACATGTAAGTAGATGCTGATGTCTGCTGACTGCACCTGCTTTCGGGGTTGAACTGCCAAGAGATGAGGGAAGCCAGAGAGTAAGTTCAGGAAGAAGGGGAGTGCCATCACCTCACAAAGAGCTGGATAAGGGAGTGTGCCAGGAAGACTGGTGGGAACTGAAATTCACAGGGTGGCCTACTCCAAAAACTGGCACAGTGTCTGGCCCATATACTTAATAATGTGCTTTAAAATGTATTATACATGCTTCCAAGCCTCAAGGGTGGTGGTGCACACCTTTAATCCCAGCACTTGGGTGGCAGAGGCAGTCAGATCTTTGTGAGTTTGAAACCAGCCTGATCTACAAGAGCTGGTTCCAGGACAGCCTCCAAAGCTACACAGAGAAACCCTGTCTCAAAAAACAAAAACAAAAACAAATCATTATATATTTGTCCATAGTTTCATACATAAATACAATGAATTTAGATCAAACCTACCCCCCACACTCCTCTTCTTATTCCCACCAGACCCCCTCCCCACTTCCTCTTCCCAAATTCATGTTTTCTCCTTTTTATCTTTTCTTCTCTTAAAATCCAAAGAAAGTTAATGTAAAATTAAGCAATATATAAAAATGAATCAAAACTGACTTGTATTTATCTTTGTATTAATGGAGTAAAAATATAATTCATGTGTATTGTTTTTTAGAGTAATAATAATTTCATAAAAATGAGAGTACTTAGGACTCATGAGAGAGACCATAGTTCCAAAGATTTTTAAAAATTTATTTGTATTTATGTATATAAGTCTGCAGGTACCCATGAAAGCCAAAAATGGAATCAGATTCCCCTGGAGCTAGAATTACAGGCATAAGCGGGTGTTGGTGGCACACACCTTTAATCCCAGTACTCAGGAGGCAGAGGCAGGTGGATCTCTGAGAGTTCAAGGCCAACCTGGTCTCCAGAGCCAGTGCCAGCATAGGCTCCAAAGTTACACAGAGAAACCCTGTCACAAAAAAACAGAAAAAAAAAAAAAAACAAAAACAAAAAACAGCACTCTGTGGTTTGTCTCTCTGGGCAGTACCAGGAGAATCTGGGGAGGGTCCAAACCAGGAACACCATAACCTCCTAATAAACCTCCTAATAATACTGATGGTGGCACTCCATGTATGTCAGGGTCAATTTTCAGAACAGGGTGCTGGGGAGATAGCTCATTGGCTGAAACCCTTGATAGTGAGGATCACAGTTTGGATTCCCAGAACCCATAGTGGTTCACCTGGGAGGCTGAAGACAAAGTATTCCAGACTGCTGGCAAGACTAGCCATATCAGTGAGCTCTGGGTTTGATTGAGAGACCTTTGCTTGATGAATATGGTAGAAGATGGTCGAGGATGATTCTCAAAATCAACCTCAGGGTACCAAATGCACCTGTACATATGTACTTACACTGACACACATGCAAGCATACACAAAATATATACACATATGAGAAAATGAGAAAAAAATGTCATCAGTGAAAGGTTTAGGCATTATGCTGGCCTGCCCCTGTTACCTGGTGAAACAGGCAATACCCTGGTCAGCCCAAGGTTCCATGGGAACTAAGTCTGCACGCAGGTGCAGAGGACCCCTTTAAAAGATTGGCCCCTGCCCATTTACGCTCTCTGTTCCCGCTCTCTGTGCTCTCTGTTCCCCCACTCTACTCTGTCTCCCACCTATGCTCTCGCTCTGTCTCTCTATGGCGACCGGCCGTGGCGGTCAGCCATTTACCCTGTTCCTCTTCTTAGTTTCCCCATTCTGCCGGACCTTATAATAAACTTATAGTCATTATGTCTGTCTCAGCATTTCTCTTTTCTTCTTTTTAAACAAAAGAATAACAATCAGAGCAACAATAAATAGGGTTATTTCTCCAATGGTATTGCCACCCTCTCTTTGATGATTGGAAAAGAAAAACTTTGAGCTTAAGGTCATAGCGCTCTGGTTTGAAGCTATATCATTCTGACCTCTGAGCCCATGTATTTCACCATACCCCAACGAAACAAATGGCCTGTGAATTAGGGGTATTTGACCATGAAGGAGAAATAAATGACCCCTCATATAATATTCATGGCATAGCTACTTGTGAGAAGCATGAGGCCATGGCTTGAGATGTGGAACCTTGACCTTCAAGGCCTCTCAGTCTAGGGGAATGAAATAAACACAACTCACTTCTCTGGTAATTCACAATGTGTTGACTATGTGTGGGAAGGGATAATGACCATGGTTCAGAGGGTTGAACTGAAGGCTGAGAATTACTGTCTGCAATTCTCTTTTTTTCAGACTTCTATTGATTGACTCTTTGCCCTTAAAGATGAGCAAACTGAGACTAAGAAGTTTCAGGTGCCCTCACATTGTCCACAGCAAGTAAATGGTAGAGCCAGATGTTAGTCCTGGCCAACTGGACTAAGTCATCCAAGGTAGTAAAGAATGCTGAATGCAGAGGGGACAGCAGAGACCAGTTTGGGTATGGAGTCTTGCTTAGAGGGCCTCATTGTTCAGTGTGCTTGGGCTTAAAAACAAAAATGAGCATGTTGCAGCTGTGGATCCTGGAAGTGCAGGGAAAGGCATGGAGTGTCACAGCAAGATAGATGCTGACCTTCTTCACCAAGGAAGAGGAATTAGCAATCTGTATTTTAAGGAGACCTGTGGCTCTAAGTGGGAAATCAGTTGGTGTCAGGGTGATGCTGAAAACAGAAAAGTAAAGGTTGTCCTCTGGCCTTCATATACAAATGCACACGCACTCACACATACATGTGCGCTTGAACACACACTCACACACCCTACACACAGGAAATGTTCTACTTTTGTGGCTTTGGTAAGGCTGGAAACTGTAGCAAAGGGTGGCTGTAGCATCACACTATGAAATGTATCATGGTGTGTGTGTGTGTGTGTGTGTGTGTGTGTTGTGTGTACACGCGCGCATACACACACACACACACACACACACACACACACACACGCTCATGCGCATGCAAGTTCTCATGTGCAGCAAGTATTCATGTAAGTAACAGAGCCTTGAAGTCAACTGGCAGCATCTTTTAGAAGCAATGACTTCTCTCTCTAGCTCTGCGTACATTTATTTACAGGTAGTAACGTTAATTCTAAAAACTGTGGGAGAAAAACATTGCTGAAAAAAAAAAAGTCAGTTTGGTTCCACAGTCACCCTCCATAGGTACAGACTTCTCTAAGAAGCACACCCCAGGAGACAGGGTCAGCTTCACCTGCAGACCACCAATGTGAGGTATGCTGAGCTAAAGAAAACATCAAGTCCCCAGGAGCAAAGGCCACCTGAAGAAGAGACGCAGAATACAATTAGCCAAATGCCAGTAAGAGCTTTAGCAATGCAAGGGGCTTAAGAGTGAGCTCAGAAGTGTGGCACAGCAGGGAAGCAATTAATTTCCCTGGCTGTGGGCAGTGGGGTGGGACCCTGGTAGGCTGCAGAGACAGTAAGATAAGACACTGGGAAAATGATGTTCAGAGAAAGTGAGTCTCCTCCATTCTGTCATAGATTTAGAGGTGTGTCAATCCCTAATAGCTAAACTCCTGGAGAAAGGGTGAGGAGAAGGCACACATAAATGCCACAAAACTTCCTGATAGCTGTGAGGCTAGTTCTCCCTTCTACTACCACCAACTCACCCTAAGCCACCGAGTGTCCCCTGAAAAGAGACACAGTTGAGAGGTACCTGAAAGACTGGGTTATAAACAGGAATTTCTCTACAAATGGATCAGGGGCCATTGATGTCAAAATTACATGGTGGCCATAGGTGCTGTGTGAACTAATCAATCCCTCTTATGATACACTTTTCCTGCGGAGATGTGACATAAATGTCTGTTCCCCTCAGATAGGAAATTGATGGCCAAAATAATGACACTGCCAAACTCCAAGTTGGTAAACCAATGTGTTTATTGGGGTCACTAATGAAGCAAGGACGACTCAAAGGCATCTCCATCACCAAAAGCTAGCCCCAGAATAAGTAATAGCTCATGGAAATGGAACCTAGGGGCTCTCTGCAATACTCAAAGCCAGCTGTACAGAATAATGAGTGTGTCCCAGACAGCTCAGCTGGTCTGAGTCTGCTCCGATGCCCTTAGGGCTTATATAGCCTTAGAGAGAGAAGGCCTCCTGTGTCTGTCAGTTTTAGGGACTTCCTGAGCTTTACCAGTAGATTATTTCCTAGGTGTTATGTTGCCTCCCTGTAAAACTTTGCCTGTCTTAACAAACTTCCCTCCCTAAAGATGGAATGTTTCAAATTGCTACAGACCCTGTAGTTTTTCGTTTTGGGGTAGAGTTCACCCAGGAGCATGTGCTCCTAAACTTCTGATAATTCTGCTATAAAGGTCAAAGGCATTGATTCAGAATCCCCAATTGAGGAGGGGGACATTTAATGTTGAGAAAATAAAACCACCTGTTGTGAAATATTAACTGTGTAAAGGTGTTTTACATTTCTTTCTGCTGCTTTTGTGAAGCAAAGACTTGTTACATTTGTTTGGTTAAATAAAATTAACCTGGGTCAGGAGGTTGAGTTGGCAACTAGCTGACAGGAAATGGTAGGGAAGAACTAAGCCTAGCAACGGGGCTGAGCAGAAGGCTGCCCTTGATGGGGGATGTCCTTCTGTGTATATGTTTCTCTTATTGGTTGATGAATAAAACACTGTCTAGCCAATGAGGCTGGAAGATAGACGGGACTAGGATGAGGAGAATTCTGGGAAAGATAGGCAGAGAGAGCCCCCACCAGAACAGTCGCCATGTGAGCTGCCAAAGGAGTTAGAGATCCGTATCCTTCTCCGTAAGATAAGACCACGTGGAAATACTTAGATTAATAGAAATGGATTAATAATTAAGACAGAGCTAGCCAATAAGAAGCCCAAGCCAGGGGCCAACAGTTTTGTAATTAATATAGTGTCTGTGTGTTTATTTGGGGCTCAAGGGCCTAGGGACCCTTCTGGTCCAGAAACACTCCGGCAATACACCCTTTTTTCAAGAGACCTGAGCAAGGAGAGGTTAGCTATTTGCTATTCATCTTCTCTGGGCTAGCAGGATTTCACCTCCACCTTTGAATCCCGAGTTCTATAGAAGGATAGAGGTTTAGATAAAGTTTCCTTTAGCATTGTGGCAGAGTCCCTGCCTGAGAGAATAGAATTCCTGACTGGCTGTGGCCCATGTTGCTGGCAGCTTCAGAGTTTCAAGTTGGGGTGCAGCCGTTGTATTGAATGAAAAACAACAGCCACCTACCCAGACACCTTGGTGATATAGCAGCCCCAAAAAGAAGAAAGAACAGCTACCAAGGGCCATAAAGCACCATTCCTTAACAATATGGTCAGGCCCAACTCAGGAGAGGTTACAGGGTTGGTGAATGGACTGTTGCAGAAAGTGGGCTGCAAGTGGAAAGCTTCCTACATGATATGGCTCTGACTTTATAATTTTTATTTTATCAGGTGTGTGTGTGTCTGTGTGTGTGTGTGTGTGTGTGTGTGTGTGTGTGTGTGTGTGCGCAGGTGTGCACATGTGTGTAAGGTCAGAGGACAACCTTGGTTGTCACTTCTCCTCAGGCACTGCCCCACCCCCCTTGGTTTTTGAGACAGGTACCTGGGACTCACCCAGTTTATCTGGGATAGATGGCCAGCAACCCTAAAGATGTTCTTATCTCCATTTTCTTGGCACTGGGATTACCAGTGTATGCTACCACATCTGACAGTCTATGGGAGTGTGTGATCACTCAAACTCAGCTTCTTATTCTTGTATGGTAAATACTTTATCAGCTGATCTTTCTCTCTAGCTGTACGTTTTTAATGTATCTTTTATTTATTCTTTGACAGTATCATAAATGTAAACAATGTATCTTTACCCTATCCACACCAGCTTTCTTCCAAACTCCCCATAACACATTCCCCTCCCTCTTCATTACCCTTCATGGCTTCTTCTATTTTTCTGTAACCCACAGAGTTCAATGTTGATGTTTTTGGCTAAATCCTGTGCAGGTGTGCAGGTCTTGTGCAGGCAGCCATATTGAGTTCACAGGTGTGATGGCCAATTCACATTTAAAACGCAGTGTTTCACAGCACTCCTCCCCATTCTCATACTCTTACATTATTTCTGGTCCCTCTACCTCAATGTTCCCTGAGCCTCAGGGAAGTATGATATAAATGTCTTGTGTAGAGCTGAGCATTCAATGGTCCTCTATTTTCCGAGTATTCAATGGTCCTTTGTGTTCAGGACTTTGATCAGTTATAAGTCCCTGAATTAACCACTGCTCACAGTAGGCAGAAGCTTCTCTCACTCTTACTTTTTTTTTTTTTTTTTTTTTTTTTTTTTTTTTTTTGGTTTTTCGAGACAGGGTTTCTCTGTGTAGCTTTGGAGCCTATCCTGGCACTTGCTCTGGAGACCAGGCTGACCTTGAACTCACAGAGATCTGCCTGCCTCTGCCTCCCGAGTGCTGGGATTAAAGGCATGTGCCACCAATGCCCAGCTCACTCTTACTTTAAAAAAAAATCTTTAAAGAAACCTTTAAAAATGAAATATATGAATTTGGTCCAGCACATACTTTGATTCAAGGCAGGTTCTTGGATAGATATCTCATTGATGTTGACCCATAATTATCCTTGATTGGAAGGACCTTGGAGTCAAAGAGTTCATGAAAGAATCTCCACACTTTGGCACAGTGGCTCCAGCTTTGGGGATGCTGACCTGGGGCAGTCCAAGGAGCTACATCAGCACTGAGACTCTGAAGTGATTTTGAATCCAAGAGTACTCTTTGTAGAAAGTGGAACTTGGGTCTAAAGGGCTTGGGGATATGTAATTGTTAGAGTGTTTATCTACCATGCATGAAGCCCTGAGTTTGATCTCTAGCACACCGTAGTAATAAATGCTTGTAAACCCAACAATTCAACACTTGGGAGGTAGCAGCATGATGATCAGAATGCAAGGTCTTTCTTGGCTGTATAACAAACTTAAGACTAGTCTTGAATACACGAGACTCTATCTCAAAAAAGAAGAGTGGGAGGAGGAGGAGAAAAAAGAAAAGAATTAAAAAGCAGGATATCAATAGCCACAGATTTAGGGAAAAGAAACTGACCTTAACTTTTGGAGAAATATGTTAAGTAATCATCAAAGCCTTTGTCTTAAGGTTTCTGTTGCAACATGAGGAAGAAAGGATATGTTTTTTATCTTACAACTTGAGGTCTATCATTCAGGGAAGTCAGGGATGAAAACAAGAAATAAGACCTCATAGGGATTGTCCTTCTGTATATATGTTTCTCTTATTAGTTAATGAATGAAACACTGTCCAGCCAATGAGGCAGGAAGATAGGCAGGTCTAGGAGACAAGGAGAACTCTGGGAAGTGTAGTCAGACAGCAGTCACCACGTAGGCTGCCAAGGGAGTAACAGGTCCGAACCCTTCTCCGGTAAGATAAGACCATGTGGAAATACTTAGATTAATAGAAATAGGTTAATAATTAAGACAGAGCTAGCCAATAATAAACCCTAGTCATCAGCAAATAGTTTTATAATTAATATAGCATCCTTGTGCTTATTTGGGGCCCAGGGCAGCAGGACCAGCCAGGACAAAGAACCTTCTATGGCAAAGACCTGATGCAGAGGCCATGGAGGAGGGATGCTTACTGGCTTGCTCAGCCTGTTTTCAAATATATCCAGGACCACCAACTCTCCTACAGTGAACATCAATCATAGATCAATCATAGATCAAGAAAATGCAATACAGGGTTTGCTCACAGACCAGTATGGTGGGAGTATTTTCTCAATTGAAGTTTTCCCTTCCAAATTGACTCTAGAAGGTGTCAAATTGACATAGAACTAGTCAGCACAGGTTATATTAAATTATAGGGGAAATGCCTGAAGAACAGCTTTGGGTTACAAAAGGCTGGGAATTTATTGCCAGGTGCTCCAAATGAGATTTGAAGCATAGCACTTTTCCAAGAATGTCTAATTTTCATGATATGATAATAAAACAGACATATACTTGACTAAAATCTTTGAGCATCTCTGAGCCAGGCCTACCACACACTAACACACTTCTGTCAGTATGCTGCCTTTACACAGTTCACACAATTAATTGTCTACGAACCTTTGGAAACAAGATCAAGATTGGTGGTGTCTGACTGCTTTTCTGTCTTGTAATCTTTGTGTAGTAGAACAATCAAGAAGACTTAATTACCAGAGACAAGTGTACCAGTAAGTTTGTCATCTTATAGAAGGTTACATCTAACAGGCATATCATGGTACCACTGTGTCTCCCAATAAGGAGCCTTCTGCTCCCAATTAGGCTGTAAATTAGTTATGAAATTGGCTCAAGATTTCTCAGGACACATGGACAGCTCAGCTTCATGGCAGAAACAGAGGCTGCCCCACCAGAAACTTGCCCTCTGTGGCCTCACCTTGGTCTTAGGGGGGTCAGCTTTTCACAAACTCCTAACTCCAACCCAGTTAAAGTCTTTGGCCTTCAAAGGTCAGTGAGGAAGGGACTTCGGTGGTTTGAATGAGAAATGGCCCCTGTAGGCTCCTGTCTTTGAACACTTGGTCCCCAGGTGATAGAGCTATTTGGGAAGGTTATGGGACCTTTAGGATTTGGAGCCTTGCCTCTGGGGGTGGGCTTTGAGGTTTTATGACCTGATTCTACTTCCTGTTGTATATCTGCTTCTTACTCCTGCCATCATGCTTATACTTCCCCACTGGGATGGACTGTATGTATCCCCTCTGGAACTATAAGCCATAAAAAAACAGAAATAACAACAACAAAAAACCTTTTTCTCCCTTATGTTGCTTTTTGTGAGGGTACTGGATCACAGTAACAGAAAGGGAACTAACACAGGCCCCAATCCACATCTCTTCCTATATGTAGACTCTTATCTCTTGTCTAGCTACATGGAAACCTCCGTAAAGGACCACACCATCTGTACTGTTCATCCAGGAATGTCATTTGATATGCACCTGCTGGGTCCTCTGGCAGGTAGGGCTGGGGAAGGGCCAGTCCAGCCAGATGGTGAGTGTCTACAACTCAGACCCCCCGCTCCTAGTCATTGGAGAGAACGACACTGAGTTGAGAGACTTGTTGAAGCAGAGTCTCATTTTTTATTGCACCAGGCATGTGCTTTTATATAGAGTTGAGAAAGTGGGTGGGGACCTCAGGATGGGGTGAGGTGTAAGGGTCAATAATATTTCACCATGCCACCAGTAGCTGGGCAGAGGCAGTTTTGCTGAGATAGGTCGCCAAACTCTAGTCAGGCTCAGGAAGTTCCACTAGGCCTTGTGTCTGGGCTGTTTTAGGCCCAACATGCACTCATTCTATAATTTCACTAATACCATCACCACATAGGCAGAAAAGCAGAACTAGCCTTCTGGGAAGAATGCTGTCAGTTTGCTGCTGGCTTCTAGCTTCCTATGTGACCTTTGCCCAGCTGTCTTAGAGTTGCCACAGGACGACTTGCCTACTAGGGTAGGGAAGGCAGTTTCTATTGCTTGAGGTAGTGTCTATTGCTAAGAAGGCAGATGAGATTTCGAGTTGTCCTGAAGTCATTTCAGGGATTTGGTTTGGAAGGATGATATTGCTAGCATCACACTCTATGGAACTTTGGGCAATGACAACTATGTGTTTTATCTGTGCTTAGGAGGGCCACAGGCAGCTCCTGAACACTTGCATTGCAGCCAGAGTGACTAGAAACTCATTCTTTAATGTGCTCCCATTTAATTAGTTTAAGTTTAAATAGTCACATGTTGTTAGCAGCTGCTGTATTAACACAGTCTAAGGATTATAGGTTCTAAGTTGGAGTGTATGTTCCAGTCTTCCACAAAGGACACCAAGACCTCAGGCCAAACTCAGGCTTGTTGCAAGTTCCTAAAGGCATTTCTGCAATGTTAGATGAGGGAAATGGAGATTAGAAGACATCTTCATCAAAGAGGATACTCTTTTTAGATTTTAATTTTAATTATGTGTATATATGTGTTGGTGAAGGGGGAGGGTGCATGCATGAATACCTGCAGAGGGCAGAGGAAAATGTTGGGTCCTCTAGAACCGTTACAGGTGCTTATGAGTCTTCTGACATGGATGCTGACATGTAGCAGAACCCAGTTCTTCTACAAAAACAGTGCGGAGCTCTGAGCTACTGGCCTGTCTCTCCAGCCCTAAATTAATCTCTTAGACAAGAATCAATATATATACCCTAGTATGTGAGCCCACCCCATTCCACACCATACCACATTAGGTGAGGCTTTCCTAATATAAAAACAAATCTTCAAATTTAATCCAAAGAATGAACTATTATCAACAAGTCCACTTCGTTTTTCATGCTTACTATAATGTCTGAGATGAACTCATTGATATCGTGGCCAGGGAAACACTCTTGTTTCTACAAATGTGTCCTAACTACCTGTATGGTGAAGTGCACTGGGGAAAAGCTACAGGTGATGCCTTCTTTTGCATGTTCAGAATCTCTATGCAAGTTCTAAAAGGTCCAGCTATAAAGTTGGCTTTGTGTGACTGTAGGGAAGTGGTTCTCAACCCGTGGGTCATGACCCTTTCTTGTGGGGTGTGTCAAATGACCTCTTCACAGGGGTCACATATCAGATATCATGCATATCTGATATTTAGATTACAATTCGTAACAGAAAAATTAAAGTTATGAAGTAGCAATGAGAATAATTTTATGGTTGGGGGTCACCACAACATGTGGAACTGTATTAAACGGTCTCAGTGTTAACAAGGTTGAGAACCACTGCTGTAAACTGACTGCTCTTCCAGAGGATCCAGGCTCAATTCCTAGCACCTACTGGTAAATTAGAATCATCTGTGATTTCAGTTCCAGGAGAATCTGACACACTTTTCTGGACTCCATAGGTACCAAATATGCATGTGGTACACATACACACATACAGGCAAAATACCCAGACACATAAAATAAACAATAAAAACAAAATTAAAACTGACTTTTGTTTAGATAGAAGCTCCGCCTCAGCTCCCCCTCCTCCCTCTCTAAGCCCACCCCTAAGAAAACACACCAAGGGGCAGCTCCCCTCCTGAGATGTTCAAGAATATGCCTACAGGGTATGTAAGACCTGGTCTCTAGACCTTCCACGTGGTTCCCTGGCCCCCAGATCACCAGAGAGTTGCTTTGCTCAGATTAAACCTGGTCTTATTAATTTAGCCTGATCTGATTTATTGCATTGGAGATTTAATATTGGGGTATGGAAACCTTTCAGTTTTGTTTAGCACAAATTTCCCCTCATACACTTGGCAGAGTTCTTTTGGTCCTCTAAGGCCAGAGACACAGTTTGTACTGGTGCTCAGCATAGGTGGAGAGCTCACTTTAGTTGAGAGCCATGAGTAGGGCCAGGAAGTAAGCATGAATTATTGCCCCTGAGAATCAAGGAGAATTTCATGGAGACCCTACAGCAGCTCTTCAAAACAGAGTCTAAAATATAGACAGTCCCCAAATTAAAGTTGTCTCAGTCAATGTTTCTTTTTACCTTGTAATGATACAAAAGTTATGTGCATTCAGGAGAAACTGAACTTTAGCTTCTGAGACAAAGATCCCAGTGACCCAAGTAAGTGATCACAAGAAGAGAGAAGACGAAGCCAATGATTTATAGTGCCCTTTATATTGCCAGGCAACAGTGTTTGCTGGGTTTGGTAAATTACAAACCTGTACTTTGAGACAGGCTTTCACTAAATAGCCCTAAGTGGCCTCAGACTCAAGACCCTCTTGTATAAATCAGCCTCTCAAGTTATGGGATTACAGATATGTGCCCTGACCCTTATATGAATATTTGACTTATAATATTTCCAATTTGTGATGAACTTATGGGAGATCCTCCCCTTGTAAATAAAAAACAGAACAAACCAAAAAATGCATAAACAAAAAATAAACAAAAAACCTGTATTTTCATTTCTCACTCCCACACTTCTTTCATTTTGTCTAACTACCACTCATAACTGGATGAAACAACACATACCCGGTTTTCTTTCATCTGCTTCCCCACCACCCAAAATTTAACTCCAAGAGAGAAGGAGCTATGCTCTGTTCCCATCCTGCTGTAGCCTCAGGTAGTCTGTGTGTATTTGTTGATTGAATACTGAAGGGAAGCGCCGTTCCAATTGGGTTAGAAGGAAGGCGATCATTGCAGAAGGAGGGTGATGGACAGGGATAAAAATAAGAAGAAGAATGATGATGCAGAAGATGACTGTGAAGAAAGGCAGAGACCCAGCATTGGGAGATGATGACAAGGGAAGGCTGAAGTTAGCATGTGGAAGGCAAGAGGAGAGCTGGCTGAAGTTACAGGGGTAACTTGTAAAATGGATGTGATATTGGAGACATTTTGTGTTTCCTTTACGGGTGAAGAGGCAGCAGAGAAAGTGGACTAGTCTCTTTGCTAGAGTTATGGTCAGGTTACCAACTCACAAGTGTTAAGGGAAAACACATGCACACACACACACACACACACACACACACACACACACACACACACACACTCCTTCACACACACACACACACACACACACACACACTCCTTCACACACACACACACACACACACACACACACACACACACACACACACACACACACACACACTCACACACAACACACACACACACACATTCCTCCATCACACACACACACACACACACACACACACACACACACACACACACACACACCTATGACATCCACTGTCTCACATTTTAAAGGGTTGAGCCTGCTAGATGAGCTTTCTTCAGTGTTATCTCCATAGAAGCGAAAGATCACACAAAGCACTGTAACTAGTTTTGTTGTAAGGGCAGAGGATGATGGCCTTACAAATGACATCAGTGGGGTATTCACAGAGGAGATGAGTCATCCTTCTGGCAAGGCCACTGGCTGTCCAACTGTATTTTCCTCCTGCTTTGTCATCCAGAATATAGACAATGCTTCCGAGACAGGGATAAAAAGCAGAACATGTTTCTTTGAATGTAATTCTTCATATTTGAAAGTAACATTTTGTTCCCCAAATAGATTCAGGGCAGCCACCAGGCTAATTAGTTTAGCCCCATGGAAAAGGAGGTATTTATAACTTCAGAAGCCCTGTCTTCCTTTGAACTTGTGTAGCAGTTTAATGTAAGCTGGGTGAAATTGTGTCCCCCATAGCATCCTCCCCTCAACCACAGCAGCCCTATGGCTACAACTTATGGTGGTTCCATAAGAATGTCCCCCATAGTTACATATGTTTGAATACTTGGTCCCTAGTTAGGAGAAGCTTTTGGAAAGGATTAAGAGATGTGGTCTTGTTGGAGGAGGCTCTGAGGTTTCAAAAGACCCTGACATTTCCAGTGTGCTCTCTGTTCATGCTGCCATGTCTTCATGTTAACATCATGCTTAACCCTCAGGAACTGTGTAAGTCCCATGAAATACCTTCATTTGCAAGTTGTCTTCACCATGGCGTTTTATCACAGCAATGGAAAAGTAACCAAGACACTACTTTCCCTTTCTCTAAAGCCCTGATAGAGTCACCTAAGTGTTCCATTCCTTTCACCATATGAATGATGCCTGCAATAACAGCGAATTACCAGCAAGAGTAATATATGTTTCAGAAGCATGCAGTAGGCAGTGTAGGACAATCACATTCATTGCTTTTGTATTGATGGGATTATTTATTTTCCACAGCCACCTTTGGCAGTCAGCTTTTCTCCTTGTTTTTGATGATGAACATGGGAGACATAGAAAGACTTAGATTGCAAAGCAGGGTTCTAATAGATTGACTAGAAATAATTTCACTCTGTATCGGTTACTTTTCTCCTCACAATGACAAAATACATCAAGGCATGGCAGCTGGAATGGCTCCATCCACTGCCATAGAAGCATCTCTCATGGCTCATTCACAGCCATGGCAGATGAGCATGCAGAGTGTGGTAGCATTAGGAAACTTTGGAGTCACAGCCTGTTTCCCAAGAAGTCAGGTTTGACCAGCCATCCACAATAATACAGTTAAAATAGACAAATTAATGACAAAAAGCAGAAACAGAAGATGAACTCAATGCAACCACATTGGGAAGATGGAAAAAAGTTCATCTTTAGGATCCTGAAGTGAGATTTAGGTTTAAATAGAGGGCCATCGGTATGTGTATCTAATCATCCCAAGCCAAGAAGAGGCTCTGCCCACCATTCCCATCACTGTCCCTTGTAAGGTACTCTAACAAGTGGTAAGCGCCCTTGCAGTTTCTCCTGTGACTGGCCAGGCATTATGCATTCTCTTTGTCCAGCATGAGCCTCCTGAGGGAATTCCACTTTCCTAGGGTCCATTGTCTCTGTAGTTTGAGAACAAAGGAACTCAAAAGTCTCATCAAAATGCCTCCATCCTTGTTAGGCAGGTTACAAGAGGAAGGAACAGGGATGATACACTCCTGAGGAGGTCTGTCCCCAGTGACCTACTTATTCCAGTCAAACCTACACTCTCTGAGGTTCTATCGTTGCCCACAGCAGCACCACTAGCTGGGGAATCAATGCTTCAAACACACAAGTCTATCAGAGGATGTTAGGGACCCAAACTACAGCGCAGTCTAAGGTCTATGATCATTTTAGGATAGTTTTCTTCTCTCTCAACATGACTTTTAGAACCAGAAGTGTCTGGGCATCAGAAGAGTGTGTCCTATCTCAGCATGAGGCTAAAAGTAGAGTCTGAGGACCATATACAGAGATACAAGGCTAAGAACAACTAGTGTGAAGAAGCAGGAAATGATCTCTACCACTCTTGGAAGCCAACTCTCTTTCAGGGAGAGGCAAGTTTGAGGTGTTGATGAATCTCAATGACACAGCAGGCTTAGAAGTCACTCCCAGGACAAGACACCAGGGGAAAGAGCCTATTACCAACAGATGTGGTTGGTGTTCCAAGACCAACACCCTAGGCTGGCTGCCTCTAGCCTCTCCATGCTTCGTAGGCTCCTGGGCTCACTTGCTCACCCAGACTGCTGTGTCTTCTCTCATGCTTCCCTGCTTCATTCTGCATATCCAGTTCCTGCCATTCTGGTCAAATATTGACAAAAGGAAAGAAAGCTCAAGGTAAAGTCATGGCCTACCATGACTTGGCAACATCACTTTATTTAACTCCATGCTCAGGGACCTGCCTCCCTGGTTCATTCCAGGTCCTGATAAAGACTCCACCCAGCTTGTCAGCCCCCTCCTCTCTGTCCAGCCTTGAAGTTACTCACCAGCACTCTACCTCAGTATACTACATTAGTTTCCCTGTATCTCACAGGAAACAGAAATTGTTAGAGGAAAATGAATTTAGTCACAGCATGGCTGGAACTGAAAAGAGAAAAGTTCCTAGTTATTCTCCATCTTGCCTGTAGCAGCATTAAAATTTCATAGAAATGATGAGCCCAAAGCAAGGAAAAACAAACAAGATGACAATTTAGCCCCCAGGTGAGCTGTAGGGGGTCTCTCCCCAAGAGCTGGAGGCTTCAGGCTGGCCTTGCTCCCAGTATGGCCTCTGAGGCAGTTTTCAATCTTCAGGGTCCACTATTGAATTCTTTGGAGTCTGTGCTACACTGTTTATCAGCCAAGATTCTGGTCCTGCCTTCTGCCTAGCCTGGCTTCAGAAACAATCCCTAACCCTCTCTGTGGCTTTCACCCAGGGCCTCCTGACTCCCCGGTTGGTTGTGATGGCTGAATTCTCCCAACATGGCCACCATCATCCTGAGTCAAGCCTTCCTTAGAGTTCCTGAACATTTGTTTACATAGCCAAAGGACAATTTATTACTTCACTTGAAGTAAGTGGGAGAGTGCCTTCTGATATAAATTGGAGATTATTTGAGCTGGGTTTTCACATTTCACAAGGGTCAGTCCTGGCAATGAGCAGCCTGTCACATTGTCTGCCAGTACATATGAGCAATGATGGTTTTACAGTGAGAGGTGTAACACAGCATTCTTCAGCCTTGCCGTTGGCTCTTTTAAAAATTAATTAAATTAATATTGATCAGTCTCACTTTCTACCTTCCTATTATTCTGGTCCATCCTTCCAATCTCTCTCACTCATTTTTGGCTACTCATTCTGATTTGTGACCCACTGAGATTAGCCATGGTCATCTGTGTGATCATGGGTTTGGAGCTATCCACTGGAACCTAGTGGGCTCAGCAGTGGGCACACAACTAAAGATGGTGCTGGCCCCTCTTCCCAGAATCTATCAACAGTCTATCAACTATTGGCAATAGTTCAGAAGTAAAGAGCAGTGAGCACTTCCCGTTTCCTTAACTGATTGTTGATAGGGCCTGTCTTATGTGGGTCCAGTGTCACTAAGCAAACATGCCATGGTGCAACAAAGTCAGTATAAAAGGTTTACTGGGGGAGGGGAAGAGTGAAAGGGTGAAAGGTCATGTCAGAGTGGGGACATGAGAGGCAGACAGACCGGCAGATAAAAGGAAGAAACAGGGGAAGAAGAGAGGCAGAGAGGAGCAAGAGGCAAGAGAGAAAAGAGGAACAAAGGAGTAAAAGGCAAGAGGGGAAATAAGAGGCAAAGAGGGGGAGCTGTGCCTGGTGGGCACATTTAAGGGGTGCACATGTTGAATAACTGACAGACAATGGAAAGGTACCTGGCAACAGGTGTGACTTAACTGCTTTGGCGGCAAAGCCAGGCTGCTGCTGTGGTAGAAACTAACAGCTCCCTGGAAGGATTCAAACATTATGCAAGCCTGCCCCTGTCACCTGGCAGAATGCACTCAGGCAGTACTCTGGTCAGCCCAGGGTTCCATAAGTACTAGTCTGCACGCAGGTGCAGAGAACCCCTTTCAAAGAAAGACCTCTGCCCTCTATGCTCTTTCCTGCTCTTCCCTCCTCCCTCCCTCCCTCCCTCCTTCCCTCTCTCTCTCTCTCTCTCTCTCTCTCTTTCTCTCTCTCTCTCCCCCTCCCCCCTCCTTTCTCTCTGCTCTTTTCCAGCTCTCTCTTCCCACTCTGCTCTCTCTTTCCCTCTTTCTTTCTCTCTCTCTCTTTTCTGCTGTTCCCCTGGGGCAGACAGGACTTTTCCTGTCTCCCTCTTCTATCCTCTCTCTGTCTCTGTGTCTCCTTACCTCTTTTCTCTTTCCTTACTCCTTCCTCCCCTTTCTAATAAAACTTCTCACTTAAGCTCTGTCTGCCTGGCGTGTTTGTCCCTCCACCTGGGTCACTCTCACTTGCCATGGAATCCACACAAGGACCCACCCCTTCGAGCTTTACCTTAACAGTCCCCTTTCTAGCTCTGTGGCCCTACCTATGAGTTTTCCTTATCTGGAAAATGGAGATGATGCTTGGGTGATTAAGTAAATCATGAATGGGATGCATTTAATCCTGGGTCTGGTATCAAGTTCTATATAAAAGGAAAATCATACTAGCATGCTTCAGGCACTGGGATAGATCCTTAGCAAAATAAATAAATAAATAAATAATCTAATTCATGGTCGTCAAGTCATACCTGGGTTTTTATCTCATGTAACTACTTGTTAACTCTGCAATGTTGGCCATACTGTATTACCCCCAAACCTGATCTTTCTTCTTCTTTTTTTTTCAAAATAGAAATGAAGCCCAAGATGTATAATGAATAATAGAAGTTGTCTACTTAATGGACAACTGTATATTTATTCATATAACTCAGTAGGTAAGAGAGGGCAAACAGTGCAGATGTTAGATAGACCCAGAGATCAAATAGCCCAGAGCAGTTCTCCCTCGTCACTTCTGCCACAGAAATAAATATATAACTCCACACATCAGCAGGGAAAATGCAGGCCATTATAACAGAACGTAAAGGATTGAGGCTAAGCAGAGTAGGTGATTCAAAGAAAGCAGAACTCAGATAGGTCCTGCTGGCTGAGGGGCAAAGTGTTGGAGCTACTGAGTTTTAAAGGAACTTGAGGAAGCAGGTGGCTGTAGGAAGGAAGGGGCAGGGAGAGGAAGGCTGGGCCAGATCTTACTAGCCCTTTTGACTAGTTACAGAAGTTAGGACTTTGGTTTCTATTGCAGTATAAGCATCCCTGATGATCCCTCCATTAGCTGCCTGCATCTTAGCTGCCATATTTGTGAAAACCGTGTTTATGTGGCAGCTGCTGCCATGCAGCTTTGTGTTTTGTGATTACTTGTCTTGCTAACAGCTGTCTGTTCCTCCATGAACCCTGTTTACCTAATTTGGTGAGGCTGGTATGCAGACAAATGGGCTTTGATATGATAAATGGGCCGTGAAAGAGAAAAGAAAAGGCGAACAGCGCTCATTTCCATTCCATCCTGGAATAAAGCATAAAAGGTCCCCAGCTGTGAAAACCCCAGCAGATTAGAAGCAGCCTTCTGATTGTCAGCCTGCTGGGGGATAATCCTGCCAGCCCAAGTGCTAGTGATTTGCAATTTTTTATACTAGCCTTTCTCTTAGGACACACAAACAGTTTCTAAATATTTCCCGAAATTCATCGAGGCAGAGAGGCTAGGATGTTATTTTGCAATTAAAATGTCATTTTAGAAAAACTGTTTTAATAATCTGTCACAGGCTGCATGACTTTGGAACTTCTCCAGGTCATATTGCTGCCTGAGTACTGGCCATCTTGGTGATTGCTAGTCTGTGTCTTCACTGGTTCTTCGTTCATGTTTTGAAACTGGTTTGAGTGGTTCTGTCCACTGTGTTAGGGATGCAGCTGTAGTTCCCTAGGGGTGAAAGTCTTGGTTTGGTATTCAAGGGAGGTGGAGAGATAGGGTTAGGTCTCATGAACAGAGCTGTGAAGACTGATGCTATTAGGGTGATGTCCTCTAGGACTGTAGGAACAGATTCCTTTTCTCTAGATTTAAAGAATAAGAAGGCAAGAAAAGCAGGGTCTCAGCACTTAGTTGGTTTTTACTGAATGCAAAGCACATACAACACACACACACACACACACACACACACACACACACACACACACACACAAACACACACACACAGGAGCAAAGGGTGCAAAGAGAAAAAAGTTCTTCAATCCAGTCCTAGAATCCAAGTTTCTCTGGAAAATCAGGATTGTTAATACAGCCCAGGCCCACTTGCCTAGGGATGCCCCCTACATCAGGCAGAGCCCTTCCATATCAATCATCAATCAAGGCAATCCCACACAGACATGGCCACAGCTGGTGGCAATGTACAGGAGATGTTGTAGAAACTTTGAGGTGGGAGGCAGGGCTGGTAGAGGTGGGGCAGGGCCTCTGAGGGTTATTTTTTGGATCTACTTCCTGCCCAAGCTCCAAGCTTCCTGATCATTTAAGGTGTGACAAACCCTGAAGGAAGCTTCTGCTGCCACGAACAAGTCTTCAACTGGCATGTCTTCCCTATCATAATGCATTATAACCTTTCAATTGTGAGACAAAAGAAAACTCCCATTTGACTTCTGTCAGCAAAGAGGAAATTGACAGGATAATGTCACTGCCATCATTGTTAGGAATACAGCACATGGGAAACAGAGACCTGTAGAAGTGACTCATATTGAAAGTTTTATTGGGGGGAAGGGAAGAAAATAAGGGAAGAAAAGAGGTAAAGAGACACAGTGACAGAGAGAGGACAGAAGAGAAGAGAGTGAAGGGGGTGTGTGGAGTTTTCCTCTTAAAGGGCCAGTGTACATACGCAGCATGCTTGTCATGTCCTTAGAGAGACGTGCACTGTGCCAGAGGCCCAAGGGGTGGAGTCAGGTTTGCCTGAAATACAACAATCATCTGTTTCCATCATCTGTCCTCTTCTTTGCTTTTCCTGGTGCTAGAGGAGTTCAGCTACCTATGGTGGAAGGTCACCATTTTCTTGCTGGCTGCTGGCAAGGGTTCCTATTAGCTACTGCAGGCATCCCATTCACAACCTTACTTCTTGTTTTCTTTAAGCCATCAGGACCATAGTGCTGGCATTTGACCTCCTCAGAAAGGCCCATGTGACTAGGTCAGACACACCTTGAATAATAATGTTCCTTTTGATTAAAGCCTCTCGACCCATAAGCTAACATTCCATGATGTTCAAGAGAGAAGATTAGGGAGGCACAGGCACTTACTACTGGGATACAGGAATCTTTGTCCCCTACCTACTATAGACTGTACTCTGGCCCCCAACAAGAAAACCCTTCTTATAGTTCCCAGCTCTCATCCCATTATAACATCAGCTCAAGTCCAAGATGCTGAGTCTGAGTCCTGAGATCTCTTATCTAGATTGTGTTCATCATATACCACATTTTTCTTCATTGGTTTGACCCACACTTACGGGCAGGGTACCACACAGTTGTGTTTATGATAAAGCAAGAATCTCTGCACTATCAGCATGGATATCTTCAGAGCATGTAGTTAGTTATGACTTCATAAGTGAATAAGAAGTTGTTTTTGTCTGTGGTACTCACATCTTGGAACATCTGACAATTTATAATGCATTTTGACAGCCAAACAGTCAATGTCTTTATCTTTAATGTGATTAGATTTCTGGCTTCCCGCTTGCCAAGCCATTCCAGAAGGAATTAGTGTTATAACAGGAGGGGATCTCTGTGGATGCTTTTGGAATGAGTGAGCTAATAGCTTTGCACCTGTCCAAAGTGTGGCCATTGAGCCTTCTGGGTCCTGGCAGGAGCTCCTGTCCTCTTCTAGGCAGATGAGGGAAGACCCTGAATTTGTAGCTGTTTGGGAAGGGGACTGTAGCTATAGACATCCCTTATCTCCCATCTTTATACACCTGCCTCACTTAGAGGATAATAAGTTTCCATCTCTCTTGTTTTTCAAGGATGTCTCTTTTCTCTTCCACCCTGCATTTCAAGTGAAAGGTGGAGAAGACTTTAAGAGTGTTTGCAGTTTTTCTATTATGTTTGAATCTCTGATTCCAGTTAAAGGTCATTCGCCTAAGGGCGAGCAGTCTATTTCACACTCCCTTGAAACCAGGAAAATAGTCTTTTATCATATTAATAGTTATAGATTAGATTTAAAGGAGAAACAACATCACTGCTTCCTAATTTTTTAATACATTGTGTGGGCTCCCAACATTTTTTTAAATAGTCAGTAACATCATTATAAGTGTATTCGATTTTCAGTACTAAGTCTGTAATAATACATATAAATTCACATATTAAAATTAAGGTTTTTCAGATAAAGCAATATTACAGATCTTTCTAGGGAACCTGGGAGATCAGGGATCATTAAAGTAGAAAACAGGAATAATTCTATCACATAGGAATAATTACTCTGTATTTTCCTATAACTTTCAAATAGCTCTTTTTAAAACTCATACAAAGGTCAAAAGATATTTCCCTATGTGCAAAGTGAAATGTGCTAAAATATATACAATGTTGCATCTTGCTTTGGCACTAAAAGTTTATGTATCATACACTTCTCTCCAGGCCAACTCTTTTAAAAATGCATTTGAGATTGTCAGATGAAAATTACATTTTGGATAGGTGGAAATTTTCCTCTTTTTCTAATTATTTATTTTTGATAATCACATACATGTACAGAATTTATTGTGAGCCAACTCCCCATGACTTTCTCTTACCCTTCTCCCACTCCTTTGTCTCCCTTCTTCTTCCCTCTCCTACCTTCATAACATCATCGAAGGTAGCCACAGTTGCCATGGGTATATGGCTGTGATGGCCATGCATAGAAGACAGCAGAACTTTTCAAATCTCATTGATTTTGCTAACACCTTAGCTTAAAAGGAAAGGTGATAGGTAGGTGAATTTACACTTTATGCACCAGAAAATGTGCTGTCAGGCATGTTGGCTAAAGTAAATTTGTTAGTCTAATTGTCCCTCATTTCCTCTTTGCTCATGTGGAAATGGCTGCTGCTGCAAAGGAGAGTCCCACAGCTGATCATGCTATGGTTGGTGTATGCTAAGGATAGGTACGGCAGTCTCAACCTTCCTCAGCCTCTCACAATGCAAATCAAAATGAAGGCAAGATTCCATCTTACCCCAGAAAACACATGACAAATGCTGGTTAGGACATGGGGCTAGCAAGCTTTCATTGCTAGTGGTAGGAATGTTAACCAGTCCAGTCACTATGGATACCAATATGGGTGTTTCTCAAGAAAATTGAAAACAGAACTACCATATGAACTAACTATACCTTTTCAGGGTATATAGCTCAAAATAACCAAGCCATCACAGAGAAACACACATGTGAGTTCTGTTCTTGAAATGCATCCTGAGCCATCTCCACAGCTACTGTGAGCTCTACGCTGCCATCATCTTCCCACGTGAAAAACAACACAGTGCTGATGTCTACTGATGTCTCAACCTTCCCCAGATCTCAATCTTTACTTCCTCTCAGTGGCAAAAGGAGCCTCTTACATTTGAACTGCCACACTCTTCCACCTCGGGTCCTTTGCATATGCCATTGCCACAGGCAGGAATCCCTTCCCCAATTCCTTCATCTCCCTGGGATTCCCCTGTGCAGACCTGGTGATATTCCTTCTGTCAACTTTTCTTCTCGTCTGTGCTGGTTGGTTTTATGTTAACTTGACACAAGCTAAAGTGATCTGAGAGAAGGGAACCTTGATTAAGAGAATGCCTCAATAAGATCAGGCTGTTGGCAAGACTGTAAGGCATTTTCTTAATTAGCAATTGATGGGGATGGCCCAGCCCATTGTGGATGGGGCTATCCCTGGGCTGGTGGTCCTGAGTTCTATAAGAAAGCAGGTTGAGCAAGCCAGTAGGTAGGACTACTCCATGGCCTCTGCATCAGCTTCTGATCTAGGTCCCTGCCCTGTTTGAATTCCTGTTCTGACATCCTTTGGTGATGAACTGCGATGTGGAAGTCTAAGTCAAATAAGCCCTTTCCTCCCCAACTTGCTACTTTAGTCATAGTGTTTCACTGCAGCAATAGAAACCCTAACTAAGACAACTGCCTATGTCACAGCTGATGATGACCTGGTTTCTCCATAGTCTGTACAACTAAGTATGAGCAGTTAAGAGATGGAAGCTCTCTTCTTCATCACTGAACTAGGGACAGAACATGAAACCATTAACTATGCACTAAAATTAGGTTCCAGCATTAGTTTTATTTTTGCTGATGAGACAAATTGCCACAAACAAGTGGCTTTAAACAATGCACCTTATTCTCATACAACTCTGGAAGGCAGGGATTCAAAAAGGTTCTCACTGAGTTAGAAGGGATGTTTATTGGCAGGTGTTAGGGGCTCTGTGTCCAGGGGAGAATCTTTTTCCTTGTTCTTGTGATCACATTTCACATGTGGCCTTGGAGTGAATCTAGGGCAAAGGTGGTTATAAATATGGTTCAACACAAAATATTAAACTCTTTAAAACATTATGGATTTGTAGTTATTGTTGTGTTTGCTCATTCATATGCTTGTACATGCATGTGGCAGTCAAAGGACAACTTACAGGAGTTGGTTCTCTTCTTCTACCATGTCCAGGATTGGATTTAAGTCATCATGCTAGGCAGCAAGGGCCTTTACCTACTGAGCCATCTTTCCTGCCAGAATTGAGTGATCAAATTGCAAATTTGTTATATACCTGAACTTTGTAGATGACAACACTGGTAGTGTCAAAAATTTGGACTCCTGGCAATGGCTTCCTTGACACCTTGACCTGGGTGATCTCTCTCCATCTTTAAAGTCAGACATGAATCTCTGTGTACCTGTTTCATTGTCATATCAGCTTCTAACTTTCCTTCATCTTTTCTTTCATTTTTTAAGGATCTCTGTGAGTACATTGAGCTCACTTGGATAATCTAGGCTAATCTTTCCAGTTTAAAGCCAATGGATTAATGCTCTGAATTCCACATACCATCTTTACTCCCTTTGGGGGCATGTAATGAAATGGACAAATTCAGGGGATTAGGAAGTGGACATCTTGGGAGCTCACTATTTTACATTAATAAATATTTATGGAGTATTTGAACACGGAAATGGCCAACTAGCTTGCAAGTTCTTCCTGGGCAAATGCCTGTACTCACTTTTCTCTTCACAGCATTTTGTGCTTTCTGCATGCTGTAATTACTCTGATGGGCAAGTGCAGCTTCTCAGAGGAGGAGAGAGGACTCGTGGGTAAGTTCTTCCTTTAATTATCAGTCTCCAAAGAAGATGTGTAGACTCCTAAGGTGCTGGGTGAAGAGGGTCTTCAGGATCTAATTAAATATCTAATATTCTTCACAAGGCTTGAGATTTATAGTTGGAGCCACTGTAATTGGTACAGTCTCTCCCAGAGTGATAAATGTAAGCATTCTAAATGTGTGCACCTCAGGTGATTCCCTGCCAAGGTGATTAATCTCCAGGAGATTAATATGGTGAAGCTGAAGGCCATGTTTTCCAATCAAGTAGAGAGCGTTTGCGTCAGCTTGGAGTCCAGCGGCAGAATCAGAAAGTAAAATATGAAGATCAAGATTTCATGAGACCTGTAGGAATGATGGGGCCTCACGGATGAGTGAAATGCAGCAGTGTGCTTCTCTGGGAAAGTTGTAGACATCCAACATCCTGTAATTTTCCATTTCCCTAAGGAAAACACAACCAAGACATTTGGTCCTACAAGTTGAGGTTTTCTTCTCCCACGAGACCCTGGGTTTATCTATCATATCTCAGGCTATTTTTAGTGATTATGCTTTAAAAAAAACTTGAAGAGCCTATCTCCTCTCACCATGCTCAAGTACAGGGTTGCTATGCAACGGGACCATCTCCCCAGTGGTCCTCACACTCTTTTCTCACAGACATTCAGTGAACTGGACCTTGGCTGAAAACAAACAATGAACCAGAGCTGCTCATGCAAGAAAGAGCAACGGCTTTGGAATCTTACCTGCCAGGATCCTTGCTTCCTGATGCTGGGCTTGAGACCCCGGACACATTTATCTTCCCACATTTCAGATTTACCATGTGTAAAATGGAGATGCTATTGATACGTATCTCATGAGGTAACTATGAGCAGAAATGCTAATATGTGTAAATACCCATGTTCAGTGCTTAAACTGGTTCCACAAACAGTGTTTTATTCTTACTGTGCATGAAATGAGTATTACACAGTCACATAGGAAACGAAGGAAATTCTGCTAACAGGTCTGTCTTTCTTTTCCTCTGTGCTTACTAGAATCGGTCACTATGGTATAGCAGCAGCATTAGCAATTACTATTTGTAAGCACTTAGTGAGCAGTGATGCTCACAGTGAGCTGCTGTTCCATAAAGGCTCCCTGGCTTTGCTCTCTAAACACACTGGAGGTACGATGTCCTATAGTAGGTAATTACCAATACGGAGTCAGGTAGAAATATAAGGGTATTTAATAGGGAAAAGCCTTACTTACAGAGCGAACCAGTCAGCCTATGGTAGTCTGTACAGCAAGAAGCAAAGAGAGAAACCGAAACCAAAATGCAGACCCCCTACTCACTCTCACCACGCCCTCACAAGCCTGCTCAGGTACTCCTGTAGCCAGCCCCTAAGAAGGCGTGGCTACAGCTTCCCCTACAATGTCCCAAGTAGCTCTGGAAGTAAGAAAGGTCCAGGTGCTTCTGGTGCAACTGGAACCAGGGCCTGGGAAGATCCTTAGGGAGAGCCATTGCACAAATCTGGCTTAGGGCTGTTGGTCGGTCTCACACAGTTGCTGGGAAATGAGGATCTGTTTCTCATCTGCAGATTTCATCTGTGTGTCATTCAGCAACAGTGACAATGTTTAGGGATGGTTTACGATGGCTCCACATGCTACTATTTGCCCTTTGCATGTTGGGATACTTAGTGTTCACATGTGAGGGGTGCTGTCATCAGACAGAAGGCCATGATCCATCACTGTATCACAGACTCTGCAACTGGGCTTGCTTAGTTCGAGTGCACCTTTATGACTTCCCTTCCATTTGCATTCACAGAAATGCCATTCTAAAATGTATACATACTTTAAGACATCCTTGTAATCTATGCAATATATACAGTTTAATTGATTAATTGAAAAATGAAGGTTTTAGCTAGGCATGGTTCTGCACAACTGTAATCCTAGCATTTTACAAACAGAAACAGAAAGGTTGCTGTAATTTCTAGGCCAGCCTGGGCTATGTAGAAGACACTATCTCCACAAGCTAAATAAAAGTAAAAAGTTTGAGAGGCAATTTGTATAGTAGCAGTCGAATCCTGAGATTGTCCTTTGCAAATATAGTTTTGTTGTTTTGTATTTTGATACATGGTCTTACTATGTGACCTTGGCTATCTTGGAACACACTATGTAGACCAGGTTGGCCTCCACCTGCCTCTGCTTCCCAAGTGCTGGGATTAAAGGTGTGTTCTACCATGCCTGGCTCTGCAAATGTGATTTTATGGCCTTCAGACCGGATGTGGTACTTTGCTTTGTGGTGCTTGTGCCTGGCAAACAGCTGGAGAATCTAAGACCCAGACAGGCAATGTGATTTGTTGCTCACAGAGCCAGAAAGTAGAACTCAGCTTAGTCCTTACATTTCTCATCATTTCTTACCTCTTTTTCTCCCCTTCCTCTCTTTACCCCACCCCTCCAAATGCAGCCCAGGTCCCTATTCTGGCTGGGCTAAAGCTGTACACCCTCTCCTGGTGATTCAAGGAAGACTCTGGATTGGCTGATAGAAGCTGCAATCAGGCTGGTTCTTGTGGGTGTGTGAGCTGACAGACGGCAATGCCCTGACAGGCTCCTAGTGAATCAATCCTTTGGAGTTCATAGTAGGCTATGAACTATTATTCCTTTGGCTATTCACCCAAAGGACTAATTCTCTTCCCACATATGTCCTACGGATGAAGTGGCCACAGAGACCTGCAGTTTCTGATCTAGCCCAGGTCTCTGACTTTACAGGCAGAGGACAGCCAGGGAAAATTAACACCTTTTTGCAGGTTACAGTGAGTGAGTGGGAGAGTCGATACTGAAGCCAGGTTCCTGTTTTGGGTTTCTTTCTTCTCCCAAGTTGCTGTTCCATTAATTTCAGCATCTGTGCGTGCGTGTGTGTGTGTGTGTGTGTGTGTGTGTGTGTGTGTGTGTGTGTGTGTGTGTGCGCGTGCGTGCACAAGTTCATTTGTGAACACTAAAGCAAGAGGGCTTCAGTTATCATTTCTCAAGTGCCATTTACTTTATTAGTAGTATTACTATTATTTTACATTTAATTATTCCACATGTATTGGTTGGAACTGGTTGGAACCGGGTTGAACCTGTTGGAAGCTGTTGGAACCCCCTGATTGTGGGTGTCAGTTGGAGGGTGTGAGCAGTCTGTGGGGCCTCTGGCATTGGAACCAGTATTTATAGCTTTAGACTTTGGGAGCCCATTCCCTATGGAGGGTTACTCTCTCAGCCTAGATACACTCAAACAAAGGAAGCTTGTTGTAAGGAACAATGTTGCAGTTATGTAGGTCCAGCTGATAGTGAGGAACGCAGCAGGCCTCTTGTGAGCAGCCTCCATACCAGACAGCTTGGTAGTCTCAGCAGTCAGGGCAACTGAGCTTCCTTCCCCATTCACATCAGCAGCTCTGCCCCTCCAGCAGTTGTGCTTACTCATAGGTTCCATCCTTCTCCTGCCCTACTCATGGCCCTTGGTCTCCACACCTGTCTGCACATTCTTTCTACATCCCATTGTTTCAGCCCAAACTTGCTCAAGGGGAAGAAATTAACTATCTCTCCAATTTTGTTATCGTCTTAGCTCTTAAAACTACATTATATACTTGGGTCTGGAATCACTTAAAACCCCCCCAGTTCAGTTCTCAGCATTTGGGAGAGGCAGGAGAATAGAATTTGTATTTCTAAAGTCAGAAATAATATTGCAGCCCTTTCCATATATAGTTTAGTAGTAAGCCCTTGGAAATAAGAAATTTCTGAGTGATCATGGGATGAGGGAATGAGGGGTGAATGATCTCAGACAGTCTCATGTTTTGTTCATTATGAACCCAGACCAACTGCCAACTCATTGAAGTTGGGTCCTACCTGTGAGGATTTAGAAATCCATATTTGTGACCCAGCCTGTTGCATTTTGGAAAACAGAGTAATTATGTCTACTAAGGACAGCCCTTTCCTTTCTTAGAAGTTGTGCTGGTTAAACACTACTAGAGCCTTAATCTCTAGCTCTTTTTCTAGATCCCAGGAGCAATCCTCCAGACTTATTTTGTCTGCTTTTATCATACACTGTTCTAATTCTAACAAACTTTCTCAATGTCTTATAATCCCCGAGTTATAGATTAATGTTTTAGCTGGCTACTGCTAGATGGCACAAAGGTTTTTGTCTTATCACTTAATCGTCTTCAAAATCCCCCTATAACTAATGAATTATTTCTGATAGATCCCAAGTTAATTCAGTCATTTGGTACTACAGCAGCTTTCTTAGTACCCCACAAAATTGCTTTGGATCCTTTTAAGACTATTACCAATTAAAGTGTTATTATTGATTTGTACTGTTTCTCTATAAAATTATAAATATAATTAGCTTAAGTGAGCACCTAATAATTATGGCAGTGTATAGTAATAAAAGGTAATCATTAAGTATGTCTCAGTAATATTACATATTTAAATAAATGAGAAGTGGTTTCATCTGAAAGAGCCTATGTGCAGTGTGAATTTAAAAATAAGGATCCTGTTGGGTAGTAATGGCCATGCTCTTAGTCCCAGCACTTGGGAGGCAGGGGTAGGCAGATCTCTTGAGTTTGAGGCCAGCCTGGTCTACAGAGAAAGCTCCAGGATATCCAAGGCTATGTGGAGAGACGCTGTCTCACAGGTGTGAGGGGAGGGGATAGTTAAGGACTCTCCTTACTTAAAATATTAATTGTGTTAATAACTGAAGGAGGAGTATCAAATTTAGTACACACAGCATCCTGGATTTGATCCTCAGAACAACAATGGAAAAAAATATCACAGATTTATTGCCTAAAATTCAGAGCTGTATTGAAGAGGTGGACCTGATAAGCCACAATCTAGCACTCAGACGTAAAGGTAGGAAACTTGCCAGTTAAGGTATGTCTAGGCTACATAGTGAGACACTTTCTGCATCACACTTAATAAAATGCTGGACAGAATGTGAAAGCATGGCATATTTTGTGGAGAAAAACAAAATAGGAAGGAACTTGAGGGTTGAGAAGGTCTAGTCTCCTGAAAAGGTGATGCTTGAGCCTGGAAAGAGGAACACCTGCCCAAGATCTGTGAAAGCTGGGCTTTCTCCATCCTGTCCACATGTGTAGCACTGAGGAGGTTTTGGGTTTGGTTGGTTGGGTTTTTAAGGTAGGATGTCATTTTATAGTCAAGGTAGCCTTAACTCACTATGGAACCCAGATTGGCCTCAAACTCATAGCAAACCTCCTACCTCAGCCTCTGTGTGCTGGCATTACAGACCTAAGCCACTACACTCACCACTTCGAGGGACTTTTAAATGGCAGTAACCACCATAAAAAAATAGTGAAAACTGACTTTGTTGTTAAGTACAGAAGGGTACAGAATGAAAAATATAAAGCAAAATGTGTGACCAATTTCACAGCAGTCTAAATTGTTTCTAGCATTACTCTTCATCTCACCATCATCTCCAAGGATGGCCTGCAACTTGTTGTGTAGTAGATAGCCTTGGATGTCTATGCCCTCCAATTGCTGAGCTTACAGGTGCGCTGGCAGTCCGATGTACGAGGTGCTGGGGATCAAACCGAGGGCTTTGTGCATGCCAGGCAAGCATTTTCACCATCCAAGCAGCATCCCTAGCCTCTGGCCTTGATTTTTTCTTGATGCCTCAGCCTCCTAATGCTTGTCTTAGGATACATGCCAACAAGCTCATCTTTCAATGTATTTTGTTTAAAATCTCCCATTTCCCCCTCTTTCTTTTTTCAAGTGCAATACAAAATGCATAAATTTGGCCATCTTAACCATTTTACAATATAATTTAGTAGTATTAATTATTCACAATCTTGTAAAACAAATCTCTAGATATTTTTCCATCCTGTAGAACTGACACTCTCAAGCCTTTAAATAATTCCCTTTCCTTCCTCCTCCAGCCATTGATAACGACCATTCTACTTTCTGCTCCTATGAATTTCACCAATTCAGATTTTTCTTTCTGTGACTGGGTTATTTGACTCAGTGTAGTGTCCATAGGGTCCCTGCATGTTGTATCTGTAAAAAATTTTTGTTCCAACTGAGTCTGGCAGTTCAACTGTAATCGCAGCCCTTGGGAATCAGAAATAGGAGGATTATGCAGGACTTTTAGGTCAGCCTAATCTACACACTGAGTCCCAAGCCAATGAAGACTACACAGTGAGACCCTGCCTTTAAAAAACCATTTGCTATGTCTTAGAGATTGTTATATTAGTCATTTGTATCATTGCTGTGATTACATACCTGGCAGGAACAAAGGAGGGAAGGTGTGGTTTGACTCAAGGTTTTTCCCAGCATATGAAACAGCATCATGGCAGTAGGAGTTTCTGGCTGAGGCTGCCAATGGCAGTCAGGAAGCACAGCACACAGCAGAGAACAGACACAACATTCAAAAGCAGACTCCAGTGACTTCCTCCAGCTAGGCCCTACCTCCACATTCTCTACTGCCTCTCATGTGCCATCACCCTGGGGATGAAGTATTCAATACAGGATCCCGTGGTGACCGTTTCATATTAAAACCATTTAGTACTATACACACTCTTTTGAAGGTATCTGTTTATGCTTAAGGTTTACCTTATTGTACACACAGGGTTTCTGCTCCAGTGCCTCTCAGTCCAGTAATGAGAAACTATGTCTGCACTACAGCATGATGCACTAGATAGAAGGCAAGCATAGAACACTGTCAATGTATTTGTTTTCTTGAATCTTGCTGACAGTAGTGCAAAATGAATTACTAGCCTGGAAGGGAAGAAGATGCAGAACTCTGTGTTAATTCAAGGAGAAATTCACCATATAGTGAGAGGGGAGAATTGACAGCTGTAGGAATAGATTGGAAGAGATGACAGGACACCCTAACCATGAGCAAGCATAGGGGAAGAATGCATGCCAACCAATTGAAAGTAATTAAAGAGGCATATAGGATGCTATAAGGGCACTTAAATGATTGCTTGCTTGATTAAAAACAGCAACAACGACAACAACAAAAACCAACTAGCAACTTTCAGTTGCTGAGATTAAAGACAGGCACCACTATATCAGGCACTAATAACTTTCTTAACCAAAATATCTTTCTTTCTTGGTAAGATAGGATCTTATGTAGCCTAGGCTGGCTCAAAATCACTACATGTCAAGTTTTGGCGAAGGAGCCTTTCTGGTCTTTAGATCTCTTCATTTTTTCAAGTAAATTTCCGATTTCTTTTCTTTTTTTTTGTTATTTCACCAATTTTGTTAAACATCTTCCTACCCTCTAAAGTGTACTTCCAAAGAGGCAAACTCTGTGTCGTAAACAAATCACATGCATGTCCAAGCAAATCCATGAGCCTCACAATAAATATGTGGAGTGGTTTACATTCTCATCTAGTTTTGCACTATTGCTGGTTTCTGTTTGATCATCTCTGAGAGTCAGAGGGCTTGCTACCTCTCAAACCTGTTCACTGAACTCTCAGGCAGGATATGTCCATGCTCACTGGAAGATCTGTATGAAAACATCCAAATCTCATAGCCTGGGATTCAAGACCTGTCTATCCACAGCCAATTAGGGTAGTCATCTCAAGAGTTATCTTCTGCTCCTCAGATTGACCTGTCAATCCTTCCAGAGTTTAGGCATCTTCTGTCTTAACATCCAGGTTTTGCTTACACACTACCCATGTCTCGAATTGCCCTGGGCTCTGTCTGCTCTTAGATGTTGTCATGACAATGGTCTAGTTTTAAAGTGTAACAAAGCCATCTTGGAAAAGGTAATGTAAACTGTCTATTTTAAAATAAGGTCTGAATAGGTACTTATGCCAGCACTACTGTTTGAACAGTGCAAGTTATAAACATGGGAAAATCTAAAGATCAAAAAAGAAAATGAAATTTGCATATGGCTTTAACCGTAACACACACACACACACACACACACACACACACACACACACACACACACTCTCTTTTGTTGTTCTCAGGTGGCTGAAGATTAGATTTATTGGAAGGCATAATAAAGTGGGAAATGCTATGGCTGGTTTACGAATCAGAAAATATTTCTGTGAATTAATGTTGACATTTCTAGAGTTTCTCCTGATAGGAGTTCAAGAGAAGAATGTTCTGAGTTGGCAGAAATGTGGTGTCCATACTCTGTATTACTTTCCTCATCACTGTGACAGCATACCTGATAGAGTAAATGAAGAGATGAAGGATTTACTTTGGCTCACAGTAAAGAATTTACTGCATCAGGAACACATGGTTGGTACTTCATGTCTCAGAAGTCTAGGAAACAAGGATCTCAGGCTAGAAGTAGGGTTAAGTTATAATCCAAAGAGCTTACCCACAATGCTCTAGTTCCTCTGAAGTCGGTCTTAGCTCCCAAAGGTTCTATAACCTCTCCTAAACAGTCCTACCAGTTGAAGACCAACACATGGACCTATGGGACACATTTGACACCCAGCCATAACATACTGTTATTATCAGTCTCCCTAGAGTTCATCACTAATGGAGTGTAGAACTTTGAGTACTGGGATATGGGTTCCATAGGGTTGGATTGACATCTCTTATTCAGTCTTAGATTCCTTATACCTACTGCACTTACCAGTATATGATATTTGTCAATAAAAATATTTAAGTGCTTGACCACCAGCGTCACATTTACTCTTAGAATCTTCCCTATGATGTATCACTCAATACTTCTGGTGAATTATGTTGGTAAGCAGTTGGCAAACATAGCTTTAAGATTTCTCTAAGATTCTAGCCAATGAAACAGATCAGTGCCCTGCTCAGCCATTGTCAGAAAAGTTTCCTTTGCAGCAGATGGGAACAAATACAGAAACCCACAGTCAGTCAATATGCAGAGAGTGAAAAGACCTTTGAACACTCAGCCCTAAATGGTATGGTATGACTCCATCAAATCCCTCTCCTTGGGGCTCAGGGAACTCTGCAGAAAAGAAGGTGGAAAGAGTGTGAGAGTCAGAGGGGATCGAGAGACACTAAGGAAACAAGGCCCTTTAAATGAACAGGACCGAAGCACAGATGAACTCAGAGACTGAGGCAGCATGCACAGGGCCTGCAGTCTGCACCAAACAGGTCCTAGAGTTGGAAGGAGTGGACACACTCCTCCATCCCTAACCCAGAAGTGATCTCCAATTGGTAATCACTTGCAAATGAAATTTAGTTTTCTCCAAGGGTAGTTCTGGGGAAACAAACTACTCTTAAGTGTAGGCGGCATTCCCAGCAGTAGATGGCCAAGGAAAACAAACTCAATGGCATCTCTGGAATTTCCTTGTCTCATAATGTCATGTTGGGGGTCTTTTCCTTTCTTTTAAAAAAGTATTTAATTTTTTATTTTATGTTATTTATGTATATGTTTCTCCTCTCTTTCTACCCTATAGGTCCTTTGCATATGAATTATGGCTTCCAGTTTAGTGTTTTTTGAGTTTTCTGAGTGTGGGAAGGAGTTGGTCTCTGCATCTTATATTTGTTCCTTGTGACTTTTCTTGGGCTCTTTCCCCTTGTTTTGTTTTATCCTATTCCAGTGTGTTAGTTTCTGTTTTTATTTTGTTATTATCCTTTCGAAGCCTGTTTGTTTTCTAATGAGAGACAGAAAGGAATGGATCCCATAGGAGGAGAAACTGTGATCAGGATATGTTCTATGAGAAAAGAATCCATTTTGGGGGGGTTATAGAAATGTGTTGTTTTATTATAAAGTCTCACAAAATGAAATATCTCAAAAAGGAAGCTAGGCTAACACCTCCACCTGCAGAGTTGGGGGAAGACAGGGCAATGAGAGTTTTTCTGCTTGCCTGAGTCCAGTGGGAAGGTATAAACAGAACCAATCTAAAAATGGCTGATATTACCTAAGCCTGAAAATAAGGGGTCCCAGAAGACCCAGTTACCCCTTCTAGAAAGCTTAATAAGGGCATCGTAACAGAGCTCCTAAAGCAGGCACTTGGCAGTTCAGGATTTTGTCTTCCGGTTGTTTTCTTTCCACCCTACATGTTTGAAAACTAAGACCTGAGCAGGAATGGACAAGGTGACTTTGGGAAAAGTTCCCCCAGCACCACTACACTGGGCTCTGGTCCCTGGTTTCTATCCCTGGGGACATTATATTTAATATATTTTATATAAATACACAGAGGAACAGAAAATATAAAATCTGAGATTGGGGAGAAGTGGGGAACTTGGGGCGAGGCCACAGCCGTAGATCTTACTCAGGCTAGCTTGACCTCTTCTTTCACCCCTTTGACTTCTGGCTTCTCCTCCTTGGTCTTCTCCTCTTCGAGGACTTCTTTTTTCTCTTCTGGATCTTTTTCTTTTTCATCCTCTGTTTTGACTCTTTTGGCTTTTTTGAAATTAGAAGAGTTCTTGCGACCACCTTCTCCCTTCTCATCTGAATCAGAGAATTCTTCCTCATAGACAATTCGTTTGTCAGAAGAACAGATGGAGATGCGTTTGTCAGGGTCTTCTTCATCCTCATCACCACTCTCCTCTGGGATGGCATCCTCAGGTATTGCCTGCATTTGGACGCCAGGCACATGGGGCAGCATTCTCAAGTTCTCAAAGAGCCTCTGCTTGATTTTCTCCAGGTATTCGTTAGTGTTCTGGTTGGTCATATTGGAAGGGCTGATGTGAAGCTTGAAGTCCGGTCCAAAGTATTCAAAGTAGTCATTGTACGGTAGCTCATTAGGGATCTCCGTGTCCTGGGCCACAGCTGTTTCGTAAGTCCAGCACCGAGCAACATTACGGATGGTATAGCCACCTCCTCCCAGCATTAGCATAGGCAAGTTGAAACTCTTGACAAACTCCACACACTTGGCATGCCCTTTGATGGTCAGATTGAAGCAACCTAACTGGTCTCCAGATAGGGAATCTGAGCCACACTGTAAGACTACTGCACTAGGCTGGAACATCTCCATCACTTTGGACATGACTGGCTTGAAAATGGCTACATAGGACTCATCATCAATCCCATCTCGGAGAGGGTAGTTAACAGCATAGTACTTGCCTTTGCCAGCCCCAATATCCCGAAGGTCCCCAGTTCCTGGGAAGTACTCTCCATATTTATGAAAGGACACAGTCATGACCCGGTCTGTGGTATAGAAGGCCTCTTCCACACCATCGCCATGATGAATATCAATGTCAATATACAGCACCCTCTGGTGATACTTTAGCAGTTCCAGGATGACCAAGACGATATCATTGACGTAACAGAAACCGGATGCTTCAGACTTCTTTGCATGATGCAGACCCCCAGCCCAGTTCACAGCAATGTCTGTCTGCTGCTTATTAAGTTTCACAGCACTTGCCACAGAGCCACCAGTAGACAGCTGACAGAACTCAAACAAGCCATCAAATACTGGACAGTCCTCACCAACGTTGAATCTCTGCATCTGCTTGCTGTACTCAGACATATTGTCTGGGCAAATGGAATGCAAGAACTTAATGTAGTCATCACTGTGGTACTTAGTCATCTCCTCAGCATTGGCTTTGTGAGGACGATAGATTTCCATTTTTCGGTAGAGACCATAGTTGAACAGCAAATTGTGAGTCATGCGGATTTGGAGAGGCTTCATTGGGTGGCCTTGTCCATAATAGTAGTTTCCAACATCACTGTCGTAGTAATAACAGACTTTCCTCTTGGTGCCCTGAGTCTGTGCCATCTTGCTCACCGCCCGGCCCTCCCATCAGTCTGTCCGAATCCATTTTCAATAAAAGGAAGAAAATTAAAGGAGAAAATTTCTGTAAGTTACCCAGGAAATGGAAGTTTCTCGTCCCACTGACCAGTAACCACTCTAAGACTTAATATTTATTACAGTAACTTGGCCAATAGCTCAGGCATATTACTGACTAGCTCTCACAATTAAATTAACCCACTGAGTTTATATTTTACCACGATGCTTGTGGCTTGTTACCTCACATCTTGCTTCTCTGGTGGGCACATGGCATCTCCCTGACTTCTTATTTCTCTCTGTATCTTTGTTTGGATTTACCACCTGGCTCTATTCTACTTGGGCATTGTCCAAATCAGCTTTATCTGTCAACTAATAAATGAAACATAAATTTGTAGCATACAGAAGGATATCCAACATCACCATCCAGTTCAGTGGGGTATGGATAAATATTCCACTGCTGAGGGTCTGCGCTGTGAGCTTATGGGAGGTAAATGGGATGGATGAGGGATTTGGATTTTGGAATGTTCTTGTCTCTCTAGAGCTATATCCCAGTATAGTGAGGATTAAGCCCTCCAAAAAGGAACTAAGTATTGATAGGGCCTGTGACACACAACTATGATGTTATCATATATTCTGCAGCTCCTTGGCCTGTTTGGTCTTTGTCTTCACAATGCTCACCCTATTTGTCCTGGGGGACACAATTCAACATGAATATTTCAAAAGTTAAGATTTGAAAACTGGCCTCATGGTCACTACATTCTCCTTGCCCTACCAACCCTCCAGTTCGTAAACAATGTGACTGATGTTTCTCTGAGGAACACATTTTGGATTGTAAAACTAGAGTGACTTCAGCAGTCTGTTGGCCGGAGCCAACTTTGAACATTTCCCTGGGGCCTTCCAGGTGAATGAAAACGAGCAAGCTCAGTAGCTAGCAGAGATGGATGACTGTGCCAGGGTACACGAGTTCAGAATCTAATCTGCTCTTCCATCCCAGGGACACAGACAGTGTTTTTCTCCCTAGTTGCCTTGGTGAAGATACCAAAGAAGATAGAGGACGAATCTCCCCCCCTGCCCCTCCCCCAAAGTTGGCTTGGAGACAAGATGAGCCTTAGGCATTTGTTTTCAGAGGCTGTGATTTTAAGCACTTTACTAGCCTGTAAGCCCCTTTAGTTTTTCTATCCTACTTCCCTTGTAGGTGCCTATCTTAGCATCCATGTCCTCCAATTCTAGGGACCCCTCCTACATGCATGGTCAACATTTCCAAAGACGCTTTATGATTTGACTACCAAATGAAGGAAAGGGATAAATCTGGCCTGATGAGCCCTCATGAGTCAAAGATTGGAAAGGCAAGAGACATAACAAGGCTTTGCAGCCATGGGGACAGCAAGAAGGAATTCCAGCCTGAGGAGTTTCAGAGCTCTGATGTTTCAGAGCTCAGGATAGGAAAGAACATAGGCTTTGGAGATTAGAAACGTACTTCAAAAGTTTTTATTAAGTGGTAGATGGATTTTAGCCCAACCCTTTAGTTTCTCCAATATCAATTTTCTCTTGCAGGTGCTCCTCCGTTGATTATAATGTTGTCTATTACAAGCATTTGATTAATTCATGAAGCTAATACCAGGGCAAATTAAAAATACTGCTTCAAACCTTAGAGAATAGTGGAACCATTAAGTAGAAGTGATGGCATCTATCAACAGGGATATGGAGCAGTTTGGGTGGTTGGGATTGTGAAAATGTGGTTATAGGTAGAGGGGAGTGTCTGAGCCAGAAGAAGTGGCTACATCATTGTTTGTTTGACAGAAAAATCAGAAACTATTTAAAGGACTAATAGGCACAGTCCTAATACTGGGTGTTGGCAGAACACTTGGCTGTTTGAGAAGTACACAGATACCAACATTATTCTGTTAAATTTGTTCCTCTGAAGTTCATCACCTGACAGCTAACCCTGCTAATCCACCAGTAGCTAACAAGGCCTTTAATCTCTGCATCTGGACTTTATTAATAAGTGTGATTCCAGCCAAGACATTTTCCCCCTCTCCCATCACTCTGGGTTTTGCCAGTTCCTTCAGTGGTCCCAGCATGGAGAATCAAAGGAGCCAGTTTGCCTCAGTTTATGTTTGAAAGGAAGCAAAGTGACACCGTGGATGACATGGGCACTTCCACATTTTCAAAGCATATTTTGGGTAATTCCAACTCCCACTGCTTTGCATTTGGCAGGATTTGCACCCCCCAGGGCAATCAGCAAGCCATCTTCAGTTTGCATGAAGCCAGAAGGAACATCCCTTTGCCTTTACATGGATGATTTTTTTAACAGTTTGCAGTCCATAAATTACAAGCTTTTGGACACAGAATCAGTAGGTGCCCCCTCCCTCCTCTGGGGGCTTTTATAGGCTGAATAATTTTTGGGAGATTGGGGAGTGATGAGAGGAAAGTGAACCTCAGGGAACAGAAGAAGAGGTATCATTCGTGAGACTTGGGGGAGAGGGCTGCAGACTCAATTTACCCATTAGAAGCATTTCCTATAATTAGCTGAAAATGGGTTTTAGCTCTATTAGTGTAGCACTTGATGAAAAAATTGACAGACATCTCAAAGCAAATGAAAGAAATGTGCTTCAAGTACTCTCATTAGAGAGAAAATGATCTATTAGACAAGGTTCAGCTCTAGACAAGACCCAGCGGAAGGGAATGTCTCCAGTGATATCTAGGCTCTCCCTACTTCTTCTCAGTGGCTCACACACAGCACAAAGACAGCACTGGAGCTGGAGCGTAGGGCTGTCTGTGCCAAGCCTTTCTGCTATCCTAGGGGAGATGCAGGAAATCTCTTCCCTTTTGCATCTCATCTGAGGCCCCAGGGCTCTCCTGCTTGATGATGTTGGGGTTTTATTGCAAGCATACTATTCCAGCAGTACAAATGAGAATGTTTATGTTATTTCTACAGTGTCACAATGTATTGAATAGCAATAAATTCAGAATGTTTTAGTGGTTTCAATGAGACCAATTTGTCATGTGATCTGTCTGTCTTGGTAACCTGGCCAAGACAAATACAGGTTCTTTTATTCCAATTTTCATACTAATATTAACCAACATCACATTGCACATGGTAATCTATCAATATCTATCCATCACCTATATATTTATCTATCATCTATCAATCTATCCATCTATCCAGCTATCTATTTGTCTATATAAGTTAAAATGGCTACAGCAGAGTTCCAAGATTTTGGAATCTGGCTGAGAAAGCCTGTATTTGTGAGAGTAAGGAAGCAGAGTGGTGCTGGGCGGGAGCTGCTGTAGTTAGGCCTGAGAGCAAAGCTGCAGAGTTCAGTTGCTGGGTGAAAGGCTGAAAATAACCAAATGGTCAGGAGCTGGAGACAGACAGGTCAGGTGCAAGAAAAGGCTGGGCAGGTCCAGGTGCTACAAACATACTTCCAAAATAAACTTGACAGTCAGAATTAGCCACCACTGGTGCTGAAAAAAATAATTTGCAAAAGAATATTGTGTGTATTCCTTCTGAGGATCGTATTTTAATGACCAACTTCTTGCTTATTTCATTTTTATGAACGTATTTGTTTTTCCAACATCTATTTTGCAAGTGCTCTACATCCATCTCTGTTAGTACTCAAGCTTATATGTGACACCTTTCTTTATAGTTCCAAAGTCTGAAAGAGAAACCTCTCCTTTCCTTTAAGATCCCCATCATGTTTCCCTCTCCCATATACTGTACCATCTCAGTTCATCAGGAAAAAAAAAATTACCAGCCCAGGACCCCCAAGGTTAAATTCTCAACAAAAAGGACAGGGGGGTGGATAAAAGACAAAGAAGGGTCAATAGTGAGCAACAGGGATTCAGCAGAGGGGTTTGGAAAGGGGAGGAAAGGAAGAAGTGGGGAAGGTCAGGAAGGAGGAAAAAGTCGGGGATCTGGCAGTGAAGGCTGTATCTCATTTAGCCTTAGGTTTCTAATACAAGTGTGAGACTCTACTGTATTGTGTATAAGAACTCTAAGAACAAACTCTAAGAACTCTGGTGACTCCACACTGCTTTTTCCCCTCAAGACCTTGAGTGTTATAGATCACACTTTGCAAAAGTGTGTTATAGGACACACTTTGTGGCCTTTCTTGAGAGAGGATATGCGTAACTGAAGGAAGGAACTGGGTCCCAATCTGAATGAGGATGGATAATTGTCTGTGGTCACTTAATTGTATCCTGAAAGCAAATAGATTTAATGACATATAAATTATACCTTAAATACCATCCTAGAGTCTTCATCCAATAGTTGATGGAAGCAGAAGTAGAGATCCACAGCCAAGCACTGAGCCAAACTCCTGGAATCCAGTTTCAGAGTAGGAGGAGTGATGAACAAAGGGGTCAAGACCACGCTGGGAAAACCCACAAAAACAGCTGACCTGAGCAAGTGGGACCTCTTGGACCCCAGTTTGACAGCTGGAAAACTAACACGGAACCAAACAGGCCCCCTGAACGTGAGTGAGCACTGGACAGTCTATGGGACCTCTGGCAGTGGAACCAGGATGTATCCATAGTGCACGAATGGACTTCAGGAGCCCACTCCCTATTGAGGGATATTCTCTTAGCCTAGATACACAGGGGAGGGCCTAGGCCCTGCCCCAAATGACTTGACAGATTTTGATGATCCCTCATGGAAGGCCTTAACCTCCTTGGGGAGTGAATGGGGGGATGGGATGGGGGTGTTGCTGGGGGGCATGGGAGGATGGGAGGGAGATGGAACTGGGATTGATATGTAAAATAAGATTGTTTCTAATTTAAATAAAAATTTAAAAAAGATTGTTTTTAATTTAAATAAAATCTCTATAAGAACAAAACAAAACAAAAAGGAATCAATCAGGAGCCTATTAAAATGTTTGTTTAAGGCAAATGAAGTATCTGTCATGAAAAAAATGTTTTCTTGTGTGTATGTGGGTGTTTTGCTTGCATCTATATTTGTGTGTCACACACATGCAGTACCCACAGAGGCCAGAAGAAGGAATCAGATCCTCTAGAACCGGAGTTACAGACAGTTGTGAACTGTTATGTGGGTGCTGGGAATCGAATCCTGTTCCTCTTTCTCTGAAAGAGTAGCCAGTGCTCTTAAGTACCCAACCATCTCCAGCCGTGTATCCATAATTTTACACACACACACACACACACACACGTGTGTGTGTGAGTGTGTGTGTGTGTGTGTGTGTGTGTGTGTGTGTGAGAGAGAGAGAGAGAGAGAGAGAGAGAGAGAGAGAGAGAGAGAGAGGGGAATTACCTGTAATTTCTGTCTTGAACTTTCAGATATTAGGAGAATTGGGCTCCTTGGTCTGAGTTTCTGCAGAAAATAGAAACAGGACAACCCTGTTCTGGTCCTACAATCTTCCAGCTTTTGGTAACTGAATCTTTAAAAATTTACCTTTTTTATTCATCCATCCATTCATTCATTCATTCATTTATGTAGATGTGTGCCTGCCTGAGTTTGTGTACCATGAGTGTGCAGGTGCCCATAGTGGCCAGAAGGGGGCATCAGATTCCCTGGAACTAAAGTTACAGGCAGTTTGAGCTGCCATGTGGATTCTAGGAACCCAATCTGAATCTTCCGCAGGAGCAGTGCGTCTTCTTAACCCCTGAAACATCCTCCCAGTTCCTGATCCAACCCTTTTACTTCTCAGTTTTCCATTAGTAAAATGGGCATATTCTGGAAGTGTGTCAGAGGATTATAGTGTTTTTTTTTTAATTACAAACATTACTTATAGATAGAGCCAGCCCAAACTCAAGTGTCCCAAATCATTGACTGTAAGTGAGTGAAAGTAGCTGTGATGCCCATAGCTCTTCTGTCAGGTTAGGTGGTGTATTTTGTTAGAATGTTATAGTATGTGGACTCTTTTAGGGGGAGGATGGGCTCTGTCTTTTTGGCACAAAGCTCAGCACCAGGCATATGGTTGCTGCTCTATAGAAATACCTCTACCCATTAAGCCAATGGTACTTGATTGTATAGTCAAGAGAAGCAATCATCAGAGATGGTGAATACCACTTGGGTGGCAGAGCTCTGATGAAACCCAGTAATAGGGCCTTTCCATTGGAAGTATTCAGGCAACTAGAGACACTGAATGAGGTTGGTGCTGAAAAACACAAGGGAGGCAGAATTATAAAATACTGTAGGTTGCAGCTCAGGAAGGAGCTTTTGGGTTTCAATGTGTCTAAGATTAGCAATGTAGGCCAAGCTGATTTTAAATTCATGACCATCCTGCTTCAGTCCATGGAGTGCTGAGATGATTGGTGTGAGCCTTTCTGGAACTCTTGTTTGTAGCTAGAGCTCAAGGCCCATTGGCCAGCAGCTAAATCTTGCTTGCACAGTGCCTGCCCCTCAAAACTTTACCTCTGCACAGTGCAGAATTCACCCTTTTTCATGCTTCTGTCCTGGCTTCTGAGCTTTGAGGCCAAACCCACATGACAGAGTGGAAAACCACTGCCACACATATGTGGATTCCAATGCTTAATGATGTGCCTGGCACATGTGAGGATCTTGTTGGGCCATTATTGAGAGGGTGTCAGTGACTGAAAATAGAAAGTCATCCTAGTTTGAATAAGAACCTATAGGTGTCTGTGGTTAGCATCTTTTCTCTTGTGGAGAACCCTGAGAATGCGGACAGTGGCTGGAGCCTATCATCTGGAGTTCCGATCTTAGATCTGTGGTTTCCTATCACTAGACCCCTGGGCAATTCACTTCATCACTCTGTGGCTTTGGGGTCTTGCCTGGAAAATGGGCATTAATAAGTATTTGCTTTATTGAAGTGGTGAGAAGGCTGCATTCATTCACATATGTGCCTTGCACATGCCCAAGACATCCCTGAAAAAAAGATGCTATCATTATCTCTACTTCTACAACCCACCCAACCTCTGATTCTCACACTGGGGAAGAAATTCTCACCTTTGATTTGAAGAAGATAATTGGAGTCACTGAGGTGTGAATAATCTCCCATTCTAACTGCCCTCAGATTTTAACCCAGAACACACACGGTCTAATTTATATTTTAGCAAGTTCCTAGCTTCAGGACAGTAGGATAAGGATAAACCATCATAAATACTGTAGACATTTAGAAGGCCGATTAAATCTAGGCAGTCCTTTACATATTGCTATGGGAAGTTAGCATCCCTAGGTGAATAGGGAAGTGACAATCTGAGCCAGGCAGAGTGCCTGTCATCTCTGAATTTTTCCTCATGCTGTCATCTCTGAGTGTATAAGCATCTTTGTTCTGTGCTCCTGATGCTCTCATCCACTTCCTTGTTTAGACCTGAAACAGTGGAGCTTGGGTGTGCTGTGTAATTCTGCCATCTGCTGGTTATAACACATACTGCAGCAAGGAGAAGTACACCCCTTCTCCGCCCCACTCCCCCAAACAACTAGAAAAAACAAGCACAACAGCACTACTAGCAAGATGCTGTAAGAACACAATCTTGGGTGTCTTGGGAGTGCCCTGGGGACATGCCTGAGGCGGGGGGGGGGGGGTTCCTGAAAACCAAATACCAGTATGGGAAGAATAGTGTTTTATTTTAAAAAGCAGGAATCAATCAATAAGCAGAGGTGTTTATGTTCCTAACAATCTGCAAGATTTTAGGAATTTTGGAAAAGCCACCAACTCATTCTCTTGATTAATTGCCATTCCTCTGGGCATCAGTTCCTGAGTATTATTATTAGAAGGCATTTTATGAGAGTCCTAGCTTTTCTGGTTTGAAAGCTTGTGAGCATTTATTTTATTGTGTTGTTATTGTATTGGTGTGTGTGTGTGTGTGTGTGTGTGTGTGTGTGTGTGTGTGTGCGCGCGCGCTACAGAATGCATGTGGAGGTCAGGGAACAACATTTATGAGTTGGTTCTCTCCTTTCACCTTTATGAAGTTTCCAGGGCTAGAAGTCAGGTTGTCAGACGAGCATGACAAGTGCCTTTATCCACTGAACCATCTTGCCACACTAGCCCATGAGCAAAATGGTTCAACAGGCCTGAATGAATGCATATAAAGAGTAAACAAAAGATTTGTGAATGCATCAGCTTTAGAAGACAGATGGCAAACATGGGCCACACCTAATGCAGCCATGGGGATGCTGTTATCATGTCAAGTAGGGGGGAGGATGTAGTTCAGAGTGGAGCCTGTAATTCTGTGTTGTAACACTGACCTTGTTTACTGATTCTTAGTGACTCTTGTCAGGTTCCCAAATCCACAGGAACAGGGCAATTTTAACTTGTTGGCTGTATTATCTGTTCCATCCCAGTATAAAGTCACATTGCCTTGTACACACAAGGTACTCAATAGTGTAGTATATTTATAATTTATTAATGCTCTGTTGACTGTCTCTGAGTTATATCTACAGTTTATACTTGAGAAGTCATTTTTGCTTGTGAATACGTACCTGCAGTGTGTGTGTGTGTGTGTGTGTGTGTGTGTGTGTGTGTGTGTGTGTGCGCGTGCGTGTTGAAACAGTCTCATGTAGCCCAGGTTGGCCTCTGACTTGCTAAGTAGTCAAGAATGAACTTGAACTTCTTGCCTCTACCTTCCAGGTGCTGGATTATTGTTGCACACTGCACCTAGGGTAGAGGCTGGACATCATCCACACGGAGTGACTGACCATAGAGTTAATTAATTCCCTGCAGCAAGATATCACATGGTTCCACAGTGTGCCTCCTGATGATGAATGCTCTATTTTGTTTTGTTTTGTTTTGTTTTTCAAGACAGGGTTTCTCTGTGTAGCTTTGGAGCCCATCCCGGCACTCACTCTGTAGACCAGGCTGGCCTTCAACTCACAGAGATCCACCTGCCTCTGCCTCCCGAGTGCTGGGATTAAAGGCGTGTGCCACTGGTGCCCAGAGAGGTGAAATCTTCGCATATATTCTCAGTGAAGTTTTTGAGACAGGGTCTCACTGTGTAACCCAAGTTGGGTCTTGAACTATTGATCATCTTGTTTTAGATTACTGGGATGACAGGCATGTGCTGCCTCACTTTTTCCTTCTTGAAACTTCTATGGGAATCTAGCATTGCTAGATCAAAATTTGAAACCAGCGACCACAAGAATACCTTTCTCTACATTACAGATAGCTTAGTGATCATGAACAGGGCACAGATACACACTGGAAGTTACAGGTGGTAAAAAAAAAAATAAACACTGGGTTATATCTGAACTCTAGATTCTGTTATTTTTTTCACTTTTTCTTTTTGGTTTTCTTGTTTGCTTCTTGTTTTGTTTTTCAAGGCTGTTCTGGAACTCAATATGTAGCCTAGTCTGGCCTCAAACTCACTGAGATCAGCCTGCCTCTGCCTCCCAAGTGCTGGGATTAAAAGCATGAGCCACAACTTCTAGGGTTCTGTATCCTTTTTGAATCTTTCTTTTGTCCAAAGAAGCTTCTCTGCTGGGGCCTGACAGCTGCACTCATCTATGGGTATAGTGATAAATATCTAGAAGCAGTTTGATACCATGTGCACTTGTAGCAGAATAACGGTGGTTGGTTCTCCCCTAGGGCTTTTGAGTTCCCTAGTCACTGGTTCTGCAGTAGCTTTCAGTACCAGGCATGCATTTGGAGTGGGCCGTAAGTCCAAGCAAAGAGTGATTGTTTACTCCCATAACATTCATGCCTCTGTTGCAACCATGGGCATATCTTGCAAGGACAGTAATTATTATACTTCACAGGGTTCTCAACTAGGTAAGACTGGTGATGACTTTCCCCCTAGCCACCTTCATAACACCTTCCTGTATTAGCTCACAATTGGTGAGCAGGGAGGACAACTTCCTGTTGGTATATGATTGATTTTTTCCATTTTCCGTAACAAGTGTATGGTGTCTTCAACAGTAGGGTTTTACCACTTAAATTCTGGCCAGCAACAAAGAAAAATGACAGTAGCATGTATTGTGTGTTTCTCTGGAACACTCCTGACAACTCTAGGGGCAGTATCTCACACCTGGTCCTGGAGCTTTTATTTACCAATCTATGGCTTCCTGGGGGACCATGATCCCCTCATGTAGAATAATTCCATTTAACTCATTCATTCATATATGCATGTATGTGTGTGTATGTTTCCATATATTTTTATGAGTACACACATGTGTCTATATATATGAAAGTGTTTTCAATCTTTTTTTTGATACTTTCATTCTAATAACTGCTATGGACTCTTCACTCTTAGAAATTCCTGAATGACAGTTCTAAGTGCCCTCAATTCTTCCCCCGAGGAACAGTAGTAGCAACTCTGGGCCACGGGCCAATGGTGTGCTCAAAAATATTTACCAGTCAGCCCTCTAGAGAAGTGAGGGAAGCACTCATGTGCCTATTTTTATGGTTAAAAAAACAAAAACAAAAACAAAAAAAACATTACAGGCTTGGCCAGTTTCCAGCTACCACATGGTGTCATTGAAAGTAAAGCTGGGAATAGCTGGACCCAGCCACTTCTAGCACACTCCTGTGGGTACAAATGGGCATCTAGCAAGCTACATATTCCTTTCCCAGGGATTCTGTGAAGTCCAGGAAGCATTCACTCTTTCCGTTTATCTTTACTTTAGCCCCCCTTGTCACAGCCTTGAAAAGAATTGGTTTCCTTGTTGTTTCATATTGTTGTATTATTTGAGACAAGGTTTTGATATATGGTCCAGGCTGGCCTGGAACTCAGGATCGTTTGCCTCAGCCCCTTAAGTACTATGATATTACGGGCAATCACCATTATACCCCAATTGTAAATTCAGGTGAATTAAACAACAACAAAATCCCACTGTCACTCCCCCATCCTGGGACTCTTCTGAATCTAGCTGGGGAGACTCTGCTCCCCACCCCTACCCCAGGGTATTTTACCTAGGACCTCATGCATGAGTGCTTTGCCATTAAGCTTCATGCCCAGCAGTGCTCCTTGAATTCCTAACTAAAGAGACAACATATGCTCCGCAGCCACATGGTGCTTTCCCTTGATTTCTAGTGTACAGTCTTAACTTGCTAAGATCATATTGTAGGAACAGCTGATATTGCGTCTATGGAAGCAAAAATGACTCCTCCAGCCTCTTTTCTAGGTTGTGGGCAGCATAGTGAGTGTCAGATGTCAGAGTCATGCTGTTGTATGAAGAACTGCATTTTAAACGCTAACAAAGACCGAGGCAGATTCCTTCGCTTGGCCAGCTACCATTCAGTAATTACTTTTTAAAAACAAGTATTTTCTGAGTATTTCTGTGTATGTAAGGTCCTATTGTACTTTAAGCCTCTGTTTCTGTGATAAAACACTGACGAAAGGCAAAGGGTTTACTTGGTTTATGGGTTACAGTCCATCATTTGGCTTGTGGGTTATAGTCCATCATTGAAGGAAACCAAGGCAGGGGCTCCAGGCAGGAGCTGAAACAAAGGCTATGGAGGAACTCAGCCTGCTGACTTGCTTGCTCAGTCTGCTTTCTCGAACACCTGAGGACCACCTGCCTAGGGAGTAGTACCACCCATAGTGGGATGGGCCCTCTCACATCAACTGTCAATCAAAAACATTCCCCTCAGGCCAATCTGATGGAGGCAATTCTTCAGTTACAGTTCCTTTCCCCCAGGTGTTTATATTAAGTTGACAAAAACTAACCAGCACCAGTCCCCACTGTGTTCAGGGATGGCTATGAACTTGGCCAATATGAAGGCCAGATGTAGCATTTCCTAGCACTAAGCACTGGGTTAAGCCATTTTCATACCTGGTGTGTGCTTTAGTCTTCATCGTAAGCTGGTATGTAAAGTTATTTTACTCATCATCCCAAGAAGCAGGAAACAGATGTTTAGATCAAATGCATCTCTTCTACTGAGTTCCACTGCATTTGTCTCTTGACTGTGTGGCCCTTATTTGTTGCAGGCTTTCTTCCTATTTTTTTTTGTTTTTGTTTTTGAAGACAGGGTTTCTTTGTGTAGCTTTGGAGCCTATTCTGGCACTCACTCTGTAGACCAGGCTGGCCTCAAACTCACAGAGATCCGCCTGCCTCTGCCTCCCGAGTGCTGGGATTAAAGGCGCGCGCCACCAACGTCCACTGCTTTTTTCCTATCTTGCAGATAGCCACATTGCTATATTCTTGAGGGTGTGTGGGGAGCCACAGAATGTTGCCTAGCTCTGGTTTCTCTTCATCTCCCTTCTAGATTCTATCAGATTAAGACTAACTTAAAAAAAAAAAAAAAAAAAAAAACTACACTACAGCTTCTACAACAAGGTTTTTTCTTTTAAATTTTATTTTATTTTATTTGGCAGGGGAAGTTGCAAGGACAGAGGGTAAATACAAAGAAATGAGAAATGAATGGGATTGGGATGCATGATGTAAAATCAACAAAGAATCACTCATCCTTACTGCCAGGTCACCCAGCACAGCAGGCAGCAAGGGGTGGGGCCAGTTCTCCTGCTTTTATGCTATCAGGGCTGGCTTATCTGCCCCATATTGCAAGGGCCGGCTCTAATCTGTTGTGCAGGTGAGGTGCAGGACCCATATAAAGAGTGCTACAGCTAGTGAGGGGCAGGACCAGCTCTCCTGCTCTCATACCCCCAAGGCTAGCTCTCCCTCCTGCTACAGGTGGCGAAGTGTGGGGGAGGAGGGCATCTTTCCCTTGCCTATACCACCACATGGTAAAAAGGGGGTAGAATCAGTTCTCCTGCTCTCTCACCATCAGTGGCAGCTCACACATACCCCTGCCATCAGGGTTAGCTCTCCTATGCTGCCGAGGTGAGGTGCAGGGCCTGCTTTCCTGAGAGCTGCAGCCAGTGAGAGGCAGAGCCAGCTCTTCTGCTCTCATGACTTCAGGGACAGCTCTCCCACTTGCTTCAGGCAGCAAGGGTTTGGGGTTAGGATATCTCTCCTTCACCCATGCCACTTTGTGGCAGATGAGGGGTGAGAAGGGTCAAACTTTTATGATCTCATGTAATTTTATTTATCTTCAGTTTAGTTACTTTTCTGTTTCTGTGGAAACAAACAAACTAACAAACAACAACAACAAAACCTTGGATGCAAAGCAAATTAGGGAAAAAAAAGTTCATTTCACTTTATAGTCCAGAAGGGATAATGGTCCACCATGGCAGAAAAGGCATAGCAGCAGAAGCATGGGACTAGCCTGGTAATTAGGAAGCAGACAACTGATCATATTTTATTTGCACACAGGAAGCAGAAAGGAAGGGTGGAAAGAGAGAGAGAGAGAGAGAGAGAGAGAGAGAGAGAGAGAGAGAGAGAGAGAGAGAGAGAAACAGACAGATACAGAGGCAGAGAGACAGAGACACACAGAGAAACACAGAAAGACAGGGAAACAGAGAGAGACACAAAGACAGGGAAAGACAAAGACACAAGAAACAAGGACACAGAAAAAGAGACACAGAAACAGAGAGATTGAGGCAGAGTGACATTCAGACACACAGAGACAGAGGTACATACACACACACACACACACACACACACACACACACACACACACAGAGAGAGAGAGAGAGAGAGAGAGAGAGAGAGAGAGAGAGAGAAATGTGGCCAGGTTCCTAATTCTCAAAGCCCATTCCCTAAAGGTTCTGTAGCTCTCTCCAACACCACCACCAACTGGAAAACAAGTGCTCAAATACGTGAACCTATGGGAACATTTTATGTCCAAACCACAGCCTTTTTTGATGATCTTATTCTCCAGTTTGGGAAAACCCATACATGCAGTCACACTGAGGGCTAGGTTTCCAACACAGGACCTATGGTAGGACACAGTTCTCCACACAGTATTCTCTCACATTCCTCCTTTTGTTCAGTGGTTCCAACTTTATGTTTACCTGGGAGTATACACCAGAACCCAGTCTCTACCAGAGCCTGCCATCCCATCACATCAGATCCTAGTAAGAAGACTGATAGGTTTTAATCTCATGTTGATGGACATCAATGAAAACAGTAAATACTTATTGATGCAGTGTTGAAGGATGTCAGGCTGTGGGATGCACAATTCAGCTTATGTGATATTCCAGAAAAGTTAGGCCATGTGAACGGAAAGTGTTTGTGTGATCTGTTGATCTTCCCAAGGTGGTGATTAGAGATGGAGGAGGGACAGTTTACAGTGGTGTGGCAGGTGAGGAGAGTGCGATGGATCTTGAATGCTACAGTGGTACATAACTCTATGAATTTGTCCAAACTTGAAAAAAACCATTAAAAAACTTTAAAAACAGTATGAAGGTTTTTCCATGGCCTCTCTTAGGATCCTTGACAAGCCTGTGATATCATGGGAAGTCTATGATTCACAAGTTACATCCAAGCTCCACTCATTGGCCTTCCTGGATGCCCTTTGTGGGATGTTCAATGAATCATTTATAACCTCTAATGGCCAGTTGGTAAATATAGTTTTGCTTTCTATGTCTTTATTAATTTTTGTATCTAGGCAACAGGAGTGATAGTGGACAGTTTCTTTTACAACAAAAGGCTTGATGCATGGTGTTGATGAAGGATCAGTGTTAGATCAAGTTGCTTATGAAGAAGCCATGTCTTGAGTTCTCTCCAACTGTGCCTACATCCAAGTAGGATTTGAGAACAGAATGTGATGGTGCATATCCTTAGCCATGGCTTTCTGAGTAAATATTGTTTGGTGTTAAATGTCATCTTCCTTCAGAGACAGTATGAATTAGAATCCGAGGCTTTTTGACTAATGGTGGCATCCTGTTTAGATAAGCACACCATAGAATGAAAACATCCCAAGTCAGAAGTGTACATGAGAGACTGGAGAGATGGCTCAGTGGTTAAGAGTACTGGTTGCTCTTCCAGAGGACCCAAGTTCAATTCACAGTACCTGTACAACAGCTCACAACTCTGCACTCCAGTCTTAGGGGAGAGGATCTGATGCCCTCGAATGGCCTCCATGAGCACTGAACCTACATGGCTTATAGACATACACATAAAATAAAAATGAAGGGAAAATGCATCAGACTTGGTTCATCTTGATTGTTGATAGTCTAGGAATCACCTAGGAGACACACCTCTGGGCATGTCTCTGAGGCCATTTCCAAAAAGGTTAAACTGGGGAGGAGAGGCCCATACTGAAGTGAGCAGTACCATTGTGTGGTTTGGAGTTGTGCATTTAATTTTAAAAAATCAGAAAGCAAGTGGAACAACATCACCTTTATCAGCTTTCTTGAGCGCTGATGTAACATGACCATATCTGTACATCCCAACACAGTGCTTTCCCCACCATGATGAACTCCCCTTCAAACTGTGAGTCAAAATAAAGCCCTTCCTTCTGTAAGCTGTATCTGTCAGGTGATTTGTCATAGCAATGAGACAAGTAACTAATGCAGCACTGAATATCTCAACCCCTCCCCCCACGGAGATCAGTTGTTTACTTTCAGGCTGGTGTGGCTGCTGGGGAACTGTGGTCACAGCCAGTGCTCATCATCATGAAAAAGTATCATATTGCCTATCACAAGCCTGGGAAAAGATCAGAATTCAAAATCTGAGGCATGGTTACTATGGAGGCATGTATTACTTTCACATTATAAAGTTGAAGGTTAATAATTTGCACCATGGTAAATTATGAACCTTTTGTAATACTTAACAGAAGTCCCAGCTGTAACTGTGTTATCTCAGGAGCATAGCCAACATCAAATGAAGTGCATTCGTCTAGGTCCCTCACGTCTTCACACCTCATCCAGACACATATACACTTCTGAAGTAATTATTGGGGAATGGGGTCAAGTACATTGTCTTAAGCCAGTCATAAACAGAATTGCAAGGCTGGGGAGTATAACCCTGTTTGAAAGGAGAAAGTAGAGTGGGAAGCTTGGGAAGTTCCCAATAAATATTTGCTCTGGTCCTCTAAGCTGACCCAGAAGTAACTCACTAGCCAAAAATATGTTTCCTATTATCTGTGTATGCACTGTCAACAGCTTCTATTTGTGAGGTTCAGCTGGGATCGGAAGGTATCTTTCTCACCCGAGTGTCTGCGGTCAGGCTCTGGAAGAGCAGTCTCAGGCCTTTTCCAAGTATCATCACTTTCTCAGTGACGGTAGAGAGCCAGGGCAAGCATGTGGTTTCATGCGGGTGTTTGAGGAGCCTGCCTCTTCAGCTGAAGCAGCATCCAAAGTCACAAGATCTCCCCTTTCTTTCTAAACCCACAAGCATACAAAGCCTTCCATGGCAATAATTCTGGGAGAGTGGAAAGAAGAGATTTGTGGTCACATGAGTACAACAATTAGAATAAACATTTATTTAGTGTTTTTTTTATATCATGTATTTATGGGATTTCAAAGCAAACCATGCGGAGACTGTTGAGCCCTGAGTTGCAGAGATGGCACTCACGCTACATACACCAAGTCCAAAGATACCAATGTGGTGTCCAATGCAACTCTGGGTTCTGCTTACCACTAGGAATTGAGTTTCTAATCTTCAACTCTAAACCTGTGATGGAGACAGGCCATTGTTCTCCAAATGATGATGAGTAGGAGGAAGAAGAGGGGCTTGAGGACAATGATGATTTTCCTCCTCCCCTCCCACCCTTTCCCTCCACCCTGATCCTCCTCCTCCTCTTCTTTGTCTAGATTATATGTATAATGAAACGATGCAGTGTTTTTCTTTCTGAGTTTGTCTGATTTTCCATTACAGACCGATCTCTAGATCCATCCATTTTACTGCAAATGATACAATTTACTCTTTATAGCAGAACAATTGCAGCAATACATTTTATGAAAGTATTTCCTGGCCTCGGAGAGAATAAACTTTTTGTGACCTTTTGATCAAATTAATAAAATGCCTTGAGATCATCTTAAGACTATGCATTCAACCTGTTGTCTTACTGTGTAGTCAGCCTGTTTAAGCTTAACCAGCCTTTAATAGGACAATTTAACCAACTTCTCTATGCCTTGGATTCCCTATGTGACTGTCTTTTAAAGCCTAATTTAATGTATAGCTGTTCTCTTAGATTTTGTACCCTTGCATGCCCTGACTCAGAATAATGAATGTGAACAAGTGTTGTGCTAATCCTCTGCTAAAAAAAAGCTAATGTTGAAAGCAACCTTACACAACAAACAACCATCATAAATACTGCAGAAAATGTGGCTATAGCTTGCTAATGTCTGTTTGCAGTGATTTCTGCTGTTCTGGGTCAGTTGAGGTCAGTAAAGTTAATTCCTACCTTGTAAAACTCCATTAAAGACTTCCACAAACAATCCCTGATTCCTTTCCCACACCATATTTTTCTGTGCTGCACAATGAATCCAGAGAAAAGCCCATTGTTAGAGACAGGCACAGCTGACAGGTCACAGATTCAGGCTCACACAATAGGCAGGTCACAGACAGGCCACTCACCACAAACTACATACAGATGAGAGATATAGAGAGAAAAGTGGTGAGTCCATATTCGGACTCCTTTGGTCAAACTGTTCCAGGAGGAAGGTGCTTCATTTTCATTTCTCATGTGACACTGATAACTTCTCTGAGGTTATCTTTAATGTGTTATTGACACACATCATTCTGCCATATCCATATGACACATTTCCTTTGTTCGTTCATCTGTTGAAGGACTCTTAGGCTGGTTATACAATGTGGTTATCATGAATAGTGCTGCATGAACTTAAAAAAAGGGTCTGAATTTTCCCTTTTCTTCCTTGTGAACTGGATTGTGGGCAAGATGATTGGAGCTGGGTCTATCACCTTAGATTAAGAAGTGAGAGCTTTGCGTTGAGATTGGTACAGAAGCAAACACAAAGCATTCAATTTTTTGATGAATGTGAGGCCATCACATCAGCCGTGGGCCAGCTGATTGTATGTGACAAGGAAAGAAATGCCTTACACTAGTTATCCTAATGGTATTTTTCTGTCTCTTTCAGGCAATCCTCACAACAGTAACAGCTGATGCTTAGAGCATTGCCTGCCCTAAGGCTGCTATAGAAGGAACATTTTACATTGACAGACTGATAATCTGTGGAGGCTGATGTTGATGGTTAGCTCTGGGAGGAATCTAGAATCATATGGAAGGCAAATTTCTGGTCACACCTGTGAAGAAGTTTCTAGATTGTGTTACATTAATTAGGTGGGAAGAGCAAACTGAAAAGTGGACCAGTGTCCTGGACTGAGTAAAAAGAAGAAAGTAACCTGATATCAGCACTGGTCTCCTTCTGCTTCCTGACTGGGGACATGATGTGACCAGCTGCCTTGTGCATCCTCAGACTGTGAGCCAGAGCCCACCCTTCCTCCCTTAAGTTGCAGTGAGAGAAGTAGTCAGTTCACCAACAAAGGCTGCTGTTATTTTACAGTTATGGAAAGTGAGTCCAAGGTCATAAACATTCCAAGTAATGAGACATGGATTTGATCTGGGCCTATTTTCCATCACAGTTCATGTTCTTGTTTTAATAGAATATGTTTTACTTATTCTTTGGCAATCTCATACATGTAATTGATGTGTTTTGATTATCCATACCCCAATTCCTGTCTTTTATCTCCCCAGGTACCCCAGATACACCCCCTTCCTCTATCCATGTCTCCCCTCTCTTTTTTGATCAATAATTCACCAAATCCATTTAGGATTGCCTGTTGAATTTATCCTGTGCATTTAACCTTAGCTGCAGTGATGGTCCCCACTCTTAATCTCCAAGTATCTCTGGCAAAGAGATACTTGTATCTCTGGCAAAGGAGCTTGTGCCTAGAAGAGCCCACTAATAATGTTAGCTGAGAGCAAACCAAGAGTACCACACTGAGGTGTTAGTACCTTTCTTTTCAATGAATTGTATGTGAATCACCTGAAAAATATGGATTACATTTTCACTAAAATATTTATAGGGTCTTAATAGTTGAGGGCAAAGTATGTGTCACCACTGTTTTTCTGAGCTTGTCAGGAAGACATGAACTTTGGACTGGACTGTTGATCAGATCAAACACCTATAGGGGCATCTACTTCTGAGGAATCAGCTGGTGCAGAGTATTTAGAATATCTCTGGTCAACTTTCAGATGAATAAGAGCCTGGGGCCCAGCCCTTCTCTCAAGCTTCTAGGGACAGGTGTGTTTGGTGCTTCCAAATCTAACTTACTTTTGTAACCAAGCAACCCCCTGTCTTATTAATCAAATATTGTTCCTGTCTCTATTCCAGAGTTGAACATTTAAAAATCTCCTGTGAGTCTTTATAAGCTGGGGCCAGGATCTTAAGTCAGATGAAACAGAAAGATTTATCTGTATCCAAGGCAACAGAAGTCTCCAAAGATTTTACCCTGAGTCTTTTTAGGCTTTGGTGGGTTATTTATTTATTCACACAATTGCTCACAAGCAAACATTTGCTAAATGCTGTTTACCAAGGATTGCATTTGAGGTAAGTTGTTTCACATTTCTCACTTTTGACAACTTAGGCAAGAAGGGCTTTGCACATTGCACATTTCAAAGGGCTCAAACTGGCAGTAATAGTTACTATCATTTGAATATAGTATCATCACCATTCATACAGTTAGAAAACACAGGCCAAATAGCCTATGCCCTTTGCTTGCCTGGTAGGATATACCTGATCATTTATACAATGTGAGTTATGTATTTAGTCCCTGATATTTTCCAGACACTTTGTGAGGGATTGAGCACTAAATAATTAAATCAAAAGCTGATGTCACACTTGAAGACTTTCTTTACTGTAGTCCAATAAAATAAAATAAGAGGGGTTGTAGAGATGGCTCAGTGGTTAAGAGGGCTTGCTGTTCTTTCAGAGGATCTGAGTTCAGTTCCCAGAACCCACATTAGGTGGCACACAACTGTCTATAACCCCAGCTCTTAGAGACCAGATGCTCTCTTTTGGTCTCTGTGGGCATGTGCACTCATGCCCAAGAATGCGTGTGCACATACAAACCCACCCATGTGCATGCACGCGCGCGCGCGCGCGCGCGCACACACACACACACACACACACACACACACACACACACACACACACAAAATCAACCTTAAAATTCCTATTACAGAAGGCAATTATTAACATTTTAATTAAATTAAAGAATGGTTCCCCCCCCCCCAGTAGCATTAGCAGTATGGCAAAGTGTTCAATAGCCATATGTGACGAGGGATTGCCATAAATAACAAGGGGTTACTATTTGAAAATGTAGGTCTGAAAAGGTAATTGTCATTAAATAACCACAGAAATAAGAGCTCAATTGCAAAAACAAAGTATTTGAAGGAATGATGTTCATAGTTATGCGACATAGGACCAGGCTCTTCATTAGGTCAAGGAGGTCCAGGCACTTTGCTGTAAGGAATGGATGTTTTGGCTGAGGTCTGAAACATGACCAGGAATTTTTCCAATGAAAGAGGTCGAGCTGAAAGGTCATGTGCAAAGGCCCTATGGTGGGAGGGAGAATGGGATTTGAGACAGGACAGTAGAAAGTAAATATGGTTGGACTCAAAAGAAACAAGGAGCAGAGAACACACTGCTACTGAGAGACTGACAGTGTGCAAGACATTCAAGGGTCAATCCATTAAGGCCCAAATCCTTACCATGACCCAGGACACTGGGAAATTACTGAAAGCTTTTAAACAAAGTAGTCATGTGATTGAATTTCCCTCTTTGAAAATAATCACTCCTCCCACTTATTGTCCTCTGAGTCTTCAATCCAGTGTTCAAGAGGAAAAACATGCTTTAAGAACCTGTAAGTGAAGCTGAACTTGGTGCTCAAGCCTATAATCCCAGCATTCATGAAACTGAGGCAGGGGGATCATGGTGAGTTTGAGGTCAATTTGGGCTAGGAAGAGGGGCTGTCTCAAAACAAAATACAGTGGAGGTGGGGAGCAGGAGGAGGAAGGGAAGAAAGGGGAGGAGGGAAGGAAGGAAGGAAGGAAGGAAGGAAGGAAGGAAGGAAGGAAGGAAGGAAGGAAGGAAGGAAGGAAGGCTAGTCTTATCCTATCTCAGGATTCAGGATTAGAGGACTTAACTTACAAGCTAACCCAGCTGAGAGGTGGTGACTCTGGGTCCCTATGACCTAAATGGAACGAGCCCCACACTTCCCCCTTTTGTTTATGGGAAATGGGGTTCAATCTCATATCTGTTATTTACATTCCTGAGAGATGTATGTCACAGAATTATAAAACAACTTCAGCAGACAGGAGGTGACAAGACGTGGGGTCCAAGGAGCTGTGGCAAACCAGAGCTTTCAACTGTGAAGCTTTATGCAAACTCCCAAACAGCTTATTGATTCAGTTTCCCTGTCAAATAAGGAAAATAATTATTAACATTTTGAAAGTCATTGACAGAGCCTGGTACCTGTTTACCTTCCAGCACTGCTCTTGTACTTGTTCACATTATAGTATTTAATGGAAAAGGAGTGTATTACATTTTTTGAATGTTTTTTTTTAAAGCAAGGTCTAATTAGCATAGAATGACCCTGAACTCCAAATCATCTTACTTCCATTTGTTGAGCTGGATTGCAAATATGCTACATTACAGCTAGTTTAAGCATGCTGAGGATTGTACCTAGGGCTTTGTTCACACTAGGCAAGCATGCTATCACCTGAACTAAATCTCCATCCCCTGCCTGCACCTTAAGCATCTATGCTTTGCATCTGACATTATAGTTAGTCTCAGTGATACCTGATAATTGTTAAGTATGTGTTGGAAGAAGAGATAAAGACATCTCAGATGGGAAGAATGTATGAAACAAGGAGCCTAGAGATGAAATCAGAACTGGGGAGTTTATTAGGAAGAGTCAGGACTCTGCTCTTCCCATCTCAAACCACACTGAAGACACTGTTTTTCTTCAAAGAGCTCTGTTTTGTGGTTGGTTTTTCTGTTGAGATAGGGTTTTACCCTGTCATCTTGGCTGGCCTGGAACTCCCTACAGCTTAAGATGGCTTCACACTTGGAGCAACTTTTCTACCTCAGCAACTCAGACTGGCCTGCAAACTGCAGCACTCCTACCTCACTCTCCCAAGTATCCTCTAAGCATTCTAAGGCTGAAATTGGGGACAGGTACACATATTCTACTCAACCCACCACAAACTTGAATACAACCACCTAAGGATCTTGTTAAAATGTAGTCTAATCCACAGGCATGTGGCCATAACTGACTCTTTGTGTTTCTAGAATGTTCCCAATATCATGAAGCTGCTGTTGCCAGAAAGCTACAGTATATACACGTACAAACCTAATAACAGATGTTTATAATAGCTTTGTTTGTAGATGGCCTTGGAAGTGAAAAGGATATGTCCTGATTGTCTCTTCTTTCTTACATATGCACTAAGATTCCTTTGTGTTTGTTTTTTTTTTTTTTCATGGCTTGATAGCTCATTTTATCCTAGTGCTGAACAATGTTCTGTTATCCAGACATGTTTGAGTTTATCAATAACTCGCATCTATTCTTCTGAAGGACACTTGGTTACTACCAAGTCTGGGCCATCATAAACAAAGCTGCTTGCTCTAGAGCACCATTACTGAGCACAGTGTCCATACTTAGCATTAGAGAATCTGTGACTACTTCCTAGACCCCCAGGATCAGGTTTGTTGACTGTTGACCTTCCCATAGAGAGCAAGGAGTTGGGGTTATCATCAGACTCTCCCCTGGGATTCTAGCGACTCCCTCCTACACCTCCTAGCCAGCTGTATTCGGTCTCTTCCACTTGCGATTGTCTTCATGGTCTCATGAAGTGCTATATACTATAGAGGTGGAAGGTTAACTGAGCCTGTCTCCTGGAGACAAGTCTCTTCCCTGACTGATCCAGAAGTACTCCTTTTTCCTTCCCCAAATTCTTGGATGTCTGTGGCCTCAGTGATCTGGTGGCCAAGGACAGGGACACAAGTGTCAGAAGGGAATCTTCAGGCTTGCCCAGTTTTAGGTGCTCTCTGTAGTTTAGACAACAATCATCAGTCAGAAATATCTTTTGAAAATACTTTTCTTCAGTCTGTGATGGGCACACTGCTTCTCCTGATTGTGTCTTTCACAGAGCGGGAAAGTTTAATTCAGTGTCCCTCACCGTGTTATTTATTTCCCAGGTCAAACCTTTAGTGTTGTATCTAAGGAGTCACCAACAAATGCAAGGTTATTGATAGTTTTCTCCTATGCTCCTAGACCTGTAATCCAGAGTCATATTTGTGTGTGTGTGGTGTGGTGTGGAGTGTGTGTGTGTGTGTGTGTGTGTGTGTGTGTGTGAGAGAGAGAGAGAGAGAGAGAGAGAGAGAGAGAGAGAGAGAGAGAGAGACCATCTATTTCTATGCTGTCATTGGAGTCAGTTCTCTCCTTCACATGGGTTATGAAGATCAAAGTTGGGTGGCAAGCTTGGTGGCAGGCACTTTTACCTTCTGAATCATCTCTGCTGGCCCATATTAGTTTACTTCTAACATGTCTTTTTATGTAGCTAGCAGAGAAGGAGCATGAGACCAAAAGTCCAAGGCCTCCCCAACCCCCATCTTCTTAACTCATGAAATATCTACTGAATTATGGTCTTCCTACTCTGATGTAAAAAAACCATACTTTTATGAATTTCTGGTGATTCCAGGTAATACTTTTTTGAATGATCTTAGCAAAAATTACACACAATGAAGGCACTTTACATGGTCCTAGAGTTTTTTTTTTAATTCTATTTGTTTTTAATGGTAGTTCTGTGATATTCAAAAGCACAGCCTACATATATGTCTTTGTCCCCCCCCCCCATTTAGATGTCTTCCATCAAATCCACTAGGGGGAGACATTTAGTAGCATTAAAACTCCTTGGTCAAAAAAGATGTTTTTCTTTGCAGAGATGAAATTGTTCATAAACAAGAGATTCTTAGCAAAAATCAAATATTTGCATGCTCGGTGTATTGCTGCACATTTGGGAAGATTTTTTTCCACATAGGTGTTAAGGAATGTTCTATGGGACTGTGGTGGGCTTGAGTTCTGGCAGGTGTAGCCTAAACTGCAAGGCTGCACAGGTTTATTCAAAACCAACTCCCAGTTTGGACAAAAGAAACAGATGTTTAAGAAGTTTCCCTAGGCTCCCAGATGTTTGTGAGATGTGGCAGACCTAGCAGAGTGTGGGGAACAGACACTCTGAGATGCTGAGAGATGCTCCTGAGTAGGGCAGGTGTGAGGATTGTACAAAAGAGCCAGTTACAATGAAGTAGTGTTATAGTGTCAAAATGAAGCCCCATGCTTTTATATGCTAATAAAATTAATCAAATGTAAATTAAAATAAGTTAACGTAATGGTAATATATTATACAATGTCTTATTGAAACCAATGACAATACTATTAAAATCATACCAGGTACTGGGGCCTCCTGCAGGCTCTAGTGAGCACAGGGGTCATCAAGTGCTATGGAAAGGTATTCAAGGAGATGCTCACAGCTGGTTTTCCCCCCTTGATAAAATAATTAGGAGGCCTGAAAGGGAACAGCTTTCTCACTAGGTGTCTCAGTTATTATTTATTTAATTTATGTGTGCATGTGTCAGGCGGGAGGGGGGATTGCGCATGCCATAGTAGAGCTCAGAGAACAACTTGCAGAAGTCAGTTCTCCCCTTCTACCATGTGGGTCCTGGGGTATCAAACTCAGGTCATCAGGCTTGGAGGCAATCACCTTTATTGGATGAGACATCTCACTGTCCAGTTATTGACTAGACACTATTGACTCATTGAATGTCGTATAAGTGAGCAGCCATTCATTATGTTCTTCACCTGTTCCACAGCACTGTTCTTGTAGTAGAGCAATGACCATCTTCATATGACTATGTGTGTCTGTGTGGCAAAGATCATCATAGTTGGGCTTGTTGGCTGTTGACATTCTTTCTCTCAGAAGGAGGAGGCTGGGTGGGTCATTGGATCCTCATCTGTGTATCTAGCCATTCCTCCCAGCCAGTTATACATAATTCTGCCCTAGCTGCACATGCCCACAAGGGCTTTGAGAGGAGCTTGAGTGTGGGTTGGGCAAAGATGAGGAGAAGGGGTTCCATCCATGTGGTTATATGGAAGTTTTCACCCATGCACTGTGAAGTGCAGCTGTTTTGGGGTCACCCACATACTTGTAAGCAACTTCTCACCCACATTCTGAAATCAAACATAATAAGCTCACTGGTTCCTCAGGAGAAACTTTGGTGGAATCAAACTTTGGTTTGTCAGTGGGACCTTAGAAAGATGGGTTACTTGTTGCCTACTAATCTTTCCCCCTTAGGGAGAAAATTCTCTAGCCACCATCCAAACCCATCCTACATACTATGAGTGGGATTCTTCTAACTCCTGTGTTATCATGTGGGCACCATCTTCCAGAAAGCTCTTCCTCTGATGCCAAGGGGAAAGAAAACATGGCTCTATCCCAAAAGATGTCTTGCCATCTAAATATCAGGCTGAATTTCCCTATTCACTTATTTTGAGCAGACCTCTAGTAGGCCAGGGTAGCCTCCACTTCCTGAGAGCAGGGACTATAGGCATAGGCCACCACACCCAGTTTATGCAATGTTGGGGACTGAACCCAGGGCTTCTGTGTATGCTACTAACTGAGCTGCATCTTCAGCGCTGTGTTTCTCTGATTTTTAAAATTTATTTTTAAAACATTTTTTATTAGTTCAAATTAGGAACAAGCTTGCTTCACATGTCAATCCCTTCTCCCTCTCCCTTCCCTCCTCCCAACCCTCCCCCCCCCAAGTCCCCTCCTGTCCCCCAACTCCATCTACCCTCCACTCCCCAGACAGGGTAGAGCCCTCGATGAGGGCTCCCCAAATTCCACCACATCATCCTGGGCAGGGCCTAGGCCCTCCCTCATGTGTCCAGGCCGAGAGTGCATCCCTTCACGTGGGATGGGTTCTCAAAGTTCCTTCTTACACCAGGGAAAAATACTAATCCACGACCAGGGGCCCCCTAGAGTGCAGAGGCCTCCTAATTGGCATCCATGTTCAGGGGTCTGGATCAGTCCTGTGCTGGCCTCCCAGACAGCAGTCTGGGGTCCATGTGCTCCCCCTCGTATAGGCCAGCTGTTTCTGCGGGTTTCACCAGCCTGGTACCGACTCCTTTAATCTTCATTCCTCCCTCTCTGCAACTAAGTTCCAGAGTTCAGTTCAGTGCATATCTGTGGGTGTCTGCCTCTGCTTCCATCAGCCACTGGATGAGGGCTCTAGGATGGCATAAAAAGTAGTCATCAGTCTCATTATAGGGGAAGTGCATTTAGGTTATCCTCTCCACCATTGCCTAGATTGTCAGTTCATGTCATTGTTGTAGATTTCTGGAAATCTCCCTAGTACCTGATCCCTCCTTGGACCTATAATGGCTCCCTCTGATGTGGTATCTCTCATCCTGCTCTCCTCTATTCTTCCCCCAACTCAGTATTTCTGCTCCTCCATTTCCTCCTCTCCCCTCCTTTTCTCCTCCTCTCATTCTGGCAGCTCCTTCTCCTTTACCCTTATGCTCCCAATTAGCTCAGGAGTTCCTGCCCCTTCCCATTCTCTGGGTTCCATGTATTTTTCCCTTAGAGTACTTCTTGTTTCCTAGTTTCTTTGGTGAAGAGGATTGTAGGCTGGTAATCCTTTGCTCTATGTCTAAAATTCTTATATGAGTGAGTACATACCATGTTTGTTTTTTTGTGACTGGGTTACCTCACTCAGGATAGTTTCTTCCAGTTCCATCCATTGGCTAGTAAATTTCAAGATTCTATTTTTTTTTTTTCTGCTGAGTAGTTCTCCATTGTATAAATGTACCACATTTTCTCTGTCCATTCTTCAGTTGAGGGGCATCTAGGTTGCTTCCAGGTTCTGGCTATTACAAACAATGCTGCTATGAACATGGTTGAACATATGTCCTGTTGTATGAACATGCATTATTTGGGTATATGACCAAGAGAGGAATTGCTGGATCTTGAGGTAGACTGATTCCCGTTTTCCTGAGCAACTGCCATCCTGATTTCCAAAGTGGTCATACAAGTTCTCACTCCCACCAGCAATGGAGGAGTGTTCCTTTTTCTCTACATCCTCTCCAGCATAGATTGTCACTGGTGTTTTTGATTTTAGGCATTCTGGCTGGTTTAAGAAGGTATCTCAGAGTTGTTTTGAGTTGCATTTCTCAAGAATTTTGAGCACTTTCTTAAGTATCTTTTAACCATTTCAGATTCCTCTGTTGAGAATTCTCTATTTAATTCTGCACCCCACTTTTTAATTTTATTGTTTGGTGTTTTGGTGGATAGCTTCTTGAGTTCTTTGTACATTTTGGAAATCAGCCCTCTGTCAGATGTGGGGTTGGTGAAGATCTTTTCCTATTCTGTGGGCTGTCATTTTGTCTTACTGACTGTGTCCTTTGCTTTACAGAAGCTTCTCAGTTTCAAGAGGTCCTATTTATTAATTGTTGATCTCAGTGTCTGTGCTACTGGTATAATGTTCAGGAAGTTGTCTCCTGTCCCAATTCGTTCAAGGGTATCTCCCACTTTCTCTTCTAGAAGATTCAGTGTGGCTGGATTTATGTTGAGATCTTTGATCCATTTGCACTTAAGTTTAGTGCATGGTGACAGATATGGATCTATTTGCAATCTTCTGCATGTCCAAATCCAGTTGTGCCAGCACCATTTTTTGGAGATGCTATCTTTTTCCATTGTATAGATTTAGCATTTTTGTCAAAAATAAGGTGTCCATAGGTGTGTGGGTTAATATCAGGGTTTTCAATTCGATTCCATTGGTCTATCTGTCTATTTTTGTGCCAATACCATGGGGTTTTCAGAACTATGGCTCTATAATAGAGCTTGAAGTCATGGATGGTGATGCCACCAGAAGATCCTTTATTGTACAGAGTTGTTTTGGCTATCCTGGGTTTTTTGGTTTTCCATAGAAAGTTGAGTATTGTTCTTTCAAGGTCTGTGAAGAAATGTGTTGGTATTTTGATGGGGATTGTGTTGAATCTGTAGATTACTTTTGGCAGGATTGCCATTTTTACTGTGTTGATTCTTCTTATCCAAGAGCATGGGGTATCTTTCCATTTTCTGGTATCTTCTTTAATTTCTTTCTTTAAAGACTCAAAGTTCTTACTGTACAGGTCTTTCAATTTTTTGGTTAGTGTTACCCCAAGATATTTTATGTTGCTTGTGGATATTGTGAAGGGTGATGTTTCTCTGATTTCTTTCTCATTGGATTTATCATCTGTATATAGTAGGGCTACAGCTTATTTTGAGTTAATTTTGTATCCTGCTACTTTGCTGAAGGTGTTTATCAGCTGTAGGAGTTCCCTGGTAGAGTTTTTCGGGTCACTTATGTAGACTATCATATCATCTGCAAATAGTGAAAGTTTGACTTCTTCCTTTCCAATTTGTATCCCTTTGATCTCCTTTTCTTGTCTTATTGCTCTAGCTAAAACTTCAAGTACAATATTGAAGAGATATGGAGAGAGTGGACAGCCTTGTCTTGTTCCTGATTTTAAAGAAATCTCTTTGAGTTTCTCTCCATTTAGTTTAAGGTTGGCTGTTGGTTTGGTGTATATTACTTTTAACGTGTTTAGCTATGTCCCTGTTATTCCAATTCTCTCCAAGATCTTTATCATGAAGGGATGTTAGATTTTGTCAAAGGCTTTTTCAGCATCTAGTGAGATGATTATGTGGGTTTTCTTTTTCAGTTTGTTTATATGGTGGATTAAATTGATAGATTTTCCTATGTTGAACCATCCTTGCATCCCTGGGATGAAGCCTACTTGATCATAGTGGATGATTTTTCTGATGTGTTCTTGGATTCGATTTGCCAATATTTTGTTGAGTATTTTTGCATCAATGTTTATGAGAGATATTGGCCTGTAGTTCTCTTTTTTAGTTGTGTCTTTGTGTGGCTTTGGTATCAAAGTGATTGTAGCCTCATAAAAAGAGTTTGGCAATGTCCCTTCTGCTTCTATTGTGTGGAAAAATTTGAGGGGTACTTGTATTAGCTCTTGATTGAATTTCTGGTAGAATTTTGCAGTGAAGCTATCTGGCACTGGGCTTTTTTTGGTTGAAACGCTTTTGATGACTGCTTCTATTTCATTATGGGTTATAGGTTGATTTAAACTGCTTATCTGTTCTTGGTTTAATTTTGGTAAGTGATATCTATCCAGGAAAATGTCCATTTCCTTTGGATTTTTGAATTTTGTGGAGTACAGATTTTCAAAGTATGACCTGATGATTCTCTGGATTTCCTCAGTGTCCGTTGTTATATCCCCCTTTCCATTTCTGATTTTGTTAATTAGCATGCTTTCTCTCTGCCTTTTGGTTAGTTTGGATAAAGGTTTGTCTATCTTGTTGATCTTCTCAAAGAACCAACTCTTTGTTTAATTAATTCTTTGTAATGATTTCCTAGTTTCTACTTTTTTGATTTCAGCCCTCAGTTTGATTATTTCCTGGCATCTACTCCTCCATGGTGAGTTTGTTTCTTTTTGCTCCTAAGCTTTCAGTTGTTCTGTCAATTGTCTAGTGTGACATTTCTCCAGTTTCTTCATATGGGCACTTAGTGCTATGAACTTTCCTCTTAGCACTGCTTTCAGAGTGCCCCATAAGTTTGGGTATGTTGTATCTACATTATCATTAAATTCTAGGACGTCTTTAATTTCTTTTTTTATTTCTTCCTCAACCCAGGAATGGGGCATTTGGGTGTTATTCAATTTCCACGAATTTGTAGGTTTTCTGCAATTTGTATTGCTGTTGAATTCTAACTTTAAAGTATGGTAATCTGATAAGATACAGGGGGTTATTTCAATTCTTTTGTTTCTGTGGAGTTTTGCTTTGTTGCCAACTATATGGTCAATTTTTTGAGAAGGTTCCATGTGGCACTGAGAAGAAAGTATATTCTTTTGCTTGTTTTTTTCTTCTATTTCTTTAAGGGATTTTCTTGTTTCCTCTTTAAAGGTCTCTATTATCTTCCTAAAATAATTTTTGAGGTCCATCTCTTCTTCATCCACTGTGTTGGGCTTTTTAGATCTTGCTGGTGTGGATTTCCTAGATTCTGGTGGTGTCATATTGATCTTTCTGATGTTGAGTGTATTCTTATTCTGTCTTCTGCCCTTCTCTTCTTCCAGTGGGTGAAGGTGGGGTCTCTCTATCTCCTCTTGTCACCCAGTGCTGTGTGTGGACCAAGACTTCAATGTCTGCATCTCTGGATGGTCTTGCCTCTCTCCTGGTAGTCTCCTCACTTGGTAGGGGTCAGGTCTCAGTAGGGGTCAGGCCAGCGAAGGGGAATGCAAGAGTGAGGTGTTTCCAGACTAAGGGATCTCCTTCCTGGCTGGGCAGGTCCACTCTAAGCAGGTGCAGGCTCAGAGAGATCCTGGGTGAATGGGACTTTGGGCAGGAGTCAGGCAGGAGAAGAGGGTACACTAACCTCGTTAGGGGTCAGGCTGTCCTGTTTCTCTGTTTTAATGTCAACCAATAATCAATATGTTTCCAGGAACTCTGAGCCTCCCCTTCCCAGCATGCCTCATATCATTTCACCACTGTCTTACCATTTTTGTGGTCTGTCTCTTGCTCCGTAGCTTAAATGACACTGTGCTAGTGTAAATTCTTATCCACTGTTGTGTCTTGCCTGAGCATGGATGCTTTTCCCATTTTCTGCCTCTGCAGTCTCAGTTCACTCTTGCTATGCCCACAGCCTTTCTACAGCTTCTGTGATACACTATGCTTTTCTTCTAATTCAAGGATCCCAAGGTCCCTAGCTTGTCCAAGATGCCATGAAAATTATAAGTGGCTGATCTGGGACATAGATTCAGTTATCCAGCTGCCAAACTCAAGGTTATGATCACACGGATCAACAGACAGAAGTTGAACCCTTGATCTTTGGTGAAAAAGTGTCTTATAGGCATTAACAACCCAAAGGTATTCAATGTTTCCCAGAAGCAATGCTGAGTATTTATTCATCCAGTGAGGCGTCACCAAGCATTCAGCAAACCTGGATGCTGTGAGTTGAGTAAAAGAAACACATTTTAACAGGCTTCAGATTCTGTGAATAAGAAGCTTGAGTGGTACTGGCTGGTAATGAGGCTGGATGCAACAACCAGCTCTACCTCTGCATCTCATTGCTGTTCCTATATAAGTTCTTCCATTCTTGGGCAGATCATTCCTGCTTACTAGTGAGACACCATATGGTAGAACCTTTTAGTTTTAGCCCTTTGATAGCTGTACAGCTAAGGTCACTGACCCAGTTTGGGACATGTGAACCAGTCATTGTGACCAGGAGAGTAGGTTGTACTGATTGGCTTAATTTAAATCATGTGTCCACTGCTACAATGAGGCTAGGGTTTGCTCCCTCTAGAAGAAAAAGGCCCACACTGAAAAAGGCCCATACATTGACAAATTACTAGGTACCAGCAAAGAACAAAGACACAAATAGATATGTGGTGGGTGAGAGCAACAGGTCCAGTTACATCTACTCTGTCATTATGATTGGTTCTGTGTTGTGTGGGATGAAGAGATGTTGAAGATGTGCTGGGCTGGGAAGATGGCTCCCTGGACAGTGCTTGGCATGCAAACATGAACATCTGAGTTTGTATTTCCAGTACCCATGTAAAAGTTGAGCATAGTAAGTAGCATCCTCACACTGATGAGGCAGAGACAAGCAGAACCTAAGGACTTGCTGGCTAGACAGCCTTGCAGAAACAGTGAGGTCCATATTCAGTGAGAGACTGACTCAGACCTAAGGAGAAGGCCAGTACGAGAAGACACCCATCATAGACATTTGGCCTCCACACACTCATAGGAACATGTACATGCAACATGTATGTACACCCACTCTCACATCCCCCCCCACAAAAATTGTATTTTACTTTCACAAACATAGACATCAGGTAGGAGGTAAGAGAAACATGAAACAACTTGAAAACAAGTGAAGGTAACTGTCTTTTAACTGTCTCTGTTTTAATTCATAACTGACAGGCAAACTAGGTATAATGGGAATTTTTGACCCTGGGGTGGAATCATTAGGAGTGACAATGGGAGAGGATGGTCTTGAGGATGGGTGGAATAGGCAGGCAACTGTTGTAGGGAAGATTCTGGGCTCTAGGGTATTTGCCTTCTTGTGTAACATCTGTAAAAGTGTTACAAAAGAGACTACAGTGATGAAATAAAGCCTGCTAATTAACTGATAATTAGTACTCAAAAAGTAAAAGAGCATGTGACCATTCATCATGATAATTCATATCCCAATGGCGTATCAGTCTCTTAAGGCTATTTCTGATTCTGGAAAGTATCAGAAATCATGGTCTTGGAGATTCTTGTCTGAGGTACCTTGAGGATATGTTCACTGAGATCACTCATGAAGACCATGGACAAAAATTCACTTTTCCTTTCATCTTATAGTGACTTGTGACTCTTAGCAGTCTGAGCTGCCAACCCAGCACCTTTCTGGTCTTCTGGGATTAGAGAAATATGAAAGGAATTTGTTTTACTGGGTAATTTTGAGTAATTTGAGAAGGTAGTTACAGGAGAGAAGAAAAATAGGTCCAGCAGTTCTATGCCCTATGACCTAGACAAATATCTCCAACTTAAGATGCCCTCTAAATTGGAATCACGGTTATCCTGATGGCCATGTGTGGTCCAGGAAGTGGGATGCCCAACTCTAGAAAGCCAGACACATCTCAGAAGTGATCTTTAATAGAACTCTTTGTTGAACAATGATTTTTACCCCAGAATGTGATCACAGCTGTTTTATTTTAGCAAATGCAGCAATCCAGGCGATTAAAGCCATATTCCTTTGTGGCTATTTGTTTCACAGAGTAGTGCTCGTGTATTGTCATGAAAGAATTCTTTGAGACTTGCAAAGTTAAAACAGAATGTAGCTTTCCCCTCACTCCCCTTCTAAAATAGCCACATCTTCTTCTTCAAGCTGTCTTTATTGTATTGATGTCACATAAGGATGCCAACTCGTACTCCTGAGGAGGTGAATTCCACTGGGAGAAGTGAGTTGTATTAGTCAGTCTATAAGAAAAGAATTGTGGTAGGTCATGATCCACCAGAAGGAAGAGGAACTACTTCTTCAGCAGCAACGTGCATCACAAAACTAACACTGAGGGCCAGCAAGATGGTTCAGTGGTCAAGGTGCTTGCTGACAAGCCCGAAAACCCAAGTTCTAGTCCCAATTCCCATGGCCTGCATGATTGAAGGAGAGAACCAACTACCTCATGTTGTCCTCTGATCCCCACATGTGCTCCATGACACATAAATTGCCCCCACCCAAACATTAAATAAATGCAACTCAAATAAAAATAGTTTTAAAATAAAGTTAATAGTGAGATCTTATATTGCCTGCAAAATTAAATCAACATTTTTTGGTTATGAAATTTTATATGAAGAAAGGATTTGATGTCTCTGATTGCTTGACTTCCTTTCCCTTCGATTACTGATTGTGCAATGGTTTTATTCACCCTTTCAACAAATATTTATCATGTTATCAGTGTGTGTCACGTATGGTGACTAAGATGGGCACAGCTTTTGAATTAGTTCAGTTTGTATTACTTTTGGAAATAAAGACCAGGGGCAATCCAATAATTGAAAAGAATGGAGGAATGGGGGGCTGTCATATGTGCTAAGGAGGATTAAGTAAGAGACTGAGATTTGCAAAGGTGATTGCATTAGTTAAAATATGTAGCCATGGATGTTCCCTTCTGAAGGTTGAAAGGAAAAGATGATTCCTTAAAACTTTTTCAAAGCCTTATTTTATTTTTGATTGATTGATTGATTTTGTGTGTGTGTGTGTGTGTGTGTGTGTGTGTGTGTGTGTGTGTGTGTTGCTCCCGTGCGCATGAGCAGAGGGCAGAGATGTTGGATGTCCTGGAGCTGAGTTAGAAGCAATTGTGAGCTTCCCAGCATGGGTACTGGGAACCCAAAGAGAGGGACATGTTCTTAATCCCTGAGCCTGTCCCTAAGGACATCCCTTAATCCCTTAATCTCTCCAGCCCCTAAAGAATGGTTTTTAAAAGAAATATTTTTATGTTCAAGTGAATAGGGGAAAAACGTATTCCAAGCAGGAAAAATGGTTCACAGACAGGCTCAGGATAGGGAAAATCTTGACATGTTTGAAGATTTGTAGGGGGAGAGACTTTGAACCTGTGTGAACCATTTGTGGAACATGAAGAGTATGGTTAAAATGTGATTATACTATTGTATCTGAAACTAAGTTAGCACAGTCACAGCCACTTCCTGAGGACAATATATCCTCTCTAGCACCGTTCAGGAAGTGCTGTACAGAACTCAGGAGTGACTGGAGTAAGATGCAGCAGTGCTGTCAGAAAGCAGCATATTAAAGCAGGGGCTTAGTGTCTGGTCAGCAGCAATAAGTATAAGCCCAATATGCAGAGCTCACAGTGGCAGATGCCATACAGGAGGCTAGAGAAATGACACCAGTCTCAGCCATGCAGGATTACCAAGAACCATCCTGTGGAAGCTGGGGCAGGCCTACATCATTTGTTCTTGATATACCAAATTCCGTGTTCATACCTTAAACAGGAGATTCATAGCCAGACTCCACTATGCTGAAGGGAAACAGGGAAGGGCTTATGCCCTTGTCTCTTCCCAAGAGTTGGGCTGAAGAATGAAGAGGAGATCCTAGTGATGACTCCAGTGGGAATCAGAGAAGGGGAGGAGAGGTGTGTGTGTGTGTGTGTGTGTGTGTGTGTGTGTGTGTGTGTGTGTGTGTGTGTGTCTGCCTGTCTATCTGTCTGTCTGTCTTCCAACTTTCCTTCTGTCCATTCCTCAAAACAAGTCAGGCTACTTCTTTAATATACACAGATTATCAAGAATGACTTAAAATATCATCAATGGATTCCATATGTCCATTGGGTTCTGTTTCACTGAGCACCTGCCCATACAAGGTCCAATGACAGTAACCTGGGATTTACTGTGACTGGCATGCCATCAGTCACCCCAAGGAGCCTGAACATAATTAGGAATCATCACACACACACACACACACACACACACACACACACACACACACGGGTTGTGATCATTCAAAGCAGGGACAGATTATTTTCCAGAGGGAGGAATCTGAAGTAATTTTGTGAGGGGAGAATTTAAATCAAGTTCAGAATTATTAGTGAGATTTGGGTGCCAGGTAGGAGAGCTGGGTGGACTCTTGACAGACAGAACATTGTCACCAAGCAATATGAATTAGTTATGCATGCATATGTATGTTGCCTGGGTTGGGGGGCCTGGTTAAAACTGAACAGTCAAGATGCATCCACAGAGGGGCAGAGGGACATAGCCAAAGCATGACCCTAGGAACATGAATTTTAAAGGCTTGGTGAATGAAAATATGATACAAAAGCTCTAAGGGCCACACTTAGAAGAATGCTGGCCTAGGGAAGAGAAAGTAAACCTGAACATAAACTACTTTTTGAAAGACATTAGCTTGAGGTGAATTTGGAAACATTGCTAGGAACCACACATACAAAAAGTCCTAAATGCTAGATGTTTTATTTTGCATCAGAGCCACCCCCCACTTTTTGGAAGTTGAACTATACACAAGAGCTCCCATAGAACATGATAGGAAGTTACTGCAGTCCCATTTAAGGTGACAGTACCTAGACTTAGAGAAGGTTAATTAAGAGGTTTGATGGCATGTCTTAGAGATGGTACAATAATTAAGAGCACCATCTACTCTTACAGAGGACCTGGATTTGGTTTCCAGTGTTGACAGGCAGTGTACAGATGCATATATGTATAGTTACAAGAAATCTGTGGTCTCTTCAGGCACTTACACATATGTGATACACATAAACTCATGCAGGCACACACATATGAATATAAATAATAAATTGTTAACCGACAGGGCTCAACAGCACTTACATAGTACATTGCAGTGCTGGGATTCAAACCCAGGTAGTGCAATAGACACTGAATAAGAGAGTGACAGAGAGATTTGGATGGAGATTCATAATGGCTGTGTGATAATAGGGAAGAAATTGATGTTGAGTAAGCTTAGAGAGTGCAGATGAGGAATGGCCAGGCACAAAAAAATAGACCCATTGGAGGAGAAATAAGACATTGCAAACTTCCAAGATCCCTTTGCTAGAAAAGATGCAGTACATTTGTGAAACTACAAGAGACTCTGCCTGCTTGCTTGGACTGAATAAAAATAAGTGTGATCCCCAAATACCCCCTTTTCTAGTCTTCTCTTTCAGTACTCTGCCTCCCACCCCACCCCACCCCACTACCTACAGAATCTCTTCTCTTTACCTTTCCCAGGGAGATATGACTGTCCTGCTTGGGCCCTCCTTGTAACCTCACCTGTCTGGGCCTGTGGATTGTAGAATGGTTATTCTTCACTGTATAGCTAATATCCACTTAAAAGTGAGTAAATACCATGTTTATCTTTCTGGGTCTGAGTTACCTCACACAGGGATGACCCCAGCTAAGATTCCTAGCAATTATGAATATGTAGCCTGCACTGGTCATCTCCTGTGACCAGGCAGGACTTCCAGTGGAGGGATTGGGATAACAACCCAGTCACATAATCTTTGACCTACAGTCTTTCCTGCCTATGGGATGTTCTGAAAAGACTGGTAAGGGGTAAGGGTGGCACTGAGATTGTGGGAGTGGTCAACCAATGACTGGTCCAGCCATAGAATCATGACATGAGAGTGAGCTTACCCTTGACACTTCCTGGAGCATCAGGACCCAGAGACTGGATGGCTCAGAGACCTAGGATAGAACCAAACATGACTAGAGGAAAAAAAGTGTCAATGTAATGATGCCTAATGATAATCTACTATACTTGTAGGATGGTGCCTAGCCCAGTAATTATCAGAGAGGCTTCATCTAGTAACTGGTAGAAACAGATGCAGAGACCCACAGTCAAACATTAGGCCAAGTTAGGGGAATCCTGCTAGAGAGAGAAAGGGGGGGGAAGGATTATAAGAGGCAGAAGAGTCCAGGACATCACAATAAAACCCATAGAGTCAATTAACCTGGGCTCACAAGAGCTCACAGAGACTGAACTGACAATCAGTGAGTCCTCTACATATATGTGTCAGTTGAGTAGCTTGGTCTTCTTGTGGGACTCCTAACAGTGGGATCAGGGGCTGTCTCTGAGTGTTTTACTCTTTTTTGGATCCTATTCCTCGTACTGTGTTGCCTTGCCCAGCCTTAATACAAGGAGAGATGCTTACTCTTACTGTAACTTGACATGCCATTTTTGATACCCATGGGAGACTTGATATTTTCTTAATAAAAACATAGGAGGAATAGGTGTGTGTGTGTGTGTGTGTGTGTGTGTGTGTGTGTGTGTGTGTGTGTTGGAGAGGCAGAGGAGAGGTACAGAGGCAGAGGAGAGGTACAGAGAGAATCTGGGAGGAGAGAAGGGAGGGGAAACTGTGGTTGGGATGTAAAACAAATGAGGATGATGTGAAGATGGAGAGATGTTAAAGCCAGAGTGTGTAAAGCACTGATGCTCTTCATTTCCTTCTTCCTATAGTTGAAAGCAGGCTCTAAGTTGCTGTGGTGTGTAGTGTAGGGAAACCATCCCAATGATCTGGTAGAAAACAGACTATTGAAGACTGAAGTAAAGGTAGAGGGTCAATTGGGGATTACTGATACTGTACAAGAAGACAGTGGGTACTTTGCAAACTTACACAATTTGTTTTTTTTCTATATGCTTGAGTTGGAAAATTATGCATTGCTCTAAAGTTAGTGTGCACATGGGGATAAGATCTTTCAATTTCTGCAGAGGTGTGGTCCCTTTTTGAGTTGTTCTCAGATCTCTGCAACAACCACACAGAATTCTTAAAACACTGTTGGTTCTTTCATGTAGAGGCTTCTCTACAGCATGATTTGTCCAACTGTAGAACATGACATGTTAGCTTTATAATACATGGAAGAAAGTGGAAAGCCCAGGGTCATCAATAAAGGAAATCCAGTGAGCCTAAGACTGTTTTTTATTTAAGAAATAATTAACCCAGAGGCAGAAGACCTTAGTGGAAGAGTGTGTAGCAAACCAAGAAAATAAATCAAGTTCCTAAGTGCCATAGTTGCAGGCAGAAGCTGAGTCAGGTGTAGGGGAATTGAGGTAAGTGGGCACACCACACACATCTTTAAACACAGCTGGATCCATCTTACCCTACTCAAGCGATGGGCATGACCCACCCCAAGGAACCTGCTCAGCAGTCGGCAAGGAGCTAACCTAATTTGGAAACTTCTGACACTCTCAGAGTAATTGCCAATCAATTGGCCAAAGGCAGATTGCTGCCAATGGTGAAGTCATTCCACAGTTTTCCTTCTCTACCCAAATCCTACAGCTAGAGGAAATCAGTGAAATTCAAGCAGCATATTGGTCTCCTTGAGCAAAACATCTATGGTGGTAAGTGAACACCATCTTACATGACTTTACTCCCTTCAGAAACCCATGGCATTAATGAACTCCAGATCTCTGTCCCCAGTTGACCCCCTGTTCCTTTGCTCTTCCAGGCCTGGGGCCAAGAATCAGGTTTTCAAGAATGTTGACTGAGCCTTCTTTGAAGTCACTTGGTTCTTGTCCAGCAGCGAAGGGACTAGGCTTAGTGAAGATGAGCTATAAGGAGGTGTATTGTAACTCAGAATTCAGAAGGATATTGTAGTAATTATAACTGCATAGCAATTCAACAGATTCCTTGGGAGACAAAAATGATCATGATAATAATGAGATGAGATGAGTATTTATTAAATAGATAGGATGTTCTAGGTATTAGGTTAAGTTCTTTATATCCATTGTCCTATTTCATATATAGCATTGCACATTTTTTTCCAGATGAAAAAAAACTGAGATTAGATCACTCAATTATTTCACATGATCTGTGGGGTTGGGCAGTTGGTAAATAGAGACTGAAAAAATAAACTTAACTGAGTTCTAGAAATGTCAGGTACCACGCTTAGGATAAACAAAGATCAATATAAGTTAGGTATGGCAGGTAGATCATTCCAGACAAAAGGAAATAATTCAACAGGCACTTTTTACCTTATTAAATATTTACAGTCTGGTAATGTAGTTCAGTTGGTAGACTGCTTGCCTAGCATTGATGAAGTTCTGGGTTTGGTTTCCAGCATCGCATCAACTGCATATGGCGGCACATGCTGCAATTCCAGCACTTGAGTGAAGGAGTCAATAGGATCAGAAGCTCAAGGGCTTAGCTTTGTAATGAGTTCAAGGCCAACCTGGGCTACCTGAGACTCCATTTCAAACATAGGTAAACAAGCAAATAGTAAACTTGAGTATTTTTACATTTCTAAAACTACGGTGGGAGCGTTTGATGGCATCAATAATTAAAGGCTTCCTATAATAGGTCCTGTAGGAAGGATCTGGAGGTAGATACAGGGATGACCTAATACTACAAGCTATATAATTTATATTTTATTCATCAGGCTATGACAGTTTCAATAGTGTTTCCTTATAGGGGAGATCTGAAAGTATTGTAAATTATCTGCTCGATCGCTAGAAATGAAGAGATCCACTGTGCTAGCTTTTTGTCATTGTGACTAAATGCCTAAGATGAATAACTTAGAAGGAAGCAACATTTATGTTGCCTAATGGTTTTGGTACATGGTCATATGGACCCATCATTTATGGGATACCTGGATGGGGAAATCATTAGAACTGGTGTAGCTGTTTAACTCTAGTGCTGTGGTGAGTATTGAAAGATGTTGCTACTTTAGTCTGGTTTCACCTTCCAGGACATTCCCAAGGTGAGGTTAGAGCCTGCATGATGCTCCTCACATTGCCAGCCTGCATCTTGCCAGCATCAGCTCTTCCCTCTGCTGAGTTCACCAACTGCTGGGTTCGTTGGCCTTAGGTTGCCTGGGTTATTCCTAAATTAAATTCTGAAAATGTGCTTCATTTTCTCCAGAGGGATGACTTGGGGGAGGCCAGCAGCAAGGCTGTGGTAAGAGAATGACACTGGAATGCAGGCTGAGGGCTGAGCCTCTGGCTGGAGATCACTCAGCCTGCCCACAAATCTAAAAATGCACAGTTTGACTGTAACACTGGAAAATATCCTCTAATGTCTGGGCTTCTGCCCACTGAGAAAAGAAAGTTAAAATCACGAATGGCAGAGATATTTTGAATTCAGGAATCTTAGCCTTCCAAGACTGTTCATTCTGCCCTAATGATTTTTTTTGGGGGGGGTAATTTCACAGTGAAAATGCCCTGAATTGTGTACGGGTAATTGAGGAAAGAAAAGAAGAAAGAGAATGGGGATACATAACTCTAGAGTGAGGGCATATTAGGGACAGTGCAGAATGCCATTGCCCTTACAGGAAAAGAAAGGCTTGACTGTAGTGGAAGTCTGTCTGTTGATGCCACTTGGTTCTTTTTTAGTACATCTTGCTTATGGATGTTTGGATGCCTTCTCTTAATGTGTGGAAATGCAAACTAATCATGAGTTAAGGGATTTAAAACTGGGCTCTACCTTTTTTCTATGTGTGTATAGTGTGCAAATAAGTGTGAGCATGTGTGTGGAGGTCAGAGATGGAGTATGTTCCTTAGTCACTCTTCACATTAATGTTTGAGGTAGGGTCCTTCACTGAACTTGGAGTATGCTGAGTAAGTAAGTTAGACTAGCTGGCCAGCAAGCTTCAGGGATCCTCCTGCCTCTGTCTCCCTGGACCTGGGATTACAGCAGCATGTAATTACCCACCTCCAGATCTTTTACAAAAGCTCTAAAGGACAAGAACTCAGGCCCTTGTGCTTGTATGACATACACTATACCCACTGAACCATCTCCCCAAGATGCTTGCCTCACCATGAACCAGATAAATTAGCCATCTTCATTTTTCTTATTTTAAAACTCATTTATAACTGTGTAGCTAATTATGCCCACAAGAGAGTTTACAGCATATTACAAACCCAATGGAATGCCAGCCAGTGGGGTGAAAGAGTAAGACTTGTTATTGAAAGCTTTATTTCCTCCTATAAAGTTATGAACTAAAATCACGTAGATCTTTTAAGGTATCTACTTACTTCAAGTATTTTGAGCAAGTGACACTTGTCTTTACTCCAAAGCATAAAGGTCATCTGTCCTAAGAGTGACAATGGAATGGTTGTTGTGATGAATTCAAAATGACTAAATGTCTTGAGAGGAGGAACCAAGAGAAGCTTAAATTACTTCCTTGTTAAGATTCAGATGTTGTTATCATATGTAAACTGTTACTATTGATTCTGTCACTCCAAGGTTCTAGATGAGGGTCCCAAGATCACAATGTCATTAGAGAAATGGTAGCAAAGTCATCTGAAGTGTAGAGTGATAAAGAATTATTTCAGGTTGCAAAGTGGATATCTTCCTCAGGAGTGACATTACTAAGAATGGGAATGATTTTAAAAGAGATGGTGGGTGAGTTACTTTAAGTTGGGGAGATGGTTTAAGAAAATGGGAGGCAAGCAAATTAGATTAGGCAGAGTAGGCACCCAAGTTAGCCAGGACATACAGCTTTTGAAGAGCAGTGGGACATTTGCATGAGTGATATGATCCCTCCCTTCCATTTTAGTGTTTTATTAAAGTATAAACACACACAGCAAATCACTTGCATAGCTTAGATTTCCGTAAATTGAATTATATGCATGTAACCAACACTCAGATCAAAAACATTGTGCTACATGGCATTTCTCTAGAGATGTAACAAACATCTGTTCACTCCAGACAGGGTGCTGAAGATAGCTCGAAGAAATAATTCTACCCAAGTCCAGATTAGTGTACTAGTGAGTGTCTTGGGGTTACTCATAGGAGTGTGACTCAAAGGTGGTTGGGTTGCATTACTCAAAAGCCCCATGGATGACAAATCACCCAAAGTTACAGCTTTGGAGCTCCCTGCCCAACTGCATGCAGCTCCACCAGTGACCTTCTCCTCAGCAACAGTGACTGCTTACATAGCCTGGGAGAAAGGGGATTTGTGAGTCGTCTGTCTTTTTGTATTTCTCAAGCTTTTGCAGCCATTTACTTCCCCAGTCCTACAGGCCTCCCTCCTCTCCAGAAACCCCTCTATTCACTCCCTTCTTCCCTGCTTGTATCCCTTAGGACAACTTTTGTCTTCTAATATCACTGATTTGTTATGCTTGAATATTGTCTAAATAGAATTTACACAGGGGATGCTGTTTAATGTGTCTGTCCTCCACACTCTGTGTCATAATACTTGTGAGATTCATCCTATTGTGCAGTTGTAAATTGTTGACTTTGGTTGCTGTAAGGGATTCAACTATATGGCTGTATACTTGTATTTATTCTTTAAACTTTGGTTGACATTCGGAAGAGTTTCCACTTTGGAAGAGTACGGATATGCTATGATTGTTTTTGTATAATGTCCTTTATTGATGAATTTCTGTTGAGTAAATGACTAGGAATGGGATTTCTGGATCATAAGATTGAGAATCTCTTTTTAATGACAAAAATATCCATCCCACATAATTCTGATTATACCTTAAACATCCCTGGGTTGGGAAAAAGCCTAACAATATATATCTACTGTGAATTTAGTAACACTTTAGAACAAGTTGGTATATGATTATCCACAGAAATATCACTTTTTATAGGGTCTCAGGTGTCCCAGACTCTTCTTGAACATCTGATTCTCCCGTCTCTGTTTCAAGTGCTAGGATTGTAAATGTGTGCTACCTTGCCCTATTTATGTGGCACTGGTGATCAAACCCAATGTTCTGTGCATGCTAGATTAGCACTCTATAAACTGAGTTACATCCCCAGCCTGGAAACGGATTTTTCTGTGTGCAATTTATTCTATCGGAAGATGAATTCTAGGTACATAAGAATACATTATCCTTGGCAGTAATGCCGAGTTCCCAGCAGAAGTGACAAACTTAGGAGAAAGGACCTAGTGCAATCATGGATCATGTTCCCTGCCTTTTCTACTCCTCTAGGTCAAACAATTAGTCAGAGAACGTTAGTGGAATTCTTTCACTTTCTACCTTTTGTTTTGTCTCTATGAAGGCATGCATATATTCTCCAACTACTATATAACTGAAGCTATCAGTAGAGGCCATCCCCTATCTCCAACCAGATTCTTGTTCACTTTCCCTCAAGAATGGGATGGGAGAGATCAAGGGCTGTCATAGAGGTGCTTCATTACTAACTCAGAACTTTAAGTGAGTTATATAACTAAGCAGTGCCATTTGAGAGTTCACCTACAGCAGGTTTGAATTTTCTGTAATAGCAGAATTGTAGTTGGGAGATGTTCAGGCTCTGAGGAGTGGGATGGCTCTGGGAAGCCCTCGGAGGGCTTTAGAGTGTCAACAGTGGTCCCTTGCAGAGAAAGTATGTAGAACGCTGATTCCCGATAAGAGCAGTTTCTGGAAGGTGTCAAAAGCCAGAAGCAGCTGTGGGGACAAATTCCCTTCTGTATCCAAAGAGTGTGGTATTGGAGGTGGAGGCACCTATGAGTCCCATAATGGCAGCCATTGGTCAAGTTGTCAACTCCTGAAGGCTAGTTTAAGCAAACTCTTTGCCCCAGAGGGAACCCTGGGTGCTGGGAACTCCAAATGAGTCTATCTCTGATAGTCTTCCCTCTCTTTATCCTTCGTGAGATTTCTGTAGCCCTAGAGATTTCTGTACCTCTGAATTTATGGTATTCCAGCTAGGTCATGATTGGATAAATGTGGGTATGCAAATAAAGTGAGAAATAGACTCAGTCAGGGAAGGGCTGCCAAAATTTCTGTTGTAGTTGCTATGTATGGTGGCTTAAATGGGAATGGCCTCCATACATCCTATGTTTGAAAATTTGGTCTCTAGTTGGTGGAACTGTTTGTGAAGGATCAGGAGGTGTGACTTTGTTAGAAGAGGTGATATATGTCACTGGGGGTAGGCGTTGAAGTTTCAAAAGACTGGCACTATTCCCACTGTGCTCTCTTGCTTCCTATAGATTCAGATGTGAGCTCTCAGCTGTTCCTGCAGCAATGTCATTCCTCCACCATCATGGACTCTAATCCTCTGAAACCATAAGGACAATTAAACATTTTGTTTTATAAGTCACCTTTGTCATGGCGTTTTATTATAGAAATAGAAAAGTAACCAATATTCCGTGACACCATTAGCAGGTCACTGTTTGCTGATTTCCTGGCTTGGTTGTATGTGGAACTCTGGGTATTTAAAGTGGTGTTTCCATGCATCTAGGGAGTTTGTTTTCTTTAGTGGATTATTGGCTCTTGTGACTTGCTTCTCAAAGAACCTCCTTTTAATGAGGAGCTCTATTTAAGGGCCCTGCAGCTTCCATCACAACTAACCCAGATTTTGAATGATTCTATTTCAAATGGAATGATTATAAACTTTGGAGGGTGGTGTGAATTTGAACCCCCAACCTACCACTTACTATGTATGCTACTAAGCAAAGGATGGATTATCTATGAACCTTACTTTACTCTTCTGAACAATGAAGATGAGAACATCTTTCTAGAATATGAATAAAGAAAATCAAGTAAGATAACATAGTGAAGAGTCTGACACTGTCTTTTCACCAGATGGGAGCTGTAGTACAGCCATTGTTTCTGTCAGAATTTCCATCATTGGAACTCTTCTGTGTGAATGTCTTCTCCTTCAAGTCATGTTCTTTTTCTATATAATGACATTGCATTGTCTCATATCACTTGCCTCCTCTTCATGATTTCCACAACTGAGGAAAAACACTGACTTCTTAGCTTGATGTGGTCCAGGCACCTTTTCTTATAGATCTCTACATGTGTATTGTATGTGCATGATTCTATGCCATTAGCCATGGTACAAAGTTCATTTTAGCCTTTGTGCCCAATATGATAACGACTTCCTCCTTCATCTTTCTCATCCTTCAGTGTTTTTGATCCAAAGAAGTGAGTTGAATGGGGGATTTTGCACTCAAAGATTATTGTGTTTGATCAAAGAAATAACTTCCACCACGCCTCAAAAGTGTAGTTTATAAGAGGTTGTGATGGTTAGTTTTATGTTGGGTTAGGGGAATCCCAGATAGCTTGTAAAACATTGTTTTGGGACAAGTTTGAGAGAATATTGCTAGAAGAAAAAGCATTTGAATGCGTAGACTGAGGAGAAAAGCCACTCTCACCATTAGGGCTGGGCAGGAACCGATGTCCTGAGAGCGAGAGTGGGGCAACGGGTGGAGGTAGGGTGGTTCAATCTGAGCTAGAACTGAGACATCACCCTTATTCAAATATTGGTTCTCCTGGACTCGAGGCATGGAGACTGGGACTGGGACACATCATTTGTCCCCTGCTTCTCCTCAGACTTTTAGGTTTGATTGGAGAACAACTGTCAACTTTCCTAGGTATCCAGCTGGCAGATGGCAGATTGTGGGACTCCCCAGCCTTCCTAATAACAGAAACCCACCCTTCCTAATACTTGTGTTGTTTGGTATATCTGTGCATGCCATGGCTCCCATTTTCCCTCGGGAAGCCTGACTAACACAGACTTTGTGCATAATCCCCAGGGAATGTTTTACACTCATCGGGTTATGGGTATCACATGGGATTCCTGGGATTTCTATGGCAAGGTGACTTGTCTGAAAATTTCAGACATGGAACTGTTGAGTGAGGACAGGCAAGATGTCTCAGAGGATAAAGATGACAGTCTGAGTTTGATTCCCAGAACCCATGAGGGAAAGAGAGAATGGAACCCCTGAAGTTTTCCTCTGACTTATATCTGTGCACTGTGGTACTGAAGGAAGGTCAAGGGAATTTGGGGTGATCTGGAAAACAGAGACTGAGCCCTTTAATAATGGCTGTTCTTGCAGGTGTTATCTGTCTCCCCCCCACCTTGAGAAGATTGCAACTGTTACAAATGGTATCCTGATGTGGAAGCCCCCACTCTGGGGCCCCTCCCACCCACTTGATGTTTTTCTGTTCTGATGAAATTTGTGGTCTTTTTCCCCTCTCTTTGTGGCTGCTGCTTCTGTTTCTGAATCAATCTGTAACCTACTGTCTGCTGCTCATAATCTGTAACTACTGCTTTGCTTCCCAGAGGCTGCTGCTTTGGTGTCCCTGTCTCATCTCTAGCTGTCATACTCAGTCAGTGGCTCCCCTCTCTCGGGCAGGCTGCCACTTCACTCTCCTGTCAGAGTGGGTCTTTCTTCCACCATGTACAATTCTCTGTACCTTTCATGGAATGAACTCTGTGGTTCCCCTGGGTAACTACCTTACCCAGGAGCCCCATAAAATATGTGCGTGTGTGTGTTCACACACATATGAAAATAAGCAAATCAATAAAAATACATCTAAAATAAAATGCAGGGAAAACTGAGTATTATCCCCTATGGGGACCCATGGCAGGCGGACAAGAAGATGAAGACCACTATGTTTGGCTGAACACTCTGCTCTTCAGAACCAAATATCTCAGTACTACAGCTGGGGAGAGTTGTTTGGTCTGCCCATTTATCTAGGATTGAAGTTCAGACCCCAGGACAATTGGGACTCAGGCAATAGACTCAATGAAAGCTAAGAAACAAGAAGCTGATTAGAAGTGAGGCAGGTCACATTTCTTGGGGTTCAAAAACAACACCCCCTAGAGTGAACTTTAAGGTTATTGTGACAGTCAAATATAATTATGTTTTCTAGGATACAATGTGTTCATTCAGTTACATGTTTTTTATAAAATGATTTATAATTCTAATCGTGTGTGTGTGTGTGTGTGTGTGTGTGTGTGTGTGTGTGTGTGTGTAGTGTCTCTCTCTGTGTGTGTGTGGGGAGTGTATGTGTGTGTGTGTTTCCATCTGTATGTGGGGATGTATGTGTCTGTGTCTGTTTGTGGGCAGGTGCCCATGGAGGCCAGAGGAGTCAGATCCTTCTGGGGCTTGAGTTATACGAGGTGGTGATCCACTTTGTGTGGGTGATAGGAACTGAACTCAGATCCTTTTCAAGAGCAGCAATGCTCTTAACCACAGAGCCATCTCGCCAGCACCCTTAGCCAGTTTTTGAAATGCTGGCATCAAATGATTTCTCATCTTTTAGTATTACTAGTCTCAACTGCTGCCCCAAAGTGCTTAGCCTCCATGAGTCTTTTTGGAAGTAAAAGGGGAAGTGACTGTGGTTTTGTACCTCAGAGGTATTTCTCTCCTCAACTCCCTTAAGCTCCAGGAACTCCTTTTTTTCCCTCCCATAGGCTTTTCTCCATGGATTTTGTGTCAGCTTCCTCCCTGCCAACCTGCAGATGTATGCACACTCCAAAGTGAGTTTTTTGAAGATACTACTCACTAAAGTATTCAGAAAATCCTACCTGCTGGACGTCACCCCACACTTTTAAAATTCCCTTGAATTTGGGGATTTGGGAATTCAAGGGAGTAATTACTGAATAAAATGTGTTAGGTTTTTCTAAGCTCCACATTTCTGGAAAACAGTTTGAGATCCTTCAGCCAAACCTTAAATTCTAGCAGGGTTTTCATCTGCTGCTATCAGCAGCTAATTTCCTGAGCAAATTTATTCACAGTTAAAAAAAAAAAAAAAGGTTGGCAGCTCGTAGTCACCTTAGACATACAGACGTTCACAGCCAGTAGAGAAAACACAAGTTCATCATTCTTAAGCATTCACTTCCTGCTTAACCCTGAAAGAAAAATGTTAGCAACAGGACACAGTGAATCAGCATGGCCTTTTACCAAAGGACACACAGGTGAAACCTTGCTTGCTCCCTGAAGAAAAAGCAAGTTGTTCTGTCATTGACACATCTATTTTTTTCTCATTTTTAAAGGATTATAAAACAGGAAAACTTATTTTGCTTGTGGAAGAATTTAGTTCTTTCATCTCAAGACAAAATGCTGGATTACTTAAAGCTTGGATTTCTGATCTACAACCTGAATTTGTGGCTGAAGATCAAATTGTCCATGTAGGTCTGAACTAGACCTTAATTTTGGGTTTTTCTTATGCTTTGTAAGTAGCTTGCTGCTACTGTCTTGTCAGAGCAGACCTTGGCACAGAGATGATGATGGCGAGTTTCATGGGGGAAGTTGAACTGGGGTTCTACAGGTGAGGACAAAGGGCTAGGGGTAGTGGAAGGACAAAAGCTATTAAGAGGGACACACATGGGCATACTTCTGTAATGGACAACCGGGGGACACTGGTCTTAAAGACCCTTTGGGATTCCACATGAGCACACCCATGCTTCAGAACATTTCTGTACCAGGTTCCATCATTGTCCTCTGCCCAGGACAGTTGTCTGTGGGGCTAGAGGAAGTTCTCAAGCTGACAGGAAGCAGGTACTCCAACATGGAAATCTACCAGCTTGCATGAGTCAGCCCAGATCAGCAGAACTCTAGTTGGCCAAAGTGGACTTGGAATGATGCTGGTACCTTATTTAGTCTCTGAAAATTGAATCATATCCAGAGTCTCCTGTTATGCATCTTTCACAGGAAGGAACTGGAGTTTCCAAACTGGATCTCTTTGATGGCAGGCTCTCATTGTCAATTTAACTCATTAGTCAAAGACTTGAAGAGGTGGTGTGTTTACATTCTTTTGTTTCTGTCTGCAAGTATCCCTTATGATTTAGATGTAAAATGTCCCATTCCATGCTCGTGTGTTTGAACACTTCATCTGCAGGTAGTGGTGATGTTTTGGAAATTTGAGGAATCTTACAATGTCAGGGATCATGGAAGAAAGTTGGATGCTGGGAGGCAGGATCTGAGAATTAGAGCTAGACCCTGTTTCCACCCAATGTTTCTACTTCCTGATCCTTGCAGATATAATAAGCTCTTGCCACTCTGCACAGAGCCTCAGCCAGCAGCCTTCCCTGCTACAATGGACTGCATCCCCTTAAACCATAAGGGTCTGGTGGTTGGTGATGTATGTCTAGGGAAAGACTTCACTAGATGACAGCTCTAGACCAGCTTAGCACCATTGACCTGCAGGTTAGGAACTCAGGAATCAGAGGTGTTCTACATTCTCTATTTTCATATCTTATCTATTGGAATTTTGTGTCTGTTTTATTCATCTAGAGAGCCTTCTGCAACCAAAAAAAGAATAACTAGAAGGAGCCTAGAGGTTATGGTCATGGTTCTGACCATGACCATGGTTCTGACATGAGTAGAGCCAGGACAAAGGCTCTGGACTCTGGTCTGAGCCACTAAAGCACTTCATCTCTACTGGACAAAGACAGCCATAGGTTTTGTGTGTTTTCTCATGACTCTTAGCTCATCTTAGAATTTCAGTTTTTACTACATATTTATTTCATGTTCATGTTTATACATATATATCTGGCAGCGTGTATACCACAGTGCTCACATGGAGGTCAGAGGGCAGCTTGTGTGAGTCCTTTCTTTCTTTTGACCATGGGAGTTCTGGGGAATCAACCTCAGCTGCTCCTTCTGCCATGTATGTTGGTCCCAGTGATTGAACTCAGGCCATCAGGCTTGGTGGCAGGTGCCTTTACCTGCTGAGCAATCTCATCAGCCCATAATTACATTCTTCATGAAAAAAGATAGGTGCTTGGTTATTCCTGTTCTAGTGAGTCTGTATAAGATGCCAATTTCTTCTTTTTTTATTTATTAGTTCTAGTTAGGGAACATGCTTGTTTCACATGTAAGTCCCTTCTCCCTCTCCCTCCCCTCACCCCATCCATCCTCCCCCACCCCCAGCCTACCCACTACCCCATCCACCCACCACTCCCAAGGCAGGGTAGGGCCCTCAACAGGGGCTCTGCAAGTCCACCAAATCTTCCTTGCTGGTCCTGGGCCCTTCCCCATGTGTCCAGGGCCAGAGTGTAACCCTTCACGTGGGATGGGCTCTCAAAGTCCCTTTTTGCACCAGGGAAAAATAAGATGCCAATTTCTTAAGCTGTGGTTCTTCACTCCATTTGGAGTTATGTGACTGAATGGGACCCTTGCAAAAAACTTGGCCGTAGTTGAATGTTTCTGAATATACAATGACCAAAACTTAACTCAAGATCAAACATGTAATGAGTCATAGTGTTCCTAGAAGTTCTCACTCATGTTCATCGTGTGACCTCAGAACAGCCTTGGCTCTGAACACACAACATGTGCACTCTGCACTGAGCATGTCACATAATGTCAACCAATGCTGCTTGAACCACTCAGCTCGGATCTAACACGTGCATGTTTCTGAACCACATTGTTTTTTTTAAACTGTACATGCAAAGGTTTCTTACAGACACATAATGCTTTAATTAGGGGAGGCAGAGATTTTTCACAGAGATTTTTACCATCATTGCTCAGCATGTGTCAAATTGGTATATCTCTCCATTGTATTGTGTTAGAATGTTTGATTTTAAAAATTGCTATTTGAATTGCTGCCTTGCATTTTATCAAAACTAAATCATGAACTGAATGTTGGCCTGCGATGAGGACAGATTTTTCCAACAATTTTTGAAGTAGCCCTGAACGGGCTGCTGCTGTCTGTACTAAGTGCTATTGTAAAGTGGTGTTCCTGGCATTGTTGCTAGTAAAGACAAAATATCAATCAACTCTGAAAAGCATTAAAGATGCTTTGCATCTGCAATATTAGCTATTCAAGCAAGATTGAAAGCATTGCACAAAAGCATACCCCTCTTATTAGTGAGCAAATTTGTTCTCTTTTCAAAATATATGATATGTATGATAAGGAATTGTTTGAAGATATATTAGTCAAATGAATTCTTTTAAGCCTGTTTTATATGATTGCATCTGGGGTTTTTCTCATATGTCTTTGGCAAAAGGGAGTTGTGAATGGGAAAGTTTAAGAGGACTTGGTCTAAAATGTAGGGACCAGACATCTGAACCTTTTAAATTCTCCCCAGGTTGATTTTCATCTATAGTTAAGGTAGAGATATCTACTTTCTGTGAAGGGGCTTTTGTTTTTTCTTTTATATTGCTGTCAGAATGTAGAACAGGCCAGAGAGTGTTTAAATTATAGTATATCAAAAGACACATGAAACAAGACAAACAGAAACAACTATCAGTGTGTAGTATGTCTTAGAGAGAGGAGACAGTAGCTAATATAGATGGTTACTCCGGCTATAGAAGGGCCTTGTTTTAAACACACACACACACACACACACACACACACACACACACACACACACACACTCTCTCTCTCTCTCTCTTAAACACTGTAAAAGCATATGTTGAAACTGGCTTGCACACAAGAATCCTGTGCAAGATTTCTATTGATTGCTTTTGTAATAAATTACCACAAACTTAGTAGTTTTAAAACAAAACACATTTTCCTATTTCCCAATAGTTCTGGAAGTCAGAGAGCTAAAGTGAAGGTGTTGGCAGGCTGTGTTCCTCTTGGAGCCTCCAGGGGGGATTCCATTTCCTTGCCTTTCTGACTTTTAGGAGCCCTGCATTCCTTGGCTTGGTCCCCTCCTCCATCTTCAAAACCATCATATCTGGTTGGGCTCATCTTAGGCTGTCATCTCTCTGATTCTCTGCTGTCCTTTCCTGTCATGTACAGGCTGCCTGTGATTACCCAGGGCCCATTTGGAAAATTCAGGGATATGGTTAGTATCTGGAAGTCAGCTGACTCACAACTTTGATTTAATTTGTAAACTTAATCCCCTTTCTGGTACAAGCTCATGTATTCGCAGGTTCTAGAAACTGGGACTTGGTATCTCTGTGGGATTATTACTTAGACTATGGTAAATATGACTGCTCTTGATGCAAGTTTGAAGCTGGGCTGTTTCTCGAATCTCAGATGTTAGATCACAGCACTGTGCAAAACATCTGTATTGGTTTCATGGCCACTTAAAAAAAGGTAATTGCTTTATTCTGGGAGTTCTGGGAAAGCCCTTTGACTTCTCTGATTCTCATGACTTTGCTTATCTACCTGGCATAATGTCAGCGCGTATCAGGTACAGAATTCTATTTAAAAGGTTATAAACATGAAACTCCTCTAAAGGACATTATCTATGCCTTCATGTGTGTTAACATTCAGGTATCCGAACTGGACTGTCCTTAAGGTTCTGACAGGATACATCTTCAGCTGCAGTCACTAAGAGCACCATCTGTGCACATTCCCTTTTAAAAGGTCCCTGCCCACCTCCAATTTCTCCCTCTCCCTCTCCCTCCCTCCCTCCCTCCTTCTCTTCATCCCTCTCTCCCTTTCTCTCTCCCTCCCCCATTGCCCCCTCTCTGTCTGCCTCTCTCTCTGTCTCCCCCTCCCCACCCCCTGCCTCTCTCTTCTGTTCTGCAGCTCCCATCCCCAGAGGCCGGTCTCCTCCTTTTCTCATTCACTTTATCCCCCAATAACCCCCCCCAAGCTCTGTCATATGATGTCTTTCTCTTGCACACAGCTTTTTAAAATTATAATAGTGTGGACCATCATGGAACAGGATTTTTTTTTTTTTTTTGCTTCTCTTCAAATCATCTACAAGGTCAAGATCACTGAAGATGTGAACCATCTCTTACTTATGGCTGTATCCCAAAATCTAGCCAGCTCCTACTGAGTAGATGCATTCATTTCAAACCACTCTATAAAATACTATACCCTTAGACCAGGTAGTTTATAGCCAATAGAAATCTATTGTTTATGGTTCTGGGACCTGTGAAGTTTATGATCAAAGATCTGTTTCTCATAGATATTGACTTCTATCTGTGCCCTTAAAGGGCAGAAGAATTCTCTTAGATATCCTTTTTTGGCATTTTATTAAAAAATTTCCATACAATATATTTTAATCTTGTTTCTCCCTCCCCCAATTCTCCCCAGTTCTCTCCACCTACCTACTTACTTAGCTTTGTGATTTTTGTGTTCCACCTCCATCAATCAAACAAAAACAGCACCCTTGCAAAACACAAAAAGGAAAATTAAAAAAAAAAAAACAAGCAAAAGACCAATAAGACAAAAAGGGTGCCTTCTATGAGGACATTGATTCCCTTCGAGAGTGGAGACCCTATAACTTAATGATTCATAGGGCTTATCTTTCAACACTATTCACATCTCATATTAGATTCCAGCATATAAATTGGGTGAGAATACTACCGTATTTTGACCATAGCAGTGGTCAAACTTGTTGCTGAATTTGAGAATAAACAAAATGATGGGCAGAAGAATTCATGTATTAGGATTGGAAAGGAATTATAAATAAAACATGGTTTCCTACCCTGGAGGTTGAATGGCTTAGAAGGAGAAAAGCAAACACATGTAAATGATAAAGAGTGGAATATTATAAATATCATATGAGAAGCATAAGGAAACAACTTCAGAATTTCCAAGAATGGAGAATACAATACACAGTTCTGGAAATTAGATAGTGCTTAATTAACATAATAATACTAGAAGACTATCTGGAAACCCATGGCATTCATACTATTACTTCCTACTCTAAAACTGTGGCAGACATAACTAGTCAATTGTATATTCTTTTATGCCAAGCTAATGATGGGGACTTTAACATTGCATGAATTGATCAGAAGGCTGAATTTAATTTATCCTATTTAATTACAAATAGGGTCTCTCAATTGGTAGTTTAATGGATTACTTTGGCCTGCAATTCACTTATAGTAAAGCAAAAAAAAAAAAAAATCTCCTTGGGCATCCACATTAAAAGTAGTTGACTATTTTTAGATTCTCTGGATGAACATTCCCATCAATATAGAGCTCTTTTTATGTTTCAGCACATTCTGTACCCTGACTGAGATCCAGGCTTGAAAAGCTCTGGATTCACCCACAACTATGTAATTTAAGGGTCTGTAATTTCTGTGGTTGGTCAGTAGTCTGTACTTGAATTCATATTGCTTAAGGCAAGGGTCTAGTTGTTAATCTGTTTGCACATCATTTCCCACAGTACTGTGCCAATCTTGGTGACAATAGGATGAGGTATGTTCCTACATTTACTCCAAGACTTTCTCATATGTTTCTATCCCCTGCATCATGAAGACAAGATTTCCCAGATAACTTTAGAGGGAAGCAGTGTTAGAAAGTGGCCTGATCCTATTCTCTTTTTGAGAAAATATTTACTCCTCATCACTTGAGAGAGTCAGCATGATTCATTTGGTCTTGAGACTGTGACCCATAGGTTGGATAATGCTAATACATTTGGAAATAGCCATTGCCACTCTACAAACATCCGTGGATGTTAAAAAAGTTTTCATGGGGCGGGGGAAATAGCTCAGTCAGTAAAAATGCTTGATGTGAAATCATAAGGATCTGAGTTTGGGCACTAGCACTCAGGTGTAAAAGCCTGGTGTAAAGGAGTGCACATGTATCCTCAGAACTAAAGAGGCAGAGAGGGTGAGCCTCTAGGGCTGATTGGCCTCAAACACAAGATTGCTAGCAGGAAACCTGGGATTGACCTCTGGTCTCCACATGTGTATATGCATACACACGAATGGGTATACCTACACATATATGTGTACCATATATGTTATGTATGAACCCACAGATACACAAATGAAATTTAAAAGTAAGCTTACACAGAGTACTGTCATTGCTCTTGGTTGTCCACCCAGTCTAGACCCTATTGCTGAAGACAAAGCACACACTGGTTGCAGGACATAGAGAAATCAAGTTGTAACTGATCTGGGAACTTGCTGTTTTCTGCTAGCTTTCAAAGTTCTGAAAGGTGCAATGCAGGCTGCTGGGGAGAAAAGACACTAACATTCTTACCCAGTGGTTGCACACTGTATGCTACAATGATAACTGGTCAGGCAAAGTGTGCCTACTGGAACAATAGTGGCATGACTATTATGGTGGTAAACATAATTTTAATTGGATCTAAGGCCTATTCCACTAGAAAAAATTCATACCTTGTACTGTAAATCTTATCAAAACCCCATGGGTGGGGAGGTCATAGGTGTGTGTGTGTGTGTGTGTGTGTGTGTGTGTGTGTGTGTGTGTTTATTGTTATTTTGCTAAATGGACACCTCAAACAGCCTTTAAAATATTTATATTTATGCCCATGGATTAGTGCTGATATCAGCCTTGTCCAGAGAAGCTAGTTGCAGTGGACAGAAGTTAAAGTGGAGACTTTAACTGATCAAAGGCTACTGTTGGGTGCTCATTCATAAAAGTCTATATAACTCCCCTTAAGTCTCAGGGGATATCTTGGAAAGAATGTAGGAGCTAGAGGTTGGGGAGAAATTCTGTGGAGTATGCTGTCTTCTAGACATGACATGCCCATTGCACCCCTGAGCCTGTATCAGCCAAAGTTACCTGCACAAGATCTGTATAAGATCAAGGCAGTAAACTTTGTAGCATAAATTTCAGAGGGATTTAGGAGGTTACACCCTACTGAGGAGATATTGGCAACTGGTGACATCTAGGGAAAAGAGGATCATTTTTCTCCGGTGGTGTGGCTGCTTGAGGCTACTCATGCTAATGGAGGCAATACTAACTTAAATCAGTGGGTTAAAAAAAGAGACATGTAAATGGGAAGAGGGAATATGGGGGGGCTGTAGGGAATGGAAAGAGGGAGTTAGAGGTAAATATGAATAAGATACATTATATACACATATCAAATTATCAAAGAACAAATAAAAATATTAATGGTAATAAGTTCTCAGGAAAAGCGTCACCTGTTATTTAAAAGTAGACCTGTATTTAAAATATTCACTTGAAAAATCCCTTTAGTAATAGATTTCAACCTTTTTTCAGATAATAATATTTTAATTAGCTATTGAACTGACAATTCAATTAAAATTATTATTCTCAGTTATGGTGTGGGCAGAAAATGACTGCTGTCTTACATGGCTGAAGATTATTCAGTACAGTAATTTTTTAAGAGCAGCTTGGAATTATTTGCAAACACTATAAAATGACAGTATGCCACATTCACAGAGGAACTCTCTTGTATGGAACTAAAAAAAAATTAGTTAACCTGCACTTTATCAATGTAATCCCTGATAATTTAAACATTTGTCCTCACACCAACAGAAAAATGTTCCTCATCAAGGAAACTTCTCTGTGCAACAGATGGAGAACATAGAAGTAGAAAACCACAACCAATACAAATGAAGAATTGTTGATCCCAGACTCAGTGGATACCTCTAAAAAATGCTCTGCATCTAAGGCTCAGGAACATTGTGGAAGAGAGGGAGGAAATATTCTAAGAGCCAGAGGATCAGAGAGTTTGCTATGAGATTATGTCTCCTAGTAACATCAGAAGCTACATCCATAAATCTTACCAACATGACTCCCCAAACGAGTTAACAACACAATGATCTGATCTGGATCCCAAGAACTCAGATAAGAAGATGTGTGTGCTTCTGCTAAATCCAGAGTTTTCAGTAGGAAATATATATCCAGGGATGAAATCCCTTATATTGAGAATCAAGACAGATAAAAAATGAATAATTTCCTTCAGGGACATGGAGCCAGTAGATACTGCTGACTAGGACATTCTTAGCGAATCAGATTGTCTATAGTCTCTCCATGCGATGGCTGCCATGATGGTCTGTCCCACCACAGACCCAGCATCAACAGAATTGAGGACTAGAGTCTAAAACTTCTGAATTCGTGAACCAAAATAAATCCATTTCCTTAGGTTTTCTTTAGGGATCTGGCTACAGTGATATGAAGTTTGGACCAATGCAGTATCATTTATTTAATATTGATATTTTAATGCAGTTTTAATTGAAAATAGACTCTTCTCTCATAAAATACATTCCAAGTACCATTTCTCCACCTTCCACTCTTCCAAGCTACCCCCACCTCCCCTCTCCTTCAGATCCAGTCCCCACTGTCTCCTCTTCAGAAAAGAGCAGGACTCCAAGAAATAATAGTCAAACAGGACAAACATAAATAAGTTTGATATAAAATGATATTCTGCTTAACAAAATTAGATAGTCCAGACCAGGAATGTACTAATTATGCTATGGGCCATGAAGAGAAGAATCTATCATCCATTTTAGACAAAAGTATGGAAAATATTCACCTCTACTAATTCACCTCTACTAATTCTACCCAGGCCCAAGGAGGTGGCAATACCAGGAATATTGGGAAAAAAATCTAGTCTTGGGGACAAGGTCAGAGACAGGTATCTCCTTATAGTATGGTAAACTGAAGTCTTTTAATATCATATCTTGTAAATAAGAGAAAGAAATTTTCTCATATTATATATACATACCTGAAAACTTGAGAGACCACACAGGAGGATGGGGCACTTTCTTATCTTAAGGACACTCAGCTCTGCCAAGTAACATTTAGGAAGAATGACACTAGTTAAACACATTGCCCCATTGCATGTTCCCTCTGTATAAGGAGAGTTTCAATAGTACTGTTAGGAAAGACGTCTTATTCTTTTGAAGAGATGCTCCAAGTCATTGTGGCTTCTAATTGGTAGTGGTGGCATCTGGTGAATCCTCTGGTCTGGACAAGTTTGTAGAGTTTACTTGATCTCACAGCTGTGGCTTGTATGCAGGATAATATTATTTGATCCAGCAATTTCCATGTAAATGACAGGGTGAAAGTGTGTGCTTCATAGCGAGATATCAGTGTCCTACATTTCGTGTGGAAGTCAATTTAAAGGAAGAGTAAAACCCCAGTGGGTGAGACTGTTGACTAGACATTTCTTAAAATAAATACCGTTGAGAAAAACCAAAGGAAAAACTAATGTCTGGGTGCTGACCACGGCCCAGACATTCTACATAGTTTTTTTTTTTTTTTTTTTCATAAATGCTTACAGCAGCTGTATGGGGAATTGGTTCACCTTAGGGCATGGATGGGTTAAACACAGTTAAGATGCTTTTTTGGTTGGGAATCTTTAGAGACATCTGCATTTTCTTCCTCTGAGTTCTACTCCAGCATTATCTGGACCCACCTTTACTGTCTAGTGTTGTATTCTGGCTACATTTACCCCCTCACTCAGGAATGTCTACCCTGCTTCTTTGTCTCTCAGAACCTTTCTTGGCTTGCCATTTCTTCCCTATCTGGGATAATCTTTTTGCACTCAAAGTTCCAACCCTTCTGTAATTGATGCCTTCTCTTTCTTCTGGTGCCCATGTGTTTCAGTAGAGCTTGGAGATGCTATTCCACCTGCAACAGGTTTCCTTTTTTCCTTTTTAAAATTTAAATTAGAAACAATATTATTTTATATATAAATCCCAGTTGCCTCTATCTCCCATTCTCCCATGCCCCCCACCAACCCCCATCCCATCCCTCTTCTGCTCCACAGAAAGGTTGAGACCTTCTATGGAGGATCATCAAAATCTGTCATCATTTGTATCAGGACTAAGCCCTCCCCTATGTGTCTAGGCTGAGAGAGTATCCCTCTATGGGGAATGGGCTCCCAATGTCCTTTCCTACACTAGTTATAAAAGCTGTTCCATTACCAGGGGTCCCATAGACTACCCAGGCCTCCTAACCGACATGCAGAAGCCTGTTTCGGTCCTATGCTGATTTCCCATCTCTCAGTCTGGGGTCCATGAGCTCATCCTTGTTCAGGTCAGCTGTTTCTGTGGATTTCCCCAGCATGGTCTTGACCCCTTTTTTCACCTCACCTTCCTCTCTACAACTGGAATCAAGGAATTTGGCTCAGTGCTTAGCTGTGGGTCTCTGCTTCTGTTTCTAACAGCTACTGGATGAAGGCTCTATGATGGCATATAAGGCAGCCATCAATCTCATTATAGGGGAAGGGCATTTAAGATAGCCTCAGGAACATGGGGTTTCTGTGAGGAAACCTCAGAAATCTACGGGACCTCCTGTAGAAGTTCAGTACTTATTCCTAGCATAGGTGTGGACTTTGGGAGCCCATTCCATACAGAGGAATACTCCCTGAGCCAAGACACACGGGGGTGGGCCTAGGCCCAATCCCAAGGGATACAATAGACACTGATGACAACCTATGGAAGGCTTCACCATGCATGGAGCAGAAAGGATATGTGATAGATAGGGTTTTAGTTAGGGGGGGTGTGGTAGGGGAGGACGGGTGGGAGAAGGGAACTGGTATTGTCATGTAAAACAATACTGTTTCTAATTCAAATAAAAATTTGAAAAAAAAAAAAGAAAAAAGATAGCCTCTCCCCTATTGCTTAGTTGGGGTCATCCTAGTATATCTCTAGACATTTTTCTAGTGCTAGATTTCTCTTTAAACCTAAAATGGCTCCCTCTATTGTGGTATCTCTTTTGTTGTTCTCCTCTATTTTTCCCCCTACTCAATCTTCCTGCTCCCTCATGTCCTCCTCCCCCTTCCTCTTCTCCCCTTTTCTTTCTCCTAACTCCCTTTCCCCTTCCCCCAAGTTCCCAATTGCTCAGGAGATCTTGTCCCTTTCCCCTTCTCCAGGAGACCATGTATGTCTCTCTTGGGGTCCTCCTGGTTTCTAGCTTCTCTGGAGGTGTGGATTATAGGCCGGTAATCCTTTGATCTAAAATCCATATATGAGTGAGTACATACTAGGTTTGTCTTTTTGTGACTGCCTTTCTTCACTCAGGATGATTTCTTCTAGTTCTATCCATTTGCCTGAGAATTTCAAGATTCCATTGCTATTTTTGCTGGGTAGTAATCCATTGTGTAAATACATTTTTTTAAATCCATTCTTTGGTTGATGGGCATCTAGGTTGCTTCCAGGTTCTGGTTATTACAAATAAAGCTGCTATGAACAGATATTCTTGTTGTATAAATGTGCATCCTTTGGGTATATACCTAAGAATGGAACTACTGGATATTGAGGTAGACTGCTTCCCAATTTCCTGAGGAACTACCCTATTGATTTCCAAAGTGGCTGTATGAGTTTGCACTCACACCAGCAGTGGAGGAGTGTTTTCGTTTCTGCAATCCTCTCCAGCATAAACTGTCATTGGTGTTTTTGATTTTGGCCATTCTGACAGGAGTAAGATGGTATCTCAGCGTTGTTTTGATTTATATTGCCCTGATGGCTAAGGATGTTGAGCACTTTCTTAAGTGTATTTCAGCCATTTTGGATTCCTCTGTTGAGAATTCTCTATTTAGTTCTGTACCCCACTTTCTAATTGGATTGTTTGGTGTTTTGGTGACTAGCTTCTTGAGTTCTCTGTATATTTTGGATATCAGCCCTCTGTCAGATATAGGGTTGGTGAAAATCTTTTGCCATTCTGTGGGCTGCCATTTTGTCTTGTTGACTGTGTCCTTTGCCTTACAGAAGCATATCAGTTTAAGGAAGCCCCATTTATTAGTTGTCAATCCCAGTGTCTGTGCTACTAGTGTTATGTTCAGGAAGCGGTCTCCTATACCAATTTGTTTGAGAGTACCACCTACCTTCTCTTCTAAGAGGTTCAGTGTGGCTGGATTTATGTTGAAGTCTTTGATCCATTTGGACTTAAGTTTTGTGCACGTCAATAGATATGGATCTATCTGCAGTCTTCTACATGACAGCATGCAGTTATGCCAGCACCATTTGTTGAAGATGCTTTCTGTTTTCCATTGTATAATTTTAGCTTCTTTGTAAAAAATCAGGTGTTCATAGATTTGTGGGAACAGGGTTTTCAATTTGACTCCTTTGGTCTACCTGTCTATTTTTGTGCCAATACCAAGCTGCTTTCAGGACTATAGCTCTATAAAAGAGCTTCAAATCAGGGATGGTGATGCTTCTAGAAGTTCCTTTATTGTGCAGGGTTGTTTTGGCTATCCTGAGTTTTTTGTTTTTCCACAGAAAGTTGAGTATTGTTCTTTCAAGGTCTGTGAAGAATTGTGGTTGGATTTTTGATAGGGATTGCGTTGAATCTGTAGATTGCTTTTGGAAAGATTGTCATTTTTACTATGTTCATCCTCCCTATCCAAGAGCATAGGATATGTTTCCATTTTCTGGTATCTTCTTTAATTTCTTTCTTTAAAGTCTCAAAGTTCTTGCTATACAGGTCTTGTTTGGTTAGTGTTACCCCAAGATATTTTATGTTGTTAGTTGCTATTGTAAAGGGTGATGTTTCTCTGATTTCTTTCTCAGCCCATCTGTATATAATAGCGCTACTGATTGTTTTTTTTTTTTTTGTGTGTGTGTGTGTGTGTTAATCTTGTATCCTGCCACTTTGCAGGTGTTTATCAGCTGTAGGCATTCCCTGGTAGAGTTTTTTGGGTCACATATGTAAACTATCACATAGTGAAAGTTTGCATCTGCAAATAGTGAGAGTTTGACTTCATCCTTTCCAATTTGTATCTCCTTTATCTCCTTTTGTTGTCTTATTGCTCTAGCTAGAACTTCAAGTACAATATTGAAGAGATATGGGGAGAGTGGACAGCCTTGTCTTGTTCCTGATTTTTAGAGGAGTTGTGTTGAGTTTCTCTCCATTTAGTTTTATATTGGTTGTTGATTTGCTGTATATTGCTTTTATTATGTTTAGGTATGTTTCTGTTATCTCTCATCTCTCCAAGATCTTTACAATGAAGTGGTGTTGGATTTTGTCAAAGGCCTTTTCAGCATCTAGTGAGATGATCATGTGGTGTTTTTTTCAGTTTGTTTATGTGGTGGATTACACTGATGGATTTTCATATGTTGAACCATTCCTGCCTCCCTGAGATGAAGCCTAGTTGATCATGGTGAATGATTTTCTGAGATGTATTTGGATTCGATTTGCCAGTATTTTATTGAGTATTTTTGCATCAATGTTAACGAGGGATATTGGTCTGTAATTCTCTTTCTTAGTTGTGTTTTTGTGTGGCTTGGGTACCAAGGTAATTATAGGCTTGTAAAAAGAGTTTGCCAATGACCCTTCTGCTTCTATTGTGTGGAACACTTTGAGGAGTATTGCTATTAGCTCTTCTTTGAATTTCTGGTAGAATTCTGCACTGAAACCTTCTGGCCCTTGGCTTTTTTGACTGGGAGACTTTTTTCTTTTTTTTCCTATTTGTTTATATAATTGGTTGGGAGAGTTTTGATGACTGATGTTATTTAAATTGCTCATCTGTTCTTGATTTAATTTTTGGTAAGTGTTATCTATCCAGAAAATTGTCCATTTCCTTTAAATTTTGAATTTTGTGGAGTAGAGATTTTCAAAGTATTACCTGAAGATTCTCTGGATTTCCTTAGTGTCCATTGTTATGTCACCCTTTTCATTTCTGATTTAACTAATTTGTATGTTCTCTCTCTGCCTTTTTGTTAGTTTGGATAAAACTTTGTCTATCTTGCTGATTTTCACAAAGAACCAACTCTTTGTTACATTGTTTCTTTGTTTTTATTTTTATTGATTTCAGCCCTCAATTTGATTATTTCCTGGCATCTACTCCTCCAGGGTGTCTTGGCTTCTTTGTGTTCTAGAGTTTTCAGTTGTACTGTCAGTTCTCTAGTGTGACTATTCTCCAGTTTCTTCATGTGGGCACTTAGTGCGATGAAATTTCCTCTTAGTACTGCTTTCAAAGTGTCCCATATGTTTGGGTAGTTGTGTCTTCATTCTCATTGAATTCTAGGAAATCTTTAATTTCTTTTTTAATTTCTTCCTTGACTCAGGAATAGTGCAATTGAGCATTATTCAATTTCCATGAGTTTGTAGGGTTTCTGTAGTTTGTGTTGTTGTTGAATTCTAAATTTACAGCATGGTATTCTGATAAGATACAAGAGGTTAATTCAAATTTTTTGTACCTGTTGATGTTGCTATGTTGCCGAGTATGTGGTCAATTTTAGAGAAGGCACAGAGAAGAAGATATATTCTTTTGTGTTTGAATGGAGTGTTCTATAGATGTCTGTTAAACCCAGTTGGGTCATAACTTCTGTTAGTTCTTTTGTTTCCTTGTTAAATTTCTGTCTGGTGGTCCTGTCTAGTGGTGAGAGTGAGGTGTTGAAGTCTCCCACTGTAAGCATGTGAGGTTTTATGTGTAATTTGAGTTTTAGTAATGTTTCTTTTATGAATGTGGATGCATTTGTATTTGGGGCATAGATGTTCAGAATTGAGACTTCATCTTGATGGATGTTTCCTTCTTCCAGTGGGTGCCAGTGAGGCCTCTCCCTCTTCTGGAGGGTACAGGTTCAAGGTTTTCTTCCAGTAGGCACAAGTAGGTCTAATACTCTGATGGCTCTCCTCTTCCAATAGGTGGAGGCGGGACTAGCACCTCGACTTTGGCAGACTCTGGATGGATGCAGTACGCAGGCCTCAAGACACATCTTGTCCTGGCAGCACAAATCTACTTCATAAAAGGATGATGGGTATTAAAGAAACTATATGAGGTTTGCTTTCAATGTGACAAGGACAGAGGAAAAAGACTGTTCAACCTTGACAAGGCAAGGTTGAACAGTCCTTCAAAATCCCTGCTTCACAGAAGAGTCTGCCAGATATTCCGCAGGAAACGGGGAAAACAACTGATTAACTTTGCCAAGACAATGAAGAACAGTTTCAAATTTCCTGCTTTGCTGAAAAGTCTACCAGGTATTCTAGGTTTATAGGCCAAAGATAGATGACCCAACACTGCAGAGGAACTTTGGATGACTGTCCAGACAGCAAGGTATCTCTGTTGTTAGGTAATATTATATCCTTCTGGGGTGTTTGATGGAGTTAAAGACTAAATAGTTAGAGTTACAGTTTTCCTTAATTTTGACAGGAAATAAATTAGGTATAAAACTTTGGAATCAGAAGATAAGATAGATAATGGAGTATTTTTTCTGGATTTTCTAAATACAAATGTACTGAATATTGTAAACGTAATTCTTATTTGATAACTGTTTTTGTTGTATAAAGTTTTACTATGTTAAAGTTAAAACCTTTCATTTTTATTTAGAGAAAAAGGGGAAATATTGTGGCATATTAGGTAAAGATGTGTTACATTCTTTTATGCTGTGGAATATTTGATTAATGATGCAAAGACATGTTGCATTCTTTTATGTTGTATTTGTTTAACTCTGTGAAGATGTGTTACTTTACCGGTCTAAAACACCTGGTTAGCCTAATAAAGAGATGAACTGTCAATAGCTAGGTAGGAGAGGGATAGGCAGGGCTTCCAGGCAGAGTGAATACATAGAAGGAGAAAGAAGAAGATCCAGGAGGAAGAAAAAGAGAAGTAGAAGAGGACACCAGCAACCAGCCACACAGCCACACAGCCAGAATGAGTAAGAAGGAAAGAAAGAAATATAAAATAGTGAAAGGTAAAAGCCCAAAGGCAAAAGGTAGATGGAATAATTAGTTGAGAAAACTGGCTAGAAATAAGCCAACCTAAGGCCAGGTATCCATAAGAAAAACTACATCTCCATGTATTTATTTGGGATCTGGGTGGTTGGTCCCCTAAGTGCAAAAAGTTAAAAGAAAAAAACCAATAACACTCTCTGAACCATAAAACTCTTCCTTCCCTAAATCTCCTTGGTTATGGTGTCTTAACCAGGTCACAGAAAATTAACTAGTGCAGCTATCAACCAAGATGGGATTTAAAGAGCACATTTGATAGAAATAATTGAAGTAACTGAGTAACATGTTTCAGGGGTATTGATGCTCCTAGAAGACCTGAGATATAATCTGGGACCATCAGGAGTCAGGACCTAGTGATTGAGATTAGAGAAACTGTGCTCATTCCTCAAAACAAAACAAAACACCCCCCCAAAACCAGGGGTACATATCTTCTTGTGTTTGTCCTGGATACTGGGAAAAGCCTCCCAAAGGAACACAAAATTTTCACCATCACATTGTTACTAGAATTTGATTAATATCAAAACGGACCCGAAAATAAAGATGGTAGAGTTAAGCCCAAATATATCAGTGAGGACCATAATTCAGATGCATCAGCTAACACATGTTAAAAGATAGTGATTTTTCAGCTGGAAACAATGTATTTTATTTGCATGAGATATTTTTCACTCACTGTAGCAAAATAAAAGTTACAAGTTACACAGTGGGAAAATTTATGTTAAGCAAAGCTGAAATTGTCACATTAGTGTCAGACAAAATAGACTACAAGATAAAAAGATGTTATGATTTATAAAATCCTAATAGAAGAAAGTAACCAGAAAAATACTAGAAACTTGACCCTGACTGCTCATAAATAGCAGGACATTCATAAAAACATGTAAAGCAAAAATAGAATCACAAGGAGAAATGGCTGTTCATAAAACTCTAGAGGGGGAAATGGAATCCTGTCTTCTATAGGTGCCTATTGATTAATCAGACAAATGAAAGCAAGGATTCACAAAATACAATTGATGCAGTGGTCACATAGACCATGGTTCCAGAATCTAGTAAACCCCACCACTTTCTCTTCAGAGTTTCTGGTATAGACCATCTTCCAATTTGCTATGTAATTATGACCCTGAACTGATTTCATTACCTTCACTTCCCAAGTGCTGGGAGTACAGTCATACACAATTATACCTGGTTTTATGTAGTTCTGGAGACCAAATCCAGAGCTTTATGTATGCCAGGGAAGAACCCTCTCAACTGACCTATATTATCAACTCATTTTCAAGCTAGCGTTGTTCATGCATAGAAATTAATCCTATACTTTTTAGTAACACTATAGCACCTTGTAGCTTTTCTGTCTACACAGAAGTAAACTTGTTAATCAGTAGCAAACACTCTACAAGGTTGATAATTTAATAATTAATTCAGTTAATTACATTTTTAAAGAAAACATGTAGAGCCAGATTTGGTGGTGCACACCTGTAATCCCAATACTAGAGAGGTCAAAAAGATCAGGAGTGCAAAGAAATCTTAGACTAGATAGTGAGTTCAAGGTTAGCCCGGACTATAGGAGCCTCTGTCTGAAAATGCAACTTCCACCAGGACAAAAGTATTTAAAAACATTTGAACCAAATAAGACAAATATTACATTATAAACTGAAAGAATGGGGCAATATAAAACTTTGAGCGAAACTCTGTGCTTTCATGGAAAAGTTAAAAATGTTTATCAAACGTTAATTTAATGGCAATCCTACCAGAAGTAATCTACAGATTCAATGCAATTCCCATCAAAATTCCAGCACAATTCTTCACAGACCTTGAAAGAGCAATGCTCAACTTCATATGGAAAAACAAAAAAACTCAGGATAGCCAAAACTATCCTGTACAATAAAGGATCATCTCAGGCCATCACCATCCTGGACTTCAAGCTCTACTACAGAGCTATAGTAATGAAAACAGCTCGGTATTGGCATGAAAACAGAAGGTGGACCAACAGAATCAAATCAAAGACCCCAATATCAACCCACAGACCTACGAACATGGAATTTTTGACAAAGAAGCAAAAATTATAAAATGGAAAAAGAAAATATATTCAACAAATGGTGCTGTTATAACTGGCTATCAACATGTAGAAGAATGCAAATAGATCCATATCTATCACCATGCACAAAACTCAATTCCAAATGGATCAAAGACCTCAATTAAATCCATCCACACTGAACCTCATAGAAGAGAAAGTGGGAAATACATTTGAACACATAGGCACAGGAGACCACTTCCTAAATAGAACATCAGTAACACAGACTCGGAGAGCAACAATTAATAAATGGGACCTCCTGAAACTTAGAAGCTTCTCTAAACAACAAAACAAAAATGGCTCCCTACAGAATGGGAAAAAATCTTCATCAACACCACCACATCTGACAGAGGGCTCATCTCCAAAATATACAAAGACCTCAAGAAACTAGAAATAAAACTACCAAATAATCCAGTTAAAAATGGGGGTACAGATCTAAATAGAGATTCTCAACAGAACAATCTCAAATGACAGAAAGACACTTAAGGAAATGCTCAAAATCCTTAGTCATTAGGGAAATGCAAATCAAAACTACTCTGAGATTCCATCTTACACTGATCAGAATGGCTAAAATCAAAACCAAAACACCAATGACAGCTTATGCTGGAGAGGATGTGGAGTAAGGGGAACACTCCTCCATTGCTGGTGTGAGTGCAAACTTGTATAGCCACTGTGGAAATCAGTATGGTGATTTCTCAGAAAATTAGGGATCAGCCTACCTCAAGACCCTGCAATACCACTGTTGGGCATATACCCAAAGGAGGCACATTAACACCACAAGGACATTTGCTCAACTATGTTCATAGCACATTATTTGTAATAGCCAGATCCTGGAAACAGCCTAGCTGCCCCTCAACTGAAGAACAGATAAAGAAAATGTGGTATATTTGCACAACGCAGTACCAATCAGAGGTAAGAAACAATGGCATCCTAAGATTCACAGGCAAATGGGCAGAATTAGAATGAGTGAGGTAACCCACACCCAGAAAGACAAATATAGTATGCACTCACTCATAAGTGGATACCAGACATAAAGCAAAAGATACCCAGCCGACAATCTATAACCCCAGAGAAATTTGAACCCTTTTCCAGAAACTGGAAGCAGATGCTGAAATCTACAACTAACCAACGGACCAAGCTCCTGGAGTACAATCGAAGTAAGGGAGGAGCAAAAATATGAACAAAGGAGTCAAGACTATGATGGGGAAACCCACAGAATCAGCTGACCCGAGCTAGTGAAAGATCACCGACTCGGGTCTGACAAATGGGGAACCTGCATAAGATCAAACTAGACTCCCTTAATATAGGTGACAATGGTGTGACTGGTACAATATATGAGACCACCGACAGTGGGTCTAAGATCTAACACTAATGCACCAATTGACTCAGTGGAACCCATTCTATATGGAGAGATACCTTGCCCAGCCTAGATAGAGGAGTGAGGGGGTGGAGAGATGCCTTGTTCCTGCCTCAACTAGATGATGGGACAGATTTAGTAGACTTCTTAGGGAAGGCCTTACCTTCTCTGTGGAGCAGATGGGAAGAAGGGGGAGTGGAGAGAGTGGGAGGAAAGAAGGGAGGGGGAACTGAGATTGCAATGTAAAAGTAAATTAATAAAAAAGAGAGAAAAAAGTTAATTTAAGTATAAAGCATCTGGGGTGATCTAATGTACCACCTGATGCTCTGGCATCTTGCCTTGACCTCCTTGTTCCCAGTGATGTCTGTCTCCATTGTCTCCCTACTTTCTTTTGTCACTGCATCTTAAAAATTATTATTTTCCAACCCCAGATTCTGTCTGGGAGGCCAGTACAAGACTGATCCAGACCCTTGAACATGGATGTCAATAAGGAGGCCTCTGCACTCCAGGGAGCCTCTGGGAGTGGATTAGTATTTTTCCCTGGTGTAAGAAGGGATTTGAGAGCCCATCCCATGTGAAGGGATACACTCTGGCCCTGGACACATGGGGAAGGGCCTAGGCCCAGCACAGGAAGATTTGGTGGACTTTGCAGAGCCCCCGTTGAGGGTCCTACCCTGCCTGGGGAGTTGGGGGGATGGGGTGGGGGGTAGGTTGGGGGTGGGGGAGGAGGGATGGGGTGAGGGGAGGGAGAGGGAGAAGGGACTTACATGTGAAACAAGCTTGTTCCCTAACTTGAACTAATAAAAAAAATTTAAAAATTATTATTTTCAGTGTACTCATGTTTCTGTTTATTTGTTATCCTCATTGGACCATGAGCTGTTCGAGGCCATGGTTGCTGTCTGCCTTATTCAAAGGGGTAACTTTAGTATATGGACCTGAACCAGGCAACCTGCCAGGTGGGGAATATTTTTAAAGTATTGCATGTAATATTCATGCACACATATCATGCATGAATATAGTATGTTTGGATCAAAGCAATCCCTGTTCCTTATCCTAATTCCTCCCGTGCCCTGTTTCACTTTTCATTCCAACTTTACCAAACTCCCTCCTTTGCCCTGCCCCCTCCTGTCTCATAACCACTGAGTACATTCAGCTCTGCCCTTGTGTACATATGACTTGGACTGTCTACTGGAGCATAGGTAGACTCTCAGGGCCCATATCCCTGAAGTAAAGCGACTCTTTCTCTCAGTTTGCAGCATTGCCAATACTTTCTCAGATAGCAGTGGGACTTTATGAGCCCCTCCCCATTCCACGCTGAGAGTTTTTCTGGCTTGATTTTACACAAGTCTTGTGCATGCTCTCACAGCCATTGTGTATTCATGTGTACCTCTGCACTGTCACTTCTGGCAAATGCTATTCTGCTTTAGCCATGTATTCCCTCTGTCTCTTAAAAATCTCTTTCCCCTGTTCCATCATTAACCCTAAGCTCTCCACCATCTCTCATTCTGTACACACCGAGCAATTCTAAGTCTCTGTGTTAGTCACCATCTACTGCAAAAGGAAGCTTCTACAATGAAGGCCGAGAAATGCACTAATCTTATAAATATGCCTTTATGAAGCAAGTGGGTGAATTAGTCTACACCATTCATAAAAATATCACATGCATGATTTGAAGAGGAAAAATCTGCTTGTAATCTCTGTCCCATAAATGAAATATTTTTGGAATGTTCTAGAAAAGTACATCCTTTAAGTACCATATACAGTTATGAAATATATTCCCAGAACTCTGTAATTTTATGGAATAATTCTAAACATGCAGCCGTGATAAAACTTTACTGGGAAAGGACAATATTTTTATGTGAGTTTGATATGCCATTTTTGGCTGCTTTCCCAAAACACATCTTTGTGAGGAAGATAGGAGGTTGTAAGAGAGTGCCTTCAGTTTATCTGAGTGGGGAGCTCGTCACCGGCAGTGTTGCGGAGAACACCAGCAGCCTAGTTCACCAGAGAAAACATATGCTTTCTATTACATTAAAATTCTTATTTGACATTCTGTGAACTTTTAGAAGTTGGAGCTAGAGTTTATAGTTTTTTGGATGGCACCTATTAATATTTATAATCCTGGTGTTGAAAAATATTTCATAGCCTGAAAGTGCTATGTGTTGTGAAAGCTAGACCAGCAAAAATACTGAGCCCTCCTTAAATTAAAAATATGAATGTTTTTCCACTGTAGAGGATACACATAAACAATAAGCTTTTGCTTCACTAGAATATGGTTGGTAACATTGAACTGATGCTTTCCCCAACTTGCTTCCCCACTACTAGTCCTGAGACTGACACCCTCTCTGCCTCTCTTGTTTCAGCACAGATGAACTTGGCCAAATCAAGTTACAGCTCAGCACAGACTTGCATGAGAGGCCTGAAGAATTTCTCCTACTGATATTTCCTCTTAATTTCCTTCTCTATTGTGTTCCAACCTACTTTTGTTCCTGTGGAGGCAGCTCAATGAGAAATATTCCACCACATCAACAGAGCTAAGTTTTATCTGTGTATATGCTTCATGTTGGCCAGAATTCATCCTTGATGAAACCAAACACAATTTCTGTCTCTTTTTCTCAGGAAGATTTTGCAAGGATGGCAGAAAGTTTTCCTGTAGTGAGTTATCCACCCCACCCACACTTGTGGCATTGACCATGTCCATTTGGGGTGGTCACAGGTGCGGGCACAATGGAAGGAGGACTAGATCCCCAACCCCAGCATACTCTCTTGCTTCTGGTCGGGTCACAGAGAACAGCCTGGATGGATCCTTGGAGCTGGAACCTGCAGCGGTAACCCACCTCTTATGTAAGTGCATTCTCCCTGAATAAACTTCACTTAACCTGTACTGAGTCTAGTGAATCTTGTTTCCCGAATAATAGTTTCCCTGCACTCACTGCTTCAGTTAGAATTGGAAATGATGCGGAAGGAACAATCCTCCCTGCTTTCTCCATGGCCAGGGAGAACCAAAGTCTATTTCTTATTTTTCTCTACATGACTCTGTGGATAGCCTATTCTCCATCCCTCAACACACAGCAAATTGATGCATAGTTCTTATTTAGAATGATGTGGAGCATATGACAGAGGAAGGAGATGTGGTGAGAAACTTCATAGGATATTCAGCTCCATTCACAGGTTAACTGGCAGCTCTTGTCTTAGGGGGTTAGGCAAATATCAACTCAATTCTTCCATGCTCAAAAAATAGAATTGAATACACATCATTTAACTTATTGGTACACACCATAAAGAGCATCATAATGGTAGGTGTTTGGGTCTCTGTCTTCACTTGTCAAAAGATGTGATTATTCATCATTGCCATCCATGATGGAGATAGGGTAACTGAATCATATGGACTGGATAATTTCATACCATGGCCTGCTGCATGCAAGTTTGGCCCTTTTAAAATTTTTTGTGGAAGTTTCTAGAGATACCAATGCTCAGGTTTCATATCTAGAGTCTTCTCAAATTTTAACACTACTCTCTATCAATCAGATTTGTCCCAAACAAAAGAATAATTTTTTGATAACTGTATCCCTACTGAGATACTATTAAGCTCATTATCATTTCTTCATACCAGCAAAAAGTTCTTGACAGAAAAAGGGGATCCATGGTTTCAACCATATCATCCCTCTAGGCCAGATATGGTGTATAAAATTTCATCTTATTCAATAGTGCTGATTGACTGGGGAAAGCTGTGTGGGATGCATTCTGAAGTTGCACCATATCTTTGTATCAAAATTGTGCAATGGTTGATTAATAATGTCTGCACTGGTGCCTGGGGTAATGATAGAACACATGCCAACTATTTGCATTTCATCTTCCAGATCATTACTCCTCACCCATTTCTCTTTTTAAGAGATTACTGTTGCATCTAACAATCTACTCAAAACATTTGCATAGACCCTTTGTCATTCTGTAGTTATTTGAATGCTTGGTGTTTAGATTTTACTTGCTAGGTAGATCTTGCATTCATAATATAAGAAAAAATTCTTGATGTTAGGTTTCATGTCAACTGTGTGGGCATTTGATTAAATTGAGTCAGTCTCAGAGATCATCACCAAATAACTGATGATAAATTCCTCAGTAAAAAATAAAAAACAAAAACTGTCTTTCCAGAAGATGTTTGGCAAACTGGTCAGTTTCCCTCTCTGAATTCAATATATTCTCTCATTCTGACTACAGTCACTATCCACTGGATACCACCAGCCAGGAAATCATTATGAAATGACTTTTTGTGACAATAATCGAGGAAGAAGACGCAAGAAGTTTTTCAAGAGAAAAATATGTGTTAACACAGTTCATTTATGAAGACTAGCTCAAATGTCTCTAAAGCAAGTGAAGAAGGATGATGGGGTATGAGGAGGAGGGCCTAGAGTGTTTCAAAGAGTTCCCTGGGTCTTGTTTTAGCATCAGTGTGTGATTTTTCAGACTGAAAAAAACAGTACAGGATTCCTTGGTTCAATAATATATTTAGAATTAGGCTTCCTCTCTTCACTTGTAAAGACAAGATGAGGCTGGTCCCCTTTTAAAAGCAATAACTGGGAAGAAGAATTTGACTGGAGCTACAGTTAAGGTCACCTTCATAAACTAATGCCAGATGGGCTTGCATGTCAAGAGGAATGGGGACATTCAATTTCAATATGCTTAGTTTCATTGCTCTAAGAAACACTCAATTTTTCATATTCTTCATGATTAGAAAGATCATTTAATGTCATAAATCTTCAAACTGAGAGTATATACCAGCTAGTTGGACACAATTATATTTCTAGCATGCAATGAGATTTATCTAATGGAATTAAGTTTCTGGCTAACTACTGCATGTACTAGTTTCAGACATATTTTCTGATATCCTAAGACTCAAAATTATTGTCCCTCCAAATGCTACACAGAAGAATGTAACAATAGACAAGTTCATTGTAAATTTTAATTCAGACAATTATGTAATAGTAAATAGTCTTTTAAGGATATTTCAATATATGGAATATTAGAAACTGTTTTTTCATATGTTTTCTGAACATGAGATAAAGACGGGTTCAGAAGGGGAGTATGGAAATAATCTTAAACTTTGCAATGGTTGTGGCTCCTCATAAATAAATACACAGTATACCCATGGTATTACTGAGAAGGGGAAGTGATTAGGAAAAAGAGCTCCCAAGAGAATGTGTAATAAAAAGATTAAAACCACGTTTGTATTTCACTATTTTCAAAGTGATCATGTTTTGAATAATATACATTGATAGATTTCATTATTAGAATGTCATCAACTACATCGTTCAATTCCTTTGAGAACCCTGGTGGAAGTGCTTTTGTGTGTCAGTTTATAACTGAGGAAGACTGAAGCAAGGGGATCATAACAAAAACATGATCCGAGTCCTACTTGGCTTCAGTTACCAACCTGACACACTTAGGAAGAGGGAACCTCAATTGAAATATTGCTCCTATCCAATTGGTCTTTGGCCATGTCTGTGGGCCATTTTGTTAATTGATGATTAATATAGAAGGGCACAGCCCACTGTGGGTGGTGATATCCCTAGGCAGTTTGGTCTGAGTTATATAAGGAAAGTAGCTGAGCAAGTCATGGACAGCAAGCTAGGAAGCAGCATTTCTCCATGGTCTCTGCTTCAGCTCTGACTTGAGTTTCTGCCCTGACTTCCATCAATGACACACTGTGACTTGAAAGGTAAAATAAGTCCTTTTCTCTTCTAAGTTACTTTTGGTCAAAGTGCTTTACCACCTCCAGAGAGAGAGGCAGCACCCTGTAACAAAAACTCTCTACTAGGAAAGGCAAGGGCTTTCCAGAGTGCTAAACAGTACCTTCCCTCCACCTTCAGTGTTCAAGCTGCTCTGCTCTCTGTGTGAGGGAGAAAGAGGTACCCTAGCTGTCTGTCATAAAGGCAGGAAGACAGCAGGCTAGAGGGGCTCCTTGACCTTTCATTATCACATAGTCAAGTTCTGGTCCTCCAAAACATTCATCAATCCTATGCCAACTTGTTTAGCATTTTGTTTATCAGGATTTCAACACTATTAGGTTTCTTTTGGTATAACGTCCTCACCATGGTCATGGCGTCATCAACAGAAATGTCAACTGTCATGGAAATACACTGGTGTCTTAAGACTTGACTTGAGTTTCTGAACTTTTCTTTTTTGTTGTATAGTCAATTTTTTGATATATTCCTTGGTGAAGTAGTTTTTCTCATATAATAAACAAGTTGTTTTTTTTTTATACCAAAGTTTATTTGTTTATGTATCTACTTATTTGTCCGAAGAAAGACATTTTTGGTATTATACTCTTTTAACACGAATTCTCTGAGGATGTCATACAATGTATTTTGATAATATTCACTCCTTCCCTCAACACCTCTCAGATCTCCCTACCCACCCACTCAACTTTGTGTCCTCAATTTTTAATAAGTGTGTTGAGTCCAGTTTGTGCTTCTGATTTACTCTTGGGTGAGTGGATATACCCTGGGTCACAGTCAAGAAGCCAGAAGCCACATATTTAAAGAAAACTGACTCCCCATTAGTTCCCAGCTTCCCCTCAGATTGAATTTGGAGTTCATGCTCTTGTCACCTGTCCATGCTGGTCGTTTGTCTTGCAGACACCTTGTATGCACGCTGTCACAGACATTGCTAGTTCATCTGTGCAACTGCCCTCTTGAGTCTGGAAAAGAGTTTCTTGCAGTTATCTGACACTTCTGCCTGTTAAAAATCTTTCTGCCAATTAACTTTTCTTAATGTCATCCTTAAAAACCAACTAACAGCTGAAATGACCTTTTAGTTTTTTATTCATAACTTAAACTATGAATCTTAACACATTTACAATGTGAAACTATTGCCACAATCAGAAGTTAAAACCAGCTCCACTACCCAGAAAGTACCCCCAAATGGCCTCCTTGCAGTCACACCCTCTCTAGGCCTGCAGGACTTAAAACATTTTAGTGGGCAGTTTTCCCACACTTGAATTTCACCTTTGCAAAAAGTCACGAGGATCTAACAGTGTGCAACTTTGAGGCTGGCCGTTTGCACTCTGCATGTCACCTCTGAAACTTACACAGGATATTTCATGTTTCCAAATCCTTACTTTCTCATTACTGACTTGGACTCCATGTTATGGAGCTAAAAAATGGATTTAGCCACTGAAGGACCTTTGAGTTAGAGAAAGGTGACTATTATTAACATTTCTATGACAAATTAGTAGATAAAGATGACTACATAGATCTCAGAAAGCAGAACAACATTGAAAGATTTTGTGTCCTGTAAATAGTGCAGTAATGAATGTTTGCATGCAGGCTTGTGGGACAGTTTTCACTTTTCAAGGATTGTGTAGCAGGATTTCTGGGTCATATGCTAGATATTATTTAAAGCATTCAAAAACTACTATACGTAAAAAGCATTCTGCCCATGTGACAAGAATCTTTTGGTTTTTCTAAAAGTTTGAGTTTATATTAAATAAAATACATGTTCAGGGTTTGAGTTTTGTCAAGAGGTGAAGTTTAAATTCAGTTTAGATCATATACTTTTTGTATATGATTTTTCTTCAAACCTACTTCTGATAAAAAGTATTAATTCTACAAAAATAATTGATAATTTTGTCATGAAACAACTTGACTGTGTGTGCGTTTGTCCCTGGGCTCTGAGGTGGATGACACTGATATGTTTGTCTGCTTCCTCTGAAATGTCACCATTGCAGTTAGTGACTTTCACCTTAAAGTCACAGAGTCTGAACTTACCAGTTTCCTCCTTCTTCAAAAGGCTCTGTTTTCCTTCTCTCTTTGTATTATACACACTTAAGTTGTTTTTACAAAACAATCCTGTTGGAAATTTTATTGGAATTTCATTCAAGTCTATATGTCAACTGGGGACATACAGAGAGGACATAACAATACTTCTAGTATGTAACTATGAAATAGCTTTCTACTTTCTGCAGGTGACATTTGGCTTATTTCATTAACATTTTATACTTTTCAACATAGATATTCTGAACATTTGTCATTTTTATAATACTGTTTTAAATATTTCTTTTTTATTTTTATAATTTACCTTCCACAGAAGGATTCTATTTTGTCAGACTTTAATAGAATTCTGTCAGACTTTTTTGATAAGTATTTGAACAAAACATCTTTTACCCATAAGGTACTTACATTATTCAAAGGGACTGTCGCATAGAGGACATAAGCTTAGATATTTTTTATTGGTGGTGGTTTTGATTTTTATATTTTGACACAAGGTCTCACCATGTAGCCCAGGGACTCACTATATAGACTAGGCTTTTGTTTCCTTTATTTTATAGACAGAGTTTTTTTTTGTTTGTTTGTGTTTTTTTGTTTTTGTTTTTTTTTTTTTTTTCCGGAGATCAGACTGGCCTCAAATCTGTGGTTGTCCTGTCTCAGTATCCCAAGTGCTTGGAATACAGGAATTTACACCCTGCCCAGCTTCCAAGATCTTGCTTTTAAAAATTATTCTCATAAGGTTTGTAATTCCCTAAATGTTATAGTGTGATCAGACACATTTAATGTTTAGATGGAATATGTATTCTTTATTTTTGAAGATGTGTTACTGATTTTTCTGTATGTTATTCTGTTTTGTATATTTTGGTTCTTCGTTCTTTTGGATTATCTGACTTTTATTTTACATTTATTATTATTATTATTATTATTATTATTATTATTATTGTGTGTGTGTGTGTGTGTGTGTGTGTGTGTGTGTGTGTGTGTGTGTGTGTATTCACATACATACCAAATGCCACAGTGTACCTGTGGAGGCCAGAGGATAATTTGTAGGAGTTAATTCTCTCCTTTTACCATGTATGTTCTGAGGACCAAACTCAGGTCATTAGACTTGGCAGCAAGAGTCTTTACTGGCTGAATCATTGTGCCAACTCTAGATTATCTGACTTTTAAAAACTATTCTGTTTCATATATTGAGATTTTTACTCTATCAGTTTATGTAGGTCTTTGACCTTGTCAATCTGGGGATAACAATATAAACTCTTCACTTTTCACTTGTCACTAAGAATGTTTGAAATTTATAGTAGAATAAAGAAAACTCATCCAATTCATGCATTTTTACTACTATTATTTACATTGTCATTATTATGGGTATCTTGGCTTGGGAGGGCTTAGGAACCCACTGTCCTCTGATCCTCTTCTGAGAACTTTTTCCTTGATGTGGAGACTGTACTAATAATTAACTGATCTACTAGTAGACTATCTGCCTGAGAAGTTCAGACTTCCCGTTTATCAAGAAACAAGCCAGCTCAGAATGTTTAGCTTGGACAGAATATTAGACTCATAAATACTCATTTGTGAGCAGTCACCAGGGTCTGCAGCAATAAGTGGATTGACCTTCGGCAAGTACACAGATGAGGGGCCAGCCAGGCTGCCCTATTGTCGGGAAATCTCTGGTGTAATAGATTTGACACAGTGGGAGAAACAGATCCACTGTCTTCATTGCCTGATGAGATTGTCCTGGTGGCAGCTACATATGTTCTTTGGCACAAGGCCATTTCCGCAGCTCTAAACCAAACGCACTCCACGGGTTGAAGCCCTGTCTTAAGATGGAGTGGTTCTGCATTTCTTTGGCAGTCTCCCCAGAGCTAGTGATATGAAGGAGCTCTGTGAAGATTGAGGGGAAGATAGAGGTGAGGTTAGCAGGTCATGCTGCAACTGTTAGCTTTTAAGAAGTCACAGAGGGACTAGGTAGAGGGATCCATTGGTGAAGTGTCTGCCATACAAGCATGAGGACCCTAGTGTTCAGAGCTACAGCATTGGCTTACAAAAAACTGGGTATGGCCATGTGCATCTGTAACCCTAGTGGGGTGCGTATATGTGCATGCATGCAATTGCACGTGTGTGAGTGAGACAGACAGAGAAAGAGAGAGAGAGAGAGAGATGAAGAGAGAGAGAGAGAGAGAGAGAGAGAGAGAGAGAGAGAGAGAGAGAGAGAGAGAGAGAGAGAGAGAGGATACTCTGGTGGGCTCCAGACTACCTGCAATGTGTAGGACAGTTTTTGTAGGGATAGGGGCATTTCTTTAAGTTGGTCAAAGACCCAACAAAATTACAACTGTCTGTTGTGTAGGCATAAACAGATCTGCAAAACCAATGTGTGTGTGTGTGTGTGTGTGTGTGTGTGTGTGTGTGTGTGTGTGTGTGATGCATAGAACAGAACATTAATAATAATAGATAAGGGTGAGATGGCTAGCCAAGAACCTTCACCAAGGAGATGGGCCTGTCCTATGTGTGAATCACTATTACAATATGTAACAGTCTATGTGGCTAAATGCCTATCATGCTGTAGTTCAGATAGTATTCTAACAATGAGGAGCTGAAAACTGAAGACTACATAAAAAGACACACGTGGTATTCAGTGAATCTGGGTGAAGGATGCATAAATTGAAATATATATGATACATATACATATAAGTTTGTACAGAGCTCATTTGAAATAAAACTGTGGACAAAAACAGTTTCCGGAGATTGAATTCTTGAGTTTGGGTTTTGAGAGGAAGGAAACAAGACAAGCATAGAACAATGTGAAAGAACAAAGATTCTAAGTAAAGAATCTTTTTTTCTTTCCCCTGAGACAGGGTTTCTCTGTGGCTTTGGAGGCCATCCAGGAACTAGCTCTTGTAGACCAGGCTGGTCTCAAACTCACAGAGATCCACCTGCCTCTGCCTCCTGAATGCTGGGATTAAAGGCATGTGCCACCACAGTCCAGCTTTCCTGAGTTCTTTTGGTCTTCATTTCCATGATATATCCTGGACCCAGTCTTACCAGCTGCATGACTGCTTTTTTCTTTGCATATTCCATTTTACAGGTAACATTACTGAGATTCAGAGGATTGAGTTGGTGTTTATAGGAGTATAGGTTAAGGGAGATGACTAAGTAAGGGTTTCTAGTGTGTAGAAAGCATTCAGTAAATCTTAGCAGTTTGTGTGATTAGGACAATAATTATCATCAAAAGGGAGACATGAGAAATTTGAAGTTATGGGTGACCTAGTAACATCAAAAAGATGCTAATGGCCATGTTGGGAGCCAATCAGTTTCTGAATGTTAGGAAGACAAGGACTGGACTACAAAGAGGAACAGTCAGAGCAAGAATCAACAGGCATAAAATATAGAAAATAAACTGAGCTTGAGTGACGGCTCAGCAGGTCAGAGTGCACACTAGGGTAACAGAGGACCTGGGTTCAGTTCTTTGCACCAGTACCGAGTGGTTTATAACCACCTGTAACTCCAGTTCCAGGGGACCTGATGCCATCTTCTGGTCTCCACAGGCACTGAATACCTCCCCTCTCTCTGTGTCTGTCTGTCTGTCTCTGTCTCTTTTACACACACCCCAAACAAACATATAAAATTAAAAGTTGGATTGATAGGAAGTTACTGAGAAATTTCTGAACCTTTGAGACCAAAACTGAAGGTCAATTCAATTCTCACAAGGCTTCCAGGGTACTCTCTCACTAACAGCCCTTTAAGTTATACAAGAGTGCCTTGAGAGTGTTCACCTGGAAATCAGGTAAGGCTCAAGATTTTTTTTCTCAGATTTTAATTCTTACTCAAGGTATCAGGGTCTCATTATGTGGCCCAGTCTGGTTCTAACTCATGAGCCTCTGCCTTGTCTTCTGACTGCTGAGGTGACGGATCCAAGCTACCACATCAGGATTCCTAGTTTTTCTGATTTCTTCTCACGTTTACTGAAGCTTTTGGGTCCTCTTGTAATCGGGATCTGTTTTTCCACCTTCATGAATCCTTCAGGCATGTCTTTGAGCACACATGCTCCCTACTATGCTGTGGTGCATGCATGCCAATCTTAGAAATCCCTAAACTGACTCTCAGAGTTGACCTCCACTCTCTCACTGCCCATCTGTGGCAAGCTCCAATATGGAAATGGTGCAACCATGCCCCAAATTCGCTTTCTTCTATTCCAACTTGAGACAGAACATGTTTGTTCCCCATTTCTCCCCTTGAGTTTAGCTATGATTTAAACATGATACATTATCATTTTAATGTCTGTGGTCTTACTCAAGAATCCAGTGTTGAAAAACCAAGACACAAGAAAAATGGCCAATGGTCAGAGCCTATATTAAGAACACATTTAGAAGGAGATTAAGCTAATTGCATCTAGGGGGATGTGGTTTTGGGGAGATCCAACTTGTGCTCTTTGAGTCACAGGATGCTCTGACTGCATTTATTTGATATAAAATTGTGTTAAAAAGGAGTTTGCCTGAGTAGTGGATGAAGTGATAACTGAAAGGGAAAGTAGTGAGCTATGGTTCTCTGGTGAAGTGATACTGATGGCAGTGCTGGCCAATGTGTAAATTGCAGTGCTTTTTGATTAATTGTCTTCCACGATGGCAGAACTTCATCTTTATGTGGTCTGTAGACTTGGTTATGGATGTGGCCAGTGTTGGAGCGTGTGTTTTCTTTCCAGTCATGTGGTGATGAATAGGACAAGGGTCCCCTAGAAATCAGAAAGGAAGGAGCTTCAGAGAATGAATACATATATATTATCTTTAAATAGGCCCTCATACTATAGTCCAGGTTGGCTGGAATCAGACTTGTGGCCATCCTCTAGCCTCAGCCTTCAAAGTACTAATTTTAGCCATCTTGCCAAAGTTGAGAGGATACTTTCCCCCACTCTGGAAATATATTCTTGGCCATCTTTGAATTTACTATTAGGTGAAAATGACTTTGAACTTTGATCTTCTTGTCTCTATCTCCCAAGGGCGCCACCAGCCACTGTTGTGGAATATTATTTTAACTATGTAAAGATATGTTACATTTGTTTATGTTGAAGAATATTACTTTTACTGTGTAAAGGTGTGTTACATCTGTTTATACCGTATTTTTTTAATGATGCAAAGATGTGTTACATTTGCTTGTGCTGCATTTGTTTAATTATGTAAAGATGTGTTGCATTTGTTTCATCTTGCCTGCCTAAGGCACCTGAATGGTCTAGTGAAAAGCTGAATGGCCAATAGCTAGGCAGAAATGGATAGACAAGGCTGGTCACAGAGAGGATAAAGAGGAAGAGAAATCTAGGTTCATGAAAGGAGAGGAGGAGGGGAGAATGAGGAAGAAAGAGAGGAACACCCAGAGCCAGAAGCCAGGCAGCTGCCAGCCAGCCAGATATGAGAAGCAGTAAGAGTAAGATATATAAAAGGAAAGAAAGGTAAAAATCCCCAAGGCAAAAAGTAAAGAGAAAAAGATTAGGTTAAAAGAGCTAGCCAGAAACGAGCCTAAGCTAAGGCTGAGCATTCATAGCTATTAATAAGTCTCCGTGTCATGATTTGGGAGCTGGTGGGTAGCCAAAAGAAAAAGTCTGCTACAAGTTATCACATCCAATTGAATATTTTAAACATCTATCTTTTTTCCTTTGCTGTAGGGAAATGTTTATTGTGAGTGTGCATGTGCCACAGTGTGTGTGTGTGTGGAGATCAGAAGATGGCTTGAAGGAGTTAGTTATCTACTTCCACCAGACATGTCTTGAGAATTGAACTCAAGCTGACAGGCTTGGTGATGAGCACCCGTACCCAATAAGCCATTTTACTGAACAGGGACAAATATTTTTGAGAGTAGAGAGAAAATACTGGTGTTGAACATCCGGATCTAGCCATCTAGGACCATGAGGCTGCCAAAATAATTGATGAAAAATGTGATGTTTCTTGTTAGTGTTACTTTTAAAAGGAAACTTTTTATTTCTCTTATTACAAAAGTCATGACCACTTAAAATGTCTAGAAAACACAGAAAAGAGCAAAAAAATAATCACCCATCATAAACAACATTAAGAGAAACAATTACTATTTTCTTGGTATTTACTTCAAGCTAAATGGAAATGTTTATTTCCACGTAATTGATGCCATTATGAGCATAAAATTATTTGTCCTGTTCTACATTCATAGTGGACAGTTTCCCCAGTATTCTGAAACTTTGCTGAAATACTATTTTTAAGAAAAAGCTAGAAGTCAGTTTAAGCAGTGGGGCTTCATTGGGTCAGAAGAGCAGGTTTTCTGTGTAAACAGAAGACAGGGTGTAAACATGTCCAGCATCTTCTAGCGTCCAGCACCCCTGCTTAACTTCTCAGGTTTTAACTGTGATTCTGAGGATCCCAGTCTCCTGGCTTCTAACCTCGCACTGAATTCTACTTCTCAAAAACATTCCTTGAGAATTTCTTATGTGTATACAATGTATTTGATCTTGTCTCCCCCCACACACATTTTTACCTCCACCCATGCTTTCCCAACCTGTCTCCCTCTCATTTCATGTCCTCTTTTATTTATAACTCACCGAGTTTAATCTGCTTTGACCATATATACACACGGGTGTAGAACCATCCACTGGGGCAAGAACAACTTACCACAGGCCATGTCCCCAAAGAAAAGTGATTCTCTCTTCCTCCGACGGCTATCAACTGCAATCGCTCCTCAGCTGGGGTGGGGCCTTGCTAAATGTTCTCTAACCCATAGTGGGATTTTAACCAGATTGATTTTGTATAGGTCTTAACCACAACTATTGTGAGGATATGTGTGTGATGGCCATGTCATGCTCAGGAAACAGTATTTCATATCTTACCTCTCCATTCTTGGTTATTTCCAGAAATGCTCTACTAAGGAAGAGCACTATATACCTTCTCAGAACCTCAGCAGTTTTGCTTTCACCTGACCATTATTGAGGTATTCTGCACTCTGATGTATTCTCCCATATTCTGGACATTGATGCACTGTATGATATAATGTGGACAGTCACATTGTGAAATATGCATTTTTTAACAGTCGATGCTATAGATGTGGCAGGCAAAACTTAAAGGACTGATGGAGTAAGAAGCCAAGATTCAACTGTGCCCCATGAGCCTTCCTGGAAACAGGTTGCATTGCAGGAGGGGAAGGCTGCAAGATGGACATCCATTGGTCAGTAAATGAGTCTGATGGTCATTCTAGCCAATTGGTTATGATAAACAGAATACTGCTTCCCTCCTAAAGACACCCACATCTCAGTGTTTATACCCTATAAATACTTTACATGGCATTTGTGACGTAAGTCTTCAGGTGGCATTTGAGGTGGCTGATCTTTATGTAGAGACTACTCAGGTAGGTCCCAGGAAAAAAAAGTGAATAGAATAGAGGAAGTGGGAGAAGAGTCCATATCAGAGAGGTTTTATAGTTTTTCTTTTCCTTCCTTCCTTCCTTCCTTCCTTCCTTCCTTCCTTCCTTCCTTCCTTCCTTCCTCTCTCCCCCTCCCTCTCCCTTCCCCTCCCTCTCCCTCCCTCCCTCCCTCCCTCCTTCTCTCTCTCTCTCTCTTTCTCTCGCTCTCTTTTTCTTCCTTTCTACTCTTTGGAGTCCTGCTACCCAGATGCCAAATAAATACATGGGGACTTATGAATGTCCAGCCTCAGCTTGGCTTATTTCTATTCAGCTTTTCTAAGATAACTTATCTATTTTCTCTTTAACTACATTTCACCTCTAGGCTTTTCCCCTTTCTTTATTCTATATATCTTTGTTTTCTTCTTACTCCATGACTGGCTGTGTGGTTGTGTGGCTAGCCCCTGGTGTCCTCATCTTCCTGTCCTTTTCTTGTTCTTTGCCCTCCTTACAAGCCTATTTAGTTTCTCTGCTGGGCAGCCCCATGGATTTCTCTCTCCTGCCTAGCTATTGACCATTTAGCTCTTTATTAGACCAACTAGGTGTTTTAGGCAGCCAAAGTTACACAACCTTACATAGTTAAACAAATACAACATACAACATATCTGTGCATCATTAAACAAACATTCCAAAGCATAAAGGAATGTAACACATCTCAAACTAATATTCTACAATAAGAATTGGAGAAATCTCCACCAGTTTTTGCTGACATTGCAGATATTGGGAACGAAGCACTAAGGAACATAGGTAACCTCTAAAAATACCTAAGATAAGGAAACAGTTTTGCCCTTCTCTCTAGTAAGACACATGGCCTGCCAGTACCTTAATGTCTGGGTATGGAAACTATCATCACACTTCTGACATCCAGAATGGAAGGGGGAGGGGTCTGTGCTGTTCTAAGCTATGAAGATTTCAGTGATGGTTTAAGACTTCTGGGAAAATCACTAAGGGTGTGTGCTACAAGGATGATTGGACATCTAGAGTGTTCTAGTGCTGCTGTCTGCAGTTTGGTCTTGCTGTGGGCTGGGTAACAGTGAATTGTGACCACTGCTTAGAGCAGTGGTTCTGAACCTGTGGTTTTGACCCACCAGGGGTTTGTATCAGATATTCACGATTCATAATAGTAGCAAAATTATAGTTATGAAGTAGCAATGAAATAATTTTATGGTTGAGGGTCACCACAACATGAAGAACTGTATTAAAGGGTCTCAGTGTTAGGAAGGTTAAGAATCACTGGCTTAGAGGCCAATGCCTGGGGGCTTTGAGGGTCTATTTGGTTGCCTGGCTTAACAAAGCCTGTTATCAAAAGCCTGGGGGAGATCTGTTCAGAAATGACTGGATAATTCTCCCAGAATAACCTAGGTAGCTTTGATGGAGTTTATACCAGGGGATTCCAGTGCTAGTGTTAGGTAGTCTGTTATTCTGGGTCTTCACTTTCTCTACTCTCCAAAATTCAGCTGTTTCTAAAAAGTAGATTCAGAAGATGACTACTAATGTCGCTTATTGCTTTTAATTAAATTTTCATCTGATGATTTATATAATTTGCATATTTTTAAAGATTTTATGTGCTTGGGTATTTCTATCTAAATGTGTGTCTGTGTATCACATACGGGCAGCCCTCAAGGGGGCCAGAAGAAGGCATCAGATCTTCTTGGAACTGGAGTTACAGATGGTTGTGAACTGCCAAGTGGGTGCTGGGAACTGAACTTGGGTCCTCTGCAAGATCAACAAGTGTTCTTAACCATTGATCCATCTCTCCAGCCCCATTAGCATCATTTTAATTGAAAAGCTAAGGGTGTAGCATAGGTAAACCCCAAGTATAATGTATGCCTGAGACTTACCTCATCAGTAGTCCTCGTATTCTGTTGGGCATAAAGAAACATTTCCATTTTTGTCAAGTGGGAATTTTATTGATCTGTTGACTCACAGAAAATTGAAAGACACATTGTTTAGTTCAAGATACTATAGAAGGAAAAATGATTCTCAGTAAAAAAAACCTCACTCAAAGGTGAGGAGCCAAAAGAGTGATAGGTTTTAATATGTGGATATAGTAAGTCTAAGCCTAAATCCTTCCCCTTGCATTTAAACAAAAAGATAATGATGACTGTGTTTCACAAGACTCTTCTTGGGAATTACACATGAAAATGTTTTTCCTAGGCACTGACTGGAATTTACTGCTCTGTAATCTATTTTTTTGAGATAATTTACTATCTGCTAACATCTGTGGGGCCTGCATGACCTGGATTTGATATTCGGAACAGACATGTGGCAGCAACTAGAACACATTGCCACTGTTGTTAAGGATTCTTTCATTTATTGTCTATATTTATAACTTTTCTATTTTCCCCAAGGAACAAAATCGCATAAAATAAAAACAAGAAACTGGGTCAAAGAGAAGAAGAGAGGATCCATATGCTAAGTGGATGAATTAATATCTTTACTATGACTGAGTGTAAAAGTTTGGCTCTGAACCTTGAGAGCAAAAGTAAGGACTCTTTATTACTATTTTACTAATAAAAATATCAATAAATAAGCATACAATGCTGCTAATAGCAGAATATCAGGGCAAAATATTTTATAAGGGATTTCTTCCATCCCTACATTCTTTTCTAAGTCATTAACAAATAGTTTCTCTTCTGGAAGGAATGTAATCCAGGGATGTAACTGGCCCAACATGCACAAGACCCAAGGTTCAATCCTCTGCACTTCAACAGAAAAGCAAAACAATTATCCTCACATTATAATCAATTCCAAAAATAGAGCCATCATTGCTGTGTTCTAAGATGGTAGTTTTGAAACTCCACTGTCATGATTAGTGTGATAGTCTATTTGACAAAATCTAGAACCCCCCCAGATATGGAGTCTGAGGGAGGGAGGGACGGTGTAGATCAGATTGGTCTGTAAGGAATCTTGATTATAGAAAGTGAAGAGAAAGACCTGTCCATTGAAGCTGACACCCTTCCCTAGGCTGAGGGTCCTAGACTGTGTAACACTGGAGAAAGCAAGCTCATCACCAGTGTGCAGGCATTCATTGCTCTCCATTCCTGATTATGGTGTTCAGTGATCACATCTCCCAAGCTCTTGCCAACTGTGACTTTCTTGTTCTCATAGACTGTAACCCCTGGAACTGTGAGCTGAAATATATAACCCTTTCTTTCTTACCCTGCTTTGACATGGTTTTTTGTCTCAGCAACAGAAAAGAATGGAAGACATTGAACTCTCCTAGATAGCCCAATAGAGTAGAATGTCTGATTGGCTATAGCCTGATAATTTATATTTTTAGCAAGTTTTCTGGTGACACTGATTCTGTTGATCTGGGATGTGACCACACTGAGAACCATGGCTCTAGAGGATGGCTATAGTTGTGGAATATTTGATTGAACTGTGAAGCTCTGAGACTGATTTAATAAAATTAACCTTGGATCAGGGGATGGAACCAGGTACTAGTTGGCAGGAATTAGCCATAGAGAGGATGGAAGACCCAGGCATATGGATAGAGAGACACACAGGAAGAAGTAGGGAGGAGCTTAAGAGATTCACAGTCTTTTTTATTTGGGATGGGTGGGGACTTTCTTGCTGGGTCTCCTGCCAAAAAGAAAGGCCAGATGGTTGTTTTTGGCTTCTCTGACCTAGCAGGTTTTTACCCCAACATCTGACTCAGAGTCTTTACTGGTAAACAAAACAACTTAGTTAAAACAACAGACTATATCCAGTGATGTCTGGGAAGAAGCACCGAATGACTTCAGGAAACAGCTGTAGAGAGCCATTTCTTCCTGGGCCTGCATGATGCCTTGGTGGTTAGGACATTCATCACCAAGTCTGACAACCTGAGTTTGACTCCTGGAACACACATGATGTTAGGAGAAAAACATCTTCTGCTCATTTTCCTCTGACCCTGACACATGTGCTGTGTGGCATTCACAAGCACAAAAAAATAATTTAATGTAAAGCTGGGCATTGGTGGCACACACCTTTAATCCCAGCACTTGGGAGGCAGAGGCAAGAGGATCTCTGTCAGTTTTTATTTAATGCAAAAAAAAGAACTGCTCTGCACTGGCAATGTACTGTATAATTTGACTACCAAAGCCAAGAAACTGACTTGATACAAGCCTCTGAGATTACTCAGAGTTCATCTGTTTTACATGCATTTTTTTGGTGTGTAGATGTTTACAACTGTATTACGTATGTGGTTGTGTAGTGACCACCGCCATCCAGATGCAGCCACTCACTCCATCACCATAAAGACCTCTCAGTGCTCCCCAGTTATATGCATACCTGTCCTATGCCACTCTCCGGGCTGAAAAACCTGCACCACTGATCTGCAACACCATCTCTATAATGCAACCACCTCAAGGAAATCCTATCATGAACTCATTCAGTGTGTAAGATCTTGAGATCAGCCTTCTTCCCTTTGCACAACCCTCCTTGAGTCATACTTCATACTATGGCTGTAAAATACATTGTTTAGTCATCATCTATTGGAGGAAATGTGGAGGAAAGAGCCCAGAGAATCTACACACTTATGGCAAGGCAGTAAGAGCTAGAATAATAGGAATTATCCTTTCCTGGCCTCAAACCACTCCTGGCTTGGATTTGGTGGGTTGCAAAGTGAAAGAATGATGGAGAATTCTTTCAGAGCAAGGAGTGAGAGCTCTCTAAGCATATACCTATGGGTATCTATTCTAAGGGAGTGTGCTACACTTCCAGAGCATGGATTCTCAATTCTGCTCCTTAATTCATACTCCCATCCTGTGTGATCACAGGAAGAGATTGCAGTGATTATTAGGGCAGAGAGATTTACCTCACAACGAAGCCATGACCCATAAATATAAGGTACTAAAATCCAGGGCTGTGGAGTGAGAAGGTTCAACCTTCAGAAGATAGGCATCTATCTCACCTCCTATTGTGTCCCAGAGTTTTGTCTGAATCTAATCTCTTCAATGGACAGTGTTCACATTTCCTCAACACAAATGTTCTTATATTGTCTTTACTGTTATAATAATTGATTTATTTTGTAATCCATTGAGAGGAATTTCTCAGTTTTGTATGGTATACCTTCCGAAAACAAATACTGTGGAGTAGAAGATGGCTCAGTGGGTAAAGGCACTTGCTGCCATTCCTAATGACCTGAGTTTGAGCCCCAGGACCTACAAGATGGAAGGCAAGAAGTGATGCCTGTGTACTGTCTTTTGACCTCCACATGTGTGTCCTGGCACCTAGGTGATTCCTTACATGTACATTCCAATAATAAATAAAAAGAAAATAAACCAAGTAATGCAATATCCTCTACTAAGTCAGTGTCAAACTCATTTATCTGACAGTTAATCAGTACCTACAAGATACCATTTAGAAAGATACTACTGTATACATGATGTATAACCCCCTAGACATTATGAAGAATACATTTTTTCTTTCCATTAAGAAAATCATTTCTTTTTTAATGTTCATATGTGTTTGTGTCTGTGCATATGAGTACAGCACCCACAGAGGCCACAAGAAGGTGTCAGATCTTCTGGATTCAGCATTACAGGCAGTTGTGTGTCTCCAGGTGTGAGTAGTTGGAAATGAATGTGGGTCCCCTGCAAGAGCAGCAAATGCTCTAAACCACTGAGTAAGTAAAAAGATACTGGGAAGTTATAAATGTATGGAGAAGCTTTTATTTTAAAGCAGGGTTGAAATGGCATCTAGAAGTGCCATTTTCAGAGAGAAAAGTCTGTGATTATCTTATGTACTTTCTCATTTTTTTTTATTACTCAATGTACTTTCATATTCCCTTTGGGTTAGGTAATTGTCATCCAAGAATTCCAAGACCCTTCTCAAGGTTAGAAAGCAGCAATGAAAGATACTGTAGAGAGCAACAGGGCTGCTTATCAGGCATTATGTGAACCTCAGAAAATGCACATGTCTCAGATAGAAAAAGACATGGCTCATAAAGAGGTCTCCATGAAGCTGCTTCTTCTGTCCCTGTCACAGTCATATTCAGGTGCACAGGTGTGACTGTTGAGCTGTTCAGTGCATTTTTGAATGTTGGCTCTCCCCTCCCATAGTTTCCAGTTCATGTTTACCCATAGTGATGGCTGATGAGCTCACAGAAAAAAAAGTCACTTGTGGAAGGAAGGAGACAAGGGTATTTCATCAGGTAACAGATTCTCTTGAGGCTATCTGTTGTTTCGTTTCGTTGCTTGATATAAAAAGAGATCGATGTCTTTCCTCTTCCTTTCCTTTTCTGTGGTGTCTCCTTTCACCCACTGTGGACCTTGTGACTCTAGCTTACGCAAAATAACATCATGTTCATTCAGCCAGGAGGCTCTCCCATCCAGAATGACTGTATTGAAGTTCACTGCCTAGACATGGTTTTCCCCACCCTTATTTCCTGTGAGAGTCCAAACTTGTGAAATATTTCTATCTGACATCCAGAAGCTCAGCTACTTTTCATGCCTGATACCTTCCCTCTCCCATGCATGCATCTAGACCTCTGTGGGTTGGCTTCAATCCTGATGTGGAAAGTATCAAATACTTCTTTGTCTAGAAGATCATTAGATACCTAGAAGATTATTAGATAGTAAGTGTCTAGAATATTAGGTATCAAGTCTTGAGTTCTAAGATCATGGCCCAATGAGAGAACCCAGACCAGATTTAAATTGAAATATTCAAATTTCAGCCAAAATTTATTACCATGGGGTCTTTTGCTACCCTCTCTTCCTGAGCTTGTCTTCTCCAAACTTAATTCCAGAAATTCAGATTTATTTGAGAATTATTCTCTCCAGTCCTTTCCTAGTGGCTTAATACTACACAAATGTATCCTCCCATGTTTATTTTGGAGGCTGGATATCTGAACTCAAGGTATCAGCAGGACCTGTTTTCCTAAAAGCTCTCAGGGAAGTGTTCTATGTCTTCCCCCAGCTTCTATAGTCTGCAGGCAATTATTGGTATCCCTTTGCTTACAGAATCAGCACTCCGATCTCTGTTTTTACATTCCTTTTGTCCTTCTGTGTCCTTATCTGACACTTTGCAGTTTCTCTTGTAGCTCAGGCTGGACTCCAGCTCATGATTCTATTGCTCAGCCTTTACATGCTGGAATTGTAGATGTGTATCCCATACCCAGTTCTATCCTTCTCTTAGAAAAGACACTTGTCACTGAATTTGGGGTCCACGCTATGAGGATTTTGCCCGGCATTCCCTAAATATATATGTAAAGACAATGTCCCAAATCAGATCATGTTCACAAGATATAGAGATGAGAACATGGTCATAATTTAGGTGGGATTACCATTCTGTCCACATCATCCCCAATGTGTTTTTCCTTATTTGACTCAAATGTTTGCTCAGGTTCTAGGAAAAGGTGAACACCCAAGTTCTTACTTTGATAAAAAAGTGGCAGAAGTTGACAAAAAGAATCAATGTTTCTCAGCTAATTTCAACAAAATATGGGTAAAAATAACACATGTTGTGATCCTCCTCATGAGTAGTGGTTACTTGACCAACAAATATGTACTCCTTTGTATGGGAAGAAAACATCAAATTACACTTTAAAGACACTCAAGTTTTATCAGATTTTGAGTTCTGTGCAAGACATCTCTGGAGATGGTGCTAAGCAGCCTGCCTCTCACTGTATGTATGTGCTATTTTTCCATCAAAGAATCATGCTTACCTTTTCTTGCCAGGTGCTTAGTTGAATCTGTAACCACCTTTATCAAGAAACATGAGTGCTCTGGGGAATCTGGAGCATAGACTCTTAGCTGGGTCTGTGACTATGGAATATTCATAGAGCTTAGCTGTGTGTGAATCTAGAATACAGAAACTTAGCTGAATCTACTGCTACTTTAGCAATAAAATGATATTCTAGGGATTCCCAGGCCAAACATTGAGTAGATATGACAACTTTACCATTTTCCTCTTGTCATGTTCAGCTTTGGATCCCTGAAGCACCATGAAAAAAATCTGGCCACCCTGTTGGTTCTCCTACATGGCCAATAGATTGTCTCAATCTAGAGTCAGCATTTCAGATGGCACTTGTTTGACCTTATCTAATGTCAGCGATGTGGGACCAGTGGAAAATCTGTTCTGCTCAGCCTGGTCTACCCATAGGAATGTGAGACATGTTAATACGGATGACCTAAACCACGCTTCTGGAGCTGACTCATAGACAGCAGTGGGTAACCACGCTAGCTAGGAACTTCATGCCCTCAGTATATAAGCTGCTAAGAGTGAACTGCATTTTTCAGGACTGTTCTGAAAGCCAAAACAAAAGTGACACCAGATGAATCAGAAACTCATAGAGCATATTGGTGAGTGGAGTTCTCAGACTTCCCCCCACCCCCACAGAAGGGTTGAAACGAGAGTGGGGTCCACCATGGCTTATGTAGAAGTCGGGCAATCTTTATCTGCTTGGCTGGCACCTGGAAAGACTTCACTGAATTCGTGTTTCGGGTAGAAAGCAGCTGGAGGGAGGGATACAGTTCTAGGACCATAACCTGGGATACTCTGCTGGAAGTCAGTTTTCCTAAATAGAGGTTAAACCTGCCTGCAGGTGCCTCATTGTATCTAGCTGTTCCTGGGGCATTTCACTCACGGCCTCTGATTTCTCCCACCTCCATTTCTGTCTTTCTTTTTTTATTAAAAATGTTCATTTATGTTACATACCAACCACAGTTTCTCTACTCTCCTCTTTTCCCATTCCTTTACCCCACCTCCTGTCCGCACCCATCCACTCTTCCATTCAGAAAGGAGCAGGCCTCCCATGGGAGTCAACAAAGCATGTCATATCACATTGAGGCAGGACCAAGCTCCTTCCCCTGCATCAAGGCTGGGCAGGGTATCCCTGCATGGGAAATAGGTTCCAAAAAGCCAGCTCATGCACCAGGGACATATCCTGATCCCACTGCTAGGGGCCCCACAAACAGACCAAGCTACACAACTGTCACCCACAGCAGAGGGCCTAGGTCAGTCCTACACAAGCTCCCTAGCTCTGAGTCTGGGAACTCTCATTAGCTCAGGACAGCTGTCTCTGCCCTACCTCCATTTTTATGGCTTTCTCTTCTTCAGTGATAGAGTCTCTCCATACAAACTTTGTGCATTTTTCCTTCCATTAATCACAAATAGATGCATTCCTTTCTTGCAGGAGTCTTGAGGTTTCAAGGGTTTAAGAGAGTCCATCCATAGCCTGGATGTGGTGGAAACATGTCCCTTCATATGAAACTCACACTGATAGTTTGCAAAACACTGTCTGCCATGTAATGACTCTAGAGTTTGGTGACTCCACGAATACAGAAAAATCACATTCACAATAAAGGAAAACAGGTTTAGAAGGGGCTTGACTTCGCTAACACTCACATGCATTAGATGTGGAATTGGGATTTGAACTTACTATTTTCGGCTCTTATAGTGGATAGTGCACACAAGGTGTCTAACTCTAACCCTGACCCCCAACCCTAATCCTAACTGTCATTCTTGGGTTTTTATTACTTATATGCTTATGTAGGTATCTCACATTATGACCAACTCAAGTATGTGGGGTGACGAAAGGAGGTAGACCTGGGAACCTTCTAGAAAGGAAGGACCAGTAGTCACCTTGAGGTCACAGGTGAATTTGGTACCACAGGTCAAGTGAAGTTAGAGCACCAGCAAAAGAGTTAGGAAGACTGTGACTAATTCAGAAACATATGAGGCATATGTCTCTAGCATTTCCCTATTTCCGTAGGAATCATGTTTCCTCATAATAACCTTGTAAGACAATGAAGGAAATGATAGTCAGTTTCCCTCCTCTCCTCATCATTGTCCTCTTCCTGCAGAAATTTATGATTATGCTTATTCATATACTCATATCATATCATATCATATCATATCATATTATCTCCTGAGGCTACGTTCAAGTCTCATTTAGTGGATCTATCCTCAACTGTGAAGAGAAGTATGTACCAATGTACATGTAGATACATATATGATGCATACCCATGCACAATGTACATACATGCATAGGCATGCTTTTACAAATGTAAGAACAGAGGAACAGCCAGTATCCTACAGATAGTGAAACTGAAGCCTCAAGGTTAAATGATTTGGCCAAGATTGCAGTCTGAACTGCTATCAGAATTACAGCTAGGAGCCTTTTATTCAGAATTTGAATCATGCTTTCTGTGCAAACTGGATTGACTGTAGTATACAGTATTTGTGCCTTATTCATTCAGATGGGTGTGAGAGCTGGTTTTGTGTGGGGAAATTTGTAACCTATTGAACCTGGCAAGGCCTGTTGTGCATAAAGAAATTCCACTCTTCAGAACAGCTAAATGCCCAAATCACCTCATTAAAGCTTACAAAGGAAAAGGAAAGAAAGAAACGCCATTCTGGAGGCTTTCGGGGAGAAAGGTGAGCATAGGTTAATGCATGGGGATGAGTCAGAGATTTAAGTAAGTGCTCCTTTGTACAGCGAAAAAGAAATGTACCATTGAAGAGATGTTATCTCCAGGACCAAACATCTCCCAACCTGCAATGCATGGAAATCGTGGAATGGAGCTGTTGGAAACTTCACATTCATAAATATTGATAGGCTGACAAAGAATTTTAATTTCAAGATGTCTGACTCTGATTATTTCTGCAACACAAACACCTTTTAATTCTCCCCTTAGGCCAAAGATCAAACTTTGGCTGTCGCCTTTCAGAGAAGTCATCTGAACTGCTGGATGTAACCCAGGTTTGCACACACAGGGAAGCTAGCCATTCAGCTGTCAAAGGAACAAGAAAGCTCGATTTCACCAGAGACCTTGGTTGTCTGGCTGACTGTGGGCCAATAACTGGGGGAGACTGTATATGCTCTACTATACAGTAGAGGTCCTCTATATGAGGACCTCCTGCCTTGGTGGAAGTAGGAGAGCTTTTCCCTAGAAACCCTTTATTTTGTGTATCAGACTTCCCCAGATCATCTCCACACGTACAACAAAATGCAGAACTATATTGTGTTCTATAAGGCCTTTGCCTGGTTTTTCCTCACTCTTGACCTAGGATGCTGTTGGCTCACTACTCCAGCTGCTATGAACATCCAGTTCTCCTGTGTGCTTCCTGTCTCAGTATCTTCCATCTTCAAGGATCTTTTCTTCTCACTTGCTGCTCATCTCCTGCCAGGGGCAGTCCTGCATTCCCTAGCCACTTGCTTCAGTCTGTGTCACAGCACTCTGCTTTACATGATTTTAGGAGTATTAATTGTAAAGTATCAGTGTTCTGCCACTTTGTTGCCACAAAAGCAGAAACCATGCCTATCTGTCCTGTTTTGTTCACTCTGGGGTTAAGGAAACATTGAAACTTGTATCTACTCTTAGTGAGATAATTCGGTGGGTAAAAACACCTGCTATGAAGCTTGACATCCTGAGTTGAATTCCTGAGTCCCACAAGATGAGGAGAGAGTCTGGATTTCCACAAGTTGTCCATTGCAGACTCCTGATAGTTTCTCTCTGACCTCCATATATGTATTCTCTGTGGTAAGGGGACACACACGCACACACGCACGCATGTACGCACGCACGCACGCACGCAAGAAAGAAAGAAAGACAGAAGGAAGAATAAATAGAATGTAATATTTTTGAAATAAAGATTTTTCTACTTTTGTCAGATAGTAAATTTTTGCACAGATTTTATATAGTTGTTTTAAAGGTTATATGTATGTATTTATCTTTTTACTATATCTGAAAAAAATGATACGAACATTTCCACAGAAATCCTGCCCTTAACTTCCCTTAGGCTATATAGCTTTGAAACTCATTAAGTAGTACTTTAATTTGTGCTTTATACTTTCAAATGTGTGTTAAGGATCTCAAGAGAAGGGTGGACCATTACATTCTTTGCTCTCTCTTCATTGCAACTGTTCAGTGTTTTTTTTTTAGATATTTTGTTACATTTAGTGTGTGTGTGTGTGTGTGTGTGTGTGTGTGTTTGGATATGTGCATGCCCAGTACACATATGGATGTCAGAGGACAGTTTATGGGAGTCAGCTACCATCCACCACAAGAACAGGAAGATTGAACGCAGGCTTGTGGCCATCCCTTATCCATAAATCCATGTTGCTGCCCAATAGTCCCTATTTCTACCTATATCAGTTTCCTTTTTTCATGAAGAAGTTCTTTCAGAGATTTAGCCACAGACTGTGACAAATGAAATTCACATCCCTTTTTGAATGTGTCTATCTGCATGCCGCATTGTTCCCAAAGGCTTTTCTTTTTCTGGATGTAGAATTTGTATTGACTGTTTTTTTTTTGTTTTTTTGTTTTCTTTTTTTCAACAGCTTCATAATGTTGGGCCATGTCCCTGTAGGACAGTGACTTCCCAAAAGAAACCTGCAGTCATTTTAAAACCTTTCTTTCATAGATAATGAGTTTATTTGTATCTTCTTGTTAATTTTAACTGTCTACCCAATACATCCCAGAAGCACTTGGGAAATAAAATGGTAGAAGTTTCTATAACAGGTTGGCTTGACGGTATGTCTATGGGGAAGGGTCTTGATTGTAATTGATGTAGGAAGGCTCAGTCCATTGTGGGTTGCACCATTCCCTAGGAAGGTCATCCAGAACTGTGTAGGAATGAAGATGTTAGCTAAGTGGCAACAAACAAGCAAGAAAGGATCTCTCTGTTTTTAACTGTGGATGACGTGACTAGCTGTGTTAATTCCTGCCTTGACTTCCCTTATTGATGCAATGAAAGCTAGGATTGTAAACCTAATAAACTCTTTTCTCTCCTAAACAGCTTTTGGTCAAGGTGTTTTATCACATCAAGAGAAATAAAACTAAAGCAGTGTCTTAGTATACATTTTTTGTGGTTTGTTGTTTACGAGTCCATGGGATTGTGGCTTTTACTAAACTTGGGAAATTTTTTAACTTCTAATCTTCAAAGTTTTTAATAATTCATTCTTTTTATTCTTTTCGGTATCTCAATCAGATACTTGCCAAACTTTAGTATTCATCTTTTTTTTATACAACTTTAGCATTTGTCTTTAGTATATATCTTTTTTCGTGTTGGATAATTCTTTTGACCCCACCTTTTCTGTCACTTTCACTCTTCTGTCTAGTCTGTTCAGTACATTTTATATATTTAAAAAAAAAGATTTTATTGGATTTTTTGTGGGTCAATTATTTCTTTGCTGAGATAGCCTATTTTTTCCATTTGATTTTAAAAGTGTTTATAGTTGTTTGCTCAAACCTTTTTTATTAGTTTTATTAGAGTCTTTGTGAGATAGTTTATGTTTATATTATGTAAGTATGTACATGTCTGTTGATTATCACTACTCATATGAGTTTAGGTTTTCCTGATTTGATTTAATATGCTGAGTCATTTCAGATTGTATCTTAGTGTGGTTTAATGTTAAATAGGGAGACAGTGAGTCATTTAAAGATCCATGCAGGATCTTGCTATTTTTTTCTCACAGCAGTGTGTTTGCTGTTTTTCTCTCAGCAGCATTGAAGGTTGGTCTTCAAGTTCTATTGCAGTTCTATTTATGGCCTCTGGGCTGTTATCCTAAGCTATAGTCTCCAAAGCTGTTTTGGGGCTCTTTTGGGCCCCCCACTAGGGGTCTATCTGGATCCTGGAAAGTAGTTTGTGTGATTAGTGTTCTGAATAGGGCCAGATCTATCCAAACATGGTCAAGGGAGTAAACTCATTCATAGGTTTATGTTCTTGATTTCTTTTTCTATGTATCTTCAGTGTTTTGTTTAAGAGGTGTTAGGAATTAAACCCAGAGCCTCATGTGTTGTCTTAGTTAGTTTCTGTCAACCTGACACCAACCTAGATCTACCTGAGAAAAAGGAATTTCAACTGAGGAATTTCTTCCACTAGATTGGTCTGTGGCTATGTCAGATCCCCTAGATCTGGAGTTACACAACATTGTAAGTTGTTACAATGGGTGCTGGAAACTGAACTTGGGTCCTCTGGAAGTGTAGCAAGTGCTCTTAACTGTTGAGATATCTCTTCAGCCCTGAGACTCTATCTTAAAAACACAGTAAGAGGGAGAAAACAATGAATAGTTTATGGCCTTGATAAGGTGACAGTATCATGGATGTACACTTAAATTCAACAATATGAGTGCACCATGTGTGTAGTTTTTATTTATCTGTGAAAACACAAGAAATGGGGGGAGATAAAACTGAGATTTTCTAAGCTTCCTTTGGAGATAGGAGCTTGCTCTTCTGTTGTGGTTCCTTCTGTCATGTTTTCCTTGTTTTGCTCATGGGGAGCAAGAAAAATGAAATGCATGCAAAAGAACTCTGGATTTCTATGCAGTGAGATCTACATTCTAATCTGAATGAAGTTATCTCTTAAGCAAGTTGAGTATGTCTAAATCCTATCTGAAACATGACTATGACAGTGTTTATCTACTTATCTTTCTCCTACCCAGGGTTTTTGCAGTGATCAAATCATGACTGTACTTTGCAAAGAATCAAGTGATGTGATCAAGGCAATATTTCAGTTATTTAAAAGAAATCTGAAAGAAAATAATTATTTGGGCCTAGAGATGTAGCTTTGTGCTCAAAACACACAAAGCCCTAGGTTTAATTCCCAGTACTATATAAAGTTTGTATGGTGGCTTACATCTGTCATCGAAGCACTCAGGAGATAGATGGAGGCAAGAGATTCAGGAGTCTTGGATCATCCTCTTTTACCCTGGGAATTTCCAGGCCAGCCCGGGATACACGAGACCCTATTTCAACCATCCCAAAAAGATAATAATTTTTCCAAATGCATACAATTTATTCTTTCACATTCATCAGACCCTTTGGTGAGATTTGTAGGAAATGGCATCAACTCCTCTCCAATGCCATGAAGCTTTGATTATATAGTGGAATTTTTTGCTCTCTTAGTTTCATGACAATTGCACCAATGGGGAATTAACTTAGAAGCTATTCCCCGTCTTAGGCATACGTTCTTTTTTCATCAAGGATATTAGTTATAGAAATCACATAACCATATAAAATTAAGAATACAACTGTCCTCTACTTTTGTTTTAATTTTGGGTTTTTGAGGCAGTTGCATGCAGCCCAGGCTAGCCTTGAACTTGCTATGCAGCTAAAAATGATCTTCAATTCCTGGCGTTCCTACCTGCTGTCTCAGAGCTGGTATCACACTGGTCAACACTGCTATGTGTGTATATGTCTGTGTGTTCATGTGTACACATGTTTTAATGCACATAGAGGTCAGAGGCCAATATCTGGTGTCTCTCACAATCACTTTCTATGTTAATTTTTTTGAGACAGGGTCTCTCACTGAACCAGCTCACCAGTTCAGCTAGACAGTCAGGCCTGTCAAGGTGTCCTGTCATTTCCACTATTGCTTGGATTACAGGTGCAGGTTACTATGCTTGGATCTTACACAAGTGCTGGGAATCAAACTCAGGTCCTCATGGTTGCATAGCAGCAGGCATTTTACATCTCCCCAGAACTCACTGCCTTTTATTATATGTTGGCAGCATGTTAACTCTATGTGGCTGCTGTAAATCCCTCGTTCAGCATCACATAATGAATTTCAGTTTTTGCATAGAATGAATAATGGCCATTTTCCCAACTTACCGGATACCCAGCTCTTTTCAGAAGTGTATACAGTTCATCAAGATTTTTGAAGCAGAAGGCAGCATTTCATTTTCATTGGCAGCCGAAGTTTCCAGTGAAAATTAAAGATTAATGATGTAACTGAAAGTCAACAAAAAGAAAAGGCCAGGGCTCTGCAACATTTGTAAACAGTGTAATGCCTTCTACTGATCAGATGGCCGCAGACAGGGAAAGCGGATACCACTGCAATAAAAACCCAGGGCTAACCTTTCCCTGTGTGTCTGGGGCCGGGCTTCCAGCACTTGATGAATGACTACCTTGTACCAGGAGGTCACTGGGGAGTGTCTGGGCCTTTCATGTGGTTGGGCCAGCTGTGGGCAATCTGTGGATATGGATTACCCTGCTGAGAGAAGCAAGGACATGTGAAGGCAACACAGAACACATAGGAGGAGCCAGAAAGAAGATGAATATCAAGAAATAATTTACAACCCGGATGAGGTCTTCATGGGATTTTCAACTCAACAGAAATCAGCTCCTTGGCTTCTGATGTCCCCTTGAAACAGGATCGTGTTGTGTCTGATTTGGTATTTACATGAGGGCAATTAGGGTTCTCTGTACGTACTCTGTCATTCTCACAACTTGTTGTTACACAGTCTGCTTTTGATGTCCTTATGGTGGCTCACAGCGGCTCAGGGGTTGTTCAGGGTGGAAGATCTAGTCAGAACCTGAGCTGAGATTTGCCCCCAAGTCCATCTGACTTGAAAGCACATGTTAAAATTAATGTTAGCTCTTTCATTCCTTTCTTTTCTTTTCTCTCTTTTCTCTTTCTGAGACAGGTCTTGTTATATTCCCAGGGTAGTCTCGAACTCAAGACCCTCTTGCCTCAGCTTCTTGAGTGCTGAGATTACAGGAGTGTACTACCACACTTGGCAAATGATAGCTTCTGGCTCATAAACAAAGCTCTACTTTCTTATTCTAAACTGCTGTTATTTTTTCATTAGGGGAGACAGTAGGAGGAGGATATGGCATGTGTCGTGATTGTAACATTAAAAGGGTCTGTTCCTGGATCAGAGATTAGCGGATGGGTTCTTTTTTTACTCTGTTTGGTAAGGAAATCCTGCTGACCTTTGACTACAGTGTTCATGATTGCTGAGAAGTCAGCCCATGAGTTGGCCCTTGGGAGTCTTGCATCAGCTTGCCATGAGAACTGTCTCCTCATCAGTATTAATCATCCACTGATGTTGTGCACACTGTGCTGGTCAAATGCCTTCCTGTAAATGGCCTCATTTCATACTCAAGTCTAACTGGAAGCCCTTTACGTATCACATGCCATGTTAGATGTATGGGATATTAAAAGGCAAATGACACAATTCCTTTCTGAGGAGATTGGCCTCACATGTGCCCTGAAGTTAGCAAATAACTGTGATCCTGTCCCATGTGGTGCAAGGCTCTTTGTCTCAGTGTAATATTCTGTTCCCATATCCCATGCTTCATGTCCCTCTCCCTACTCTCTCAGTAGTCTAGCACTTACTCTTCCTTCCACCCAGCTTGTTCATTCTCATCTCCAAGCATAGCAACCTGATAGCCATTCCCTCCTAATAGAAATATTCCCCCCAGGAGGAATCCAAACCAGGTAGGCTCCCAAGACTCCTGAGATTCAGGAGGTAAACAAACCTCACACATCCCAGAGAGCTGGGGATGCAAAATCAAGAAAACAGTAAACAACTGCTGGGGAGCGAACTCTGGCCAGCTGAGCTGCCTGGAGGAAGCCAAGCTACCTAGAAGAGACTCCAGGGCATGCGGTACTCCTTGCCAGTTGTGCAGAGAGCTCCAGGTCTGCAACGGTTGTGAATTGCCACCCATGTTGGGATGAGCCTCTCAGAGATTCAGCTGCCTTTGAGTCATCTGTGCTCAGGCAGATAACCCCGCATTCATACTCCCATTAGTAATCCCATTAACTCGGTGGCTTCCCAAGTTGAACTTGGTAGAATAATCATTTTGATCTGTCCTGGCTTTCCTGTCTGATATGAATAGATGTGTATGTGTCATGAGTCCCAGGAAAAGTGTCACATGACAACAGCTGTGCTTCATCTCTTCTCGGTCCACTTTTATATATGTCTGAAGGATAGCCATTCATTATCATCCAAGATAGAGTCTCCATTTCTAAAAGTTACTCAAGAATAGAGAAAACTCAACTGTACATAGGCTTACATCTACAATCCCAGCCTGGGCTTCATGGGAAGCTCCAAGCCAGTTGAACCTGTCATAACACGACCCTGTCTCAAAACAACAGCAATGACATGAATATAGAATCATCTATTTCCCCATTTTTTTTCTGGGAGTTCTGGCAATTTAACTTACGGTCTCATGAGTTCTCAACACACATTCTACCAATGAACCATGTTTTCAACTCCTATCCTCAGACACTCAACTACTGAACCTTGTCCTCAACCTTTGTCCTCTCATCATCAACATACAGTTTTTGTTAATTGAAACATGCAATTTGATATAAATACCTTTCTATGTATAGTTAGTTCCTTGCCACAGCTACAAATACGGAATTGAAAAGACCATTAACCACTGATAGGTATTGTAATTATGAATTTTAAAATATTGCTCAATATGCATGAAAGAAACACTGGGAATAATAAATGACCAAAATATGTGTCATGGAGACAGGGAAATATTGGCACACGTAGGTATAAGATGTTTTAATTGATTGCTGAGAACTAAGTATTAGGATTGGGTACTTTATCTGAATTTCTGACTTCACACAATAAATTAGAAGTTCTCTCTCTCTCTCTCTCTCTCTCTCTCTCTCTCTCTCTCTCTCTGTGTGTGTGTGTGTGTGTGTGTGTGTGTGTGTGTATGTGTGGTGGGTGATATTGATGTGATTTAGAATCACCATGGAGTAGCACATAACTTTAATCCCAACACTCATGAGGGAGAGACAGGTGGATCTCTGTGAGTTTGAGGCCAGCCTGGTCTTCAAAGCTACTCAAGAGAAACCCTGTCTCAAAACCCAAAACCAAAACCAAAACAAAATAAACAAAAAACCAAACCCAAAATCAAAACCAAAAAACCCAAAACCAAAAACACAAGAATCACCATGAAAACACACCTGTGAGCATGTCTGAAAGGATTATTTAGATTTGCTAAACTGAGGTGGGAGGGTCCCACTCTAAATGTAGGTGGCATCATTTCATGGGCTAAGCATAAAAGGAGAAAACATTGAATCTTGGAGGGAGACATGTTGGTGGGTTCCAGGGTAGCAGGAGAAAGGGAGTGGGGGACGGACATGATCAAAATACATTGTAAACATGTTTGACATTTTGATAGAATAGAAATGTAAGAAAAGGAGCTGAATGTAAGAATTCACTGTTCTCAGTGTTTCTTGACTGCAGATGCAATGTGTCCAGCTGTCTCAAGCTCATGCTGTGCCTCCCCTACCATGATTGACAGTACCTTCGAGCTGTGAGCCAAAATAATCCCTTCATCCCTCCCTCCCACCTCCCTCCCTCCTTCCCTTTCTTCCTGCCTTCCTAAGTTGCTCTTACCAGCTATTTTGGTGCATCAAGGAAAATAATATAACATGGCTTCCTTTTGGGGTGCTCATCATCCCCTAAGGCTGTGCCTTAGACTTGGGCTTCATGAATGACGTCTCCCCACAGCTCCACTATGTAGTCATCTCCTCAGTGTGGGGTGAATATCAGTTATTTGCCCATCTTTCATCACAGTCAGCCTGCTTATTTCTCACATCCATGTTGAAAAGCAAGTGATTCCATGTTACCTGTTGTTCTAAAGGAATAACAAGACTGGAAGAAATAAAAGAAAGCTTCTGTATGAATTTTAAGATTCATGCTATTTCCATGAAGAATAGGGATGAACTTTGGTTGGACTTTCGTTGAATCTGTAGCTTGCTCTTGGAGGAATGGGAATTTTAAATATTAATTCTTCCAATACATCAGCATGGAAGATCTTTCCAATTTCTGGTATCATCTTCAATGTGTCTCTTTAGTGCCTCTAAGTTTTCATTATTGATGTCTTTCGTTTCCTTAGTTGTTTATTCCAGATTATTTTCTTTTGAGGCTACTATTAATTGCTTCCCTGATTTCCTTCTCAGGGTGTTTGCTGTTGTTATAGAGGAAGTTACCTGGGTCTGGTGTGTCCCTTTCACCAGTGTGATTTTACTGCAAATGTTTGTCAACTCTAGGGGTGTCCTAGTGGAGTCTGCCCCAACTCAAGCAAACAACTCCCCACTTATAAAAATGTGGGTAACCCTAATTAATACAATGTATCATAAATGATAAAGTCAACAAACTGGGAGCAAGAAGGGGAGGAGGAGAAGAGAATGAAAACTGGTCAAAGAAATGTGTATGCCTGAAAAAAATATAAAAAAGTAGGTACTTTTTAATACTCCTCAGAGCAGAGAGATACAAAGAAAACACTGGTATTATCATAGAGGGTCTGCAGTAGAAAATATGTCTGCATATTTACTGGGTGTATGTGCACACATGTGTGTATCACACAGATGCTTTTATTGGATAACCTGGTCCACTGTGCATTTCACCAGCCTTTCTTTCACTGAATTTAAACTTATAAGTGACCCTTAGTTCATGGGAAATAGCAAAGCACCAACGAATTGTAACCAATTCGTGTGTGACTTTGAGTGGTTTACAGCTAAATTTGGTTTTTATTTCAATCAGATATTGTCTGAATGGGGTTAGGGAGAAACCTGGCGCCAGGGAGGCTCCCAGGAACGCACAAGGATGACTCCAGCTGAATGGCATTAGATTGTTGTTGTGGAATATTAAGATATGTTTAAGATATGTTTCATTCATTTATGCTGTGGACTATATGTTTAATGATGCAAAGATGTGTTGCATTCTTTATGTTACTATGTTACAACACCCCATTGGTCTAATAAAGAGCTGAGCAGCCAATATCTAGGCAGCAGAGTGAACTCGGCGGGGCTGGTAGGCAGAGAGAATAAATGGGAGAAGAAAAGAAGAGCAAAGAGAGAGACAGAGAGAGAGAGAGAGAGAGAGAGAGAGAGAGAGAGAGAGAGAGATCGAGAAAAGGAGGTGAGGAGAGCACTAGGGTCAGCCACCCAGCCACACATACAGACACAGAGTAAGAAGGAAAGTGAGACATATAGAATAAAGGAAGTTAAAAACCCCAGAGGCAATATGTAGTTAAAGGGAAATGGGATAATTTAAGTTAGAAAATCTGGCTAGAAACAAGCCAAGCTAAGGCTGGGCATTCCTAGTAAGAATAGGTCTCTGTGTATTTACTTGAGAGATGGATAGTGGTACCCTCAAAAGTAAAAAGTCAACAATAGACTTTTCTTGAGACAAAATGCTTGAAAACTAGACTCTTGTCTGTTCCACACAACCCTAGTGTCTACAGTAGTGCTCTCCAAATGCCAGGTGCCTCTCAGATACTGAAAAAAAAGGAACATTCACCAAACACTCTGAATTTGGCCATCAGAAATAAACCCAAATAAGCCCATCTTCCCTTAAATTATTTCATCATAGGAATGAAAACCAACATAGAAGCCAGGCATGGTGGCATACACCATTAATCCAAGCACTGAGAGGCAGAGTCTATGAGATTGAGGTCAGCCTGGTATGTAGAATGAGTTCCAGGATAGCCAAGTCTACACAGAGAAACCATGTCTTGGAAAGAAGGAAAGGAAAGAAGGAAGGAAGGAAGGAAGGAAGGAAGGAAGGAAGGAAGGAAAAATACAGGAACTAATGACATTTATCCTTAAATGTAGAAAGTACTATGGCTTTTGCTTCCTAGAGCTTAGGTCTGCCAAACACAGGTAGTTAATATTTATTTGTAGAAGAAATAGGTAATGCCCCAAATGTGTCATTCAACAGTCTTCCTCAGAGAACATAGTAATAGTAACATTTGGTTGCTACTTTGGTTTGGTTGTATATTCTTCCTTGAGATGGGACGTTCTGTTGCTTAGTGTGATGTGGGTCCAATAATTTTATTTCTTTCTATAGTTTGGGAAAAAACAGATAGAGAAACTTCAATTGGTGAGAGAGAGGGAGGGTATTACAGAGGAAAATGGAAGGAGAGAGAGATAACATTAAGGGTGTTTGAAAAAGCCATATGGGAATACAGTATTTGCTAAACTTACTTAAATTCATATATAATATGTGTATATGCATGTATAGTAAGTGTAGTTACTGGCACTTGAGGTGATAATGCTTCTTCCAAGAGCCATAAACTATCTAATATGAACTATAGTGCCAGGAATGAGAAACCTTCCTTTGGATTGTTGGTCAGGGTGGTCCAAGAGACTCCCAGAACAATGTAGGTTATTGCCATTGCCTGTAGTTGCCTCCAAGAACTTGGAGGGAGAACCTTATTCCTGGAGACACCACACTTCAGACATAGGACTTTGGGGAATTAAGCTTGAATTGACAAGGAAGCCTCCTTCCTGAGGACTAGCTTTCATAGTATCCAAAGATACTGTGCAAACATTCAAGGAAAAATAGCATTCCTTGGTCCTATCCAGTTGTAAGGCCTACAAACCACAATGACCATCCCAGAAAGATATTAACAACAATACAAGAGTGACATTTTTCTCTTGGTGGTGACCAACAACTGTCTAATTGGGCTTAAGATCCAGTCAATTGGAGAGAACTTATGGCTGGGACTATAAATCTACCCAACAATTCATGGCTGAATAGATCATCAGCTGTAGAAGGGAACTTCTATTTTGTAGTATGGAAGATGGCTAATGGCGGGTGGTATCTCTTGAGGGTGCTTATTTAACTTTCTAAAGATGTTTCATTTCCCCAGCTCTCTACCAGTTCTAAATACCCACCCCTCTAGAACAACTTAGCACTGTGGGTGGGAGGTAAATGACAACAGAACTGTCACGAGTGTCTGTAATTATGAAGGGTCAGAGGGAGCAGGTTAGCACACACATCCAAGGGGCTACTATCACAGCCAAGCTCTAGTCTTCTTACCAGAAAAATCAGTCTCCAGCCAAGTGCTTAGGCCAGCCATTATTTTGCAGTTTTGGCTATTCTCTGATAACCTCTCTCGCTCATCATTGTCTCTCACATATGTGAAGAGGAAAAGACATATGAGTCAAAGTTTGCTTCAGCATCTACTGCCTCATATTCAGCTTGTGTTAACTAAGTTATGTAGCTCTCAGACTTTCTGTACTTACCTTTCCTACTCCCTCAAGTTCATTTCATGCCTTGCCTTTAATATTCAGATTTGGGGACTCAGTGGAAGCTAGTGAAATGAGTCATAGTAATGTCAAGATTGGTGTTGACAACAACCATGAATGTTGACTCATTCACTGAAGTTTCTGGCCTCATAATGGGCCATGATAACTTTTCCAAAATAACTTTGGGTTCTCTTCTGCTGTATAGTTGCAATTCAACTTATTATCTTCCAGGAAAATGCATCCTAGATCCTTGGGGATTGTGGCAATAGACTCCTTGGAACAGTTAATCTGCTGCAGATGAGTAGTCATCCTCTTGTTTTTACATATCACTCTCAAAGTAAGTGGTAAAGGCTGTAGTGGTGGTTTGTTCAATTTGTGTGATCAGGGATATTTAGGGGGTATTAATTGAAAATTTTTGTAAGGCATCCTGGAGGTCAAGGAGAAAGGAAAATGTGGACACATAGTAGGTGGTTAATACTTAGCTTAAAATAACACATTATTCTGTATGTATGCGTGTATGTATGTATGTATGTATGTATGTATGCATGTGTATATGTGTGCTGTTGCACATGCATGTTTTACATGCATGTGAAGGTCAGAAGACTTACAGTGTTGATTCTTTCCTTGTACCACATGTTACCTGGGGATCAAACTCAGATCCTCAGTCTTGGTGATAGGCACCTTTACCTGTTGAGCCATCTCCCTCCCCAAAAATATTTATTATATGAAGCACTAGTTTATGGTATTTTATTTAACTGAAACACACACACATATACACACATATGTGCATATGTCTATGTATGCACATGTATTTTTTTCTAAGATTACATGAGAATACATGGAGCCAGAAGTCAACCTCAGAAGCTGCTCCTTAGGTATCATGTTTTGTTTTTTAAACAAGTCATTTGTTGGCCTGGACCTTCCCTTGGAGGTTAGGCTGACTGGGTAGTGGGCCTGGGGATCTGCCTATTTCTGCCTCCCAATCCTGTGGCAACACACTTGGTCCACCACATCTCACTTTTTTCCCGTGGGTTCTGGGGATTGAAGTCAGATCCTCTTGCTTGCAAGGCAAGAGCTTTACTGACCAAGTCATCTCTCCAGCACCAAGAACATAATTTTAAGTTATAATTTATCTGCCTTTGTCTTGTTGTCCTTTGCTTAGGTGTTACAGAAGGCAAAAAAAAAAAAAAAAAAAAAAAAAAAAAAAAAAAAAAAAAAAAAACACAACCAAGAATTTGAAATATAGACAGGTAAATCCATGCCCCTCAAATAGCAACAGGGAACATTCTAGTGTATTTCCATTTGGTGATTTGTCTAGGAATTGTGTGTGGGAGAGTATATGCAAACATCTGGTTTGCATTTGGTTTCATTTTATTTCAATTAATGACCCATGTTAGGTTGTCGAACAAGGTGGATGTGTGAACGCCAGCTTGTGTTTTTTGCTTTTCCAGATGAGAGCGGGCCAGGTTCCAGAGAGGCACCTTTCCCCCCCTCAACATACCCTCATTCCTCAGGCCCAGTATCCCAGAAGAAAGCCTGGCCTGTGCCCAATGCACCTGGGCCAGGCAACCTGGGGCATGGCAGGCTGAGCCCCACTGCACAAACACAGCCCCTCCCCATCTCTAGCTTGGGGTGCCGCCATGCCTGTTTTCAGCTGAAATAGCATGAAAAATGAGTTCTTGTGGTATTTTCAATATAAACAGCAGAGATGCCACAGGAATTCAAGCTCTCGAGGGACTTGCTCTCTTCCAAGGCTTAAGTCCTGGGAAGACCCTTGAGTTCTGCCACACCTCCTCATCAGAGGAGGGAGGGCTGGCAGTGTCCAGAGGCTGGGGACATCCCCAAGGCTGATGGCTTCATTCAATAGGAGGCTGCCAGCCCAGAGTTTACTGGACCACATGTGCTAAGAAGGCCAAGGCAAGGGCAGCAGTCAGCAGATGCTTTTCAGTGAAGGTCTAGATGTTAAATGCTTCAGGCTTTACACACTGCGAGGACTGTATTGCAAATATCTGCTGCTGTAACATAGAAGTGGCTGGAAACAAAATGAAAATGATAAGCAAGGCTATGTTTCAATGACACTTTATTTATAAAAATTAGTAACAAGTCAGATTTAGTGTTGTAGTTTACCAATCCAACAAAGCTAGAGGTCCCAAAGATACCATCTGGACTCTACTGCTTTCCTGTTTCCTTGACTGTTACATGGGGGGGGGGAACTACATCTATGTCAGAGCTCTCTTTTGTCTCAGTAAGCTACTCCAAAAACTTCAGACACAGTCTCCTTTGGGATTGGCTCCTAAAGTCCTTTCTTACATGTATCATCTCTAGCTTTTCAGATGGCTCTGTCTGCTGCACAAATTAGTCTCTCCATTCTGAGATGACACTTCCTCTAAGCCATTGATTAATTCCCTGCACAAGGTAGATCTTCTTAGGCCTGCAGTGGTCAAACTTCTTCTCCGTGTAAGTAGGAAACTTGGTAACCACTCTCCCACCTTACTCAGTGAGGCGGGGTCTCTTGATCAAACACTGAGCTCACTGATAATGCCTAGTTTCACTAGCCATCTTACTTGGGAGCTTGCCTGGCCCTACTCACAGAGGCTGGGATTATAGGCTACCACATCCACTGGGCATTTACATAGATTCTTGGGAATCTGAACTCTGGTCCTCATGCTTGCTATGCATAATCCTTGAGCCCACAGACCTACCTAAAGAATGGTATTCACTCTCACTCTCAAAAATTATTTACTTTAATTTTATGTATAGCAGTGTTTAGGGTTCATGTATGTGTCTGTGCACACATGCGTGCAAGTGATCAGCAGAGACCAGAGGGCATCAAATACTTTAGAACTGGAGTTACAGTTATCAGCCACCATATGAGTCCTGGGAACCGAACCTGGGACCTCTGCAAGAACAACACATTCTCCTAACCACTGGACCATCTCTCCAGCCCCCTCATTGTTTTATAGCAATTCATTCATTCCTTTGTCAAATACACCAGCTATTGACGCTGTACTCTGCCCAGCTGTATATTGCTGTGAGCATGTATCTTAAACTCCAATTAGCTATTATGCCTTGAGGCCATAGGTGTTTTTTTTATTATTTCTTCTTGTATCTGTAGCTTATCGCTGGTGCTTAGAATGAAATACATGCTTGATGCATCTTTTCCCCCAGTATTAGAGCTATATGGCTAGTAAGTATCAAGTTAATACATGTTGACTGATGTTTCATAACACCTCAATGTCCTTTGAATGGACTTGTCATGGTGTTTGTTTGTTTGTTTGGGGAACTTGGGTGGAAATAGCTTGACCTTTAACATCTTTCCTGGTGGAAGGGCTGGACTTCTGGAGGTAGGGGCTGTGGGTTAGAGTGAGAGAAGTGAGTATGGGGTGTGTTTGGTTGGAGGGACTAATATGAGGGGCGCTATGTCTTTGTATTCTATTAATACTCATCTAGATGGACCAGGAACTGGACAGGGTGATTATCTCCTATGCTAGACTCTGAATTATTAACGTTTTCCAGGAAAGCTATGAGAAGAGGGAGCAGAAGATTCTGTATCCTCCTGCATCAGATTTTAATATCCAATCTCTCTGCCGTATATCCCACCTTCTGAAAGGCTTTATTGAACCCAACAAAGAGCTCCTGGATCAGAGAGACAATGCTTTGCATTTCTGTGGCTTTGAAATCTGTTTTATTGAAAGGGATGTCAGTTTCCATTTTGTCAGCATGTGTAATAAAAGTCTATGTAGGGCCATCATTAAAGGAGTAAAAATCTGGGGAAGTGGTACACACCACACCTATAGTCCTGACACTCAGCAGGTTGAGGCAGGGAGACCATAAGTTCAAGGTCAGCCCGCGCTGCACAACAAGATTTTCTTTCAAAAATCTGTAAATGTTGTGGATGCAACTCAGTGGTAGAACACCTACTTAGTGTATACAAGGCCCTTCTTTTCATTCCCAGAATCAGTAATATAGCTATATACTATATACAACTTAGTATTATTTTATATAATCTCATATAATATATCATATATATTACACATGAAATATATACATATAGATAGTATGTGATACATATTTATATATATTAATATGGGCTCACTAGGTGCCCACTTGTGGCCATCACAGATGTATGCAGATAATGACTGTTCTAGTTTGCTTCCTTCATGTTGCTATGACAAAATTCTATAACCAAAGCAACTTGAGAAGGAATGGGTTTATTTGGCTTAAACAGCCAGGTCACAATCCATCATTGAGGAAAGCCAAGACAGGAATTCCAGGAAGGAAGCGTGGAGGAATGCTTCTTGCTGTCTCACTCTGCTGTTTATGCTTAGCTAGCTTCCTTTTACAGCCTGGGGATGGTGCTGCCACAGTAGACTGGGCCCTCCTGTGTGCATTGCCAACCGACGGTCTCCTACGTACATCCCCAAAGGCCAATCTGATCTAAGCGACTCTTCTGTTCAGGTTCTATCTCCCAGGTTCTCTAGATTGTGACAAGTTGACAATCAAATCTAACCGACACAATGCCCAAGGTCCCTTAAACTAGAACTACTTGATTTATTTAAATTGGTTTGTTTTTCCAAACAGAGAAACTGGCTTTTGATTTTAATAAAATTTCTAGTCTTCCTGACTTCTGAATTCTTCATTTTTATCCCAGTATCTGACAGAGTAAATTAAACAACGTCATTTATTGAGTGAATGAATGAACTTAATTGCCCTCATTTCCCATGTTATCAAACCTAGACTTTTTATTTTTAAAAGATTTAACAGTGTTCATGTCACACACTTATTAAATGTGTCTTGTAAAATATGCATTTATGGTCCATTGAATTTTAATAAGTTAATGACCTGTCATTGTTTGAGTAGAGTAGGCTCAAATGTGTCCTTTTTATAAATATCTATATGTAAGAGATACTGTATTGTTTTGTTTGTCTCTAAGCAAGCTGTCCTGAATTTTAATATTAGTTAGAAGAGTGAAAACTGTTGTATATGAGTGCAAAAATTTGCAACTGGTCTGGTGGCAAATACCTGTAATCCCAGCTACTTGGGAGGCTGAAGCAGAGGAATCACAAGTTCAAGATTAGTCTGGGTCACTTAGCAAACCTCTCTCTCAAAATTTTAAAAGGGGCTATAGAGATGATGCAGTGCTTAACAGCATTTGTTTCACAATCATGTGAGTTTGGGCCCCAGGACCCACATACCAAGCAGACATCCTGCAAATGCTGGTAACTTCAGCTCCAAGTGATCCGATGCCTTCTTCTGGCTTCTGTACATGTGCACACATGCACATGCAAACACACACATTCACACAGACACACTCACACAGGCACATGCACATACATAAATAAATCGTTTTAAAAGTTTAAATGCAAAAAAAGGGGGAAAGGATATAGCCCAGTGCTAGAGTACATGCATGCCTACAAAGTGTGAGGCTCTCTAGGTTCAATCTGCAGTAATGCCAAGGAAAGTCAGGTTTTACATGATAAATGCATATAATGTTTTTCTTTCAAACTCTCTCTCTCTCTCTCTCTCTCTCTCTCTCTCTCTCTCTCTCTCTCTCTGTGTGTGTGTGTGTGTGTGTGTGTGTGTGATGCGTAGTATACACATGGAGATCAACAGACATCAGGTGTTGGTCCCTGCTTTCTACTTTATTTGAGACAGGCTTTCTGATGTTTTCCCCTCTGCAACCTGTCCCACAAACTTCCTGATTCTCCTCTCACCATAGGAATGCCAGGACTGCAGATATGCTGGGACCACACCTGGCTGTTTTTTATTTGACTTCTGGCGACTCTAACTCGGGTTGTCAGGCTTGCACAACCCCCACTTTGTCCATGGAGCCAACTTCCCAGTCTCTGTAGGCATTTTCTCTGTCAGATAAAAACTAACAGGTACCTCTGCTTCTTGAAGTAATAATGCCTAATGTGCGAGCAGTGCTTTGTAGCAAGAGGACTTGGAGTTGCTATCTAAATGCTACATGTCTTAGGATCTGAGGCCCACTCTGACATGCTGGATCAGAACCTCAGGAAGGCTGTTTCATTCTGGTTTTGAATTACATTTTTTTTTTTACTCTTGAGAATCTCATGCAGGTTCACAAGGAAATATGATCTTATCTACCCCCCACCTCCTTCAGCTCCCTCCATGTCTTCCTCAACATATTCCCCTCTAAGCTTCACATCTGTTTTATTTTTTATAACCCACTAAATCCAATTAGCACTGCCCAGCTGTATATGCACGGGCATGGGGCCATCCAGTAAGAGCACCCTCAGAAAAGAATGATAGCCCCTCCCCCAGCAGCTATCACCCTCAGGTAGCTTCTCCTTAAGGGTTAGGAGATCACCTGGGGCTCACCGCACTCATCAATGCTGGAATTCTGGCTGGCTTGTTCTTGCCCAGGTAACCATAGTTGTATGATGAGATAGTCATGTTGGTCTAGGAGACAGCATTTCATAGCACTCCTCATCATCCTCCAGCTCCTACATTTTTTGCCTCCTTTTCCAGACTTGAGGCTTGCAGAGTGTTGTGTGTGATGTAGATGATAAAGTTTAGGGTTGAGCCCTGCACCTCTGCTCTGTGACCAGTCTTCCCATTGACTAGTGTCCACTGCCAAGAGACGCTTCTCCAACGGAGGCTGAGAGCAGCCCACCGTGTTTATGGGTATCAATACAAATATTTAGAAGGCAATTTGACAGCATGCCATGATCATTTTAAAGCATGAGATACTGATATCCAATGAAGCTTTAGGACTTTTGTCCCTTGAGTGGGCTCTAAGAGTATAGTTAGAATTAAATACCAGGCTGCACAAAGCCCAAACACACTGGGCATGTACTCTTGAAAGTGTAGTCCAAACTGCTTGTACCAAATAAATCCAGTGTTTGCGCTTTGGAATCGAACATGGTTTTCTGAGTGCCCCTACATGTCGGACATGGATGCCCTTCCCATAGGTAGTTTCCAAGTTCATTTTAAAAAATACATTTGAAGGGGTACAGAGTTATGGTAAATATTTCCTTGTAGGGCTCTGCCATATGGAATACCACACTTATTATACCAGTTAGAAAATGGGCTTATGAAGTGATGCCACCTGGCTGAGGGCGATACAGGCCTGAAGCTATTATTCTGCCTCTGCCTGGAGAATCCTTCCAATAGGGTTTCTTCCCCCAGGAAGCTGTGCTATTTGATTTCCACACTCCACCTGGCCCTTATTCAGTACCAATGTCTCGGATTCTGTGTGTGGGTAACAGAGGAGAAGCCTGACGTGTTTCAACAGAAATCTCTCGGTTGTAACACTGATGCCAACTTTCCAGTGCGACAGGCAGGAAATAAATCAGGGGAGTCTTCCTCCATCTCTAGGAGGAAGGAAAGACACTTGAGATGTCCAATAAATGGGGAGACCCTGGTGTGGCATCTGCTCTAGGGATGGAGGTCTGAGATCAGGGTAACTGATTTGATATTCCTCACCCCACCCCAGTTTACTTTTGTCCAGCGCTAATGTCTGGTACTAACAGAAACATCTTTTCCACGTCCCCCATGTGGTGCAGGAAATAGCTGCCAGGAAGGGAGAAGGCAGAGGCCAGCCTGTGTCAAGTCCCACGAAGTCCTTCAGGCACCGTTTTCTTCCTGGGCCAATTAGCTGGAAGGGTTTAGAGGCTTCTGTGAATGGAGATGATGGTCGTCTCTGATTGAGTGCTCTCTGGAGGCAGAGGCAGACATGAATTGATGGAAGTGAGTAGGACTTCCCTCACATGATTGCCTTTGCTTGAAAACTCTGTTCAGGAAATTGTGGTCATCGCTCAATAAGTGACCTGGACTTCCATGGAGTCCTTGGGAAAACAGCCGATTGGCAAAAGGGGATGCTGATCTCTGAGCAAGGGAGTGCGGTGCATCATGCAGGCATAAACAGAGCGTTTGGGCATGGTCAGCGGTACAGGTATCCAGGGTCTCTGCACAGCTTTTGTGGCTTTGTGATATAATGTTGCCTTGAGTGGCAAGGCTGATGTATGTACCGAGGCTCCACCTTACACCTGGGCAGTGGCTTAGTTTCTTGTCTTATTGCTGAGACAAAATACTCTTGACAAAAGCAACTCGAGGGAGAAAGGGCTTAAATCAGTTCCCAGTTTAAGGTAGTGAAGTCAAGGCAGGGGGATCTGGAAGCAGATGCTTACATTGTATTCACAGTTAAAAAGTGGAGAGAAATGCACGCAAGCTCAGCTCACTTCTCCATTCTACACAGTCCAGCATTCTGGCTCGGGAAATAGTCTGAAGAAATCACTTTGTTTCTTCCTGTGTTTTTCTTTCTGCTGCCTTGAAAACACTTATGACTAGTGCAGACTGCTAGGAGCAGTTGCAGTAAGCTATTCCAACCCTCTGGGGGAGAGCCCAGGTTCCAGAGGTGTGCTGTTTTGATCATTGTCCACCAGGTGGCAGCCTCCCCACGGTAACTGAGGCAACAGCTTTCTCAGAAGTCTTTGAAATGCTTATTGGGTAACTCCAGCAGGGTTGACGCTGTACTGATGAGACAAATGATTCAGCCTCTGCCCTCAAGAAACTTACAGAGGCGTGGCTTCAAAAGTTCCGTCAATCAGACTGTGCTGTTTTGATACTCCTTAGATAGGACTCCTTAAAAATAAAAAAGACACTTTATGTTATGTATTATGTAAAGGCTCCTCCCTACCTACCTGAGAGGAGTCATTCAAGGGCTCACTTTACAGAACAGCAAACTAGATGCGCGTTTTTATTTCTGGAATCATGGAGCTGGTGAAACAGAGGCAGACCCAAACCCATGCCTCTCTGCTACTCCCATCTTCATGTTCTTTATTACGTCTTGCTAAGTATTAGTTTCATAAAGTGCTCAGAAGGTACAGCCAGCCACAAAGGCTGGGTATTTTCATGTACATTATATCCCTGATGGCTGGTTATAAATGAAGACTCTGCTTTGGGGGAAAGGTATCCTTTGGCCCTATCGGGGTGATGCTGATAAGATCAGCCTGCATTCCCACAAACCTCCTGGTGAGAAGCAGCACCCAAAGATATGCCATCTGTGTGTTCTGCAATAGTTTGACGGTGAAATTAGCATGGAGGCATTAATGTCTTGTGGTGAATTCACCTAGCAGTCTGTCTACAGATGTGCACGGTATAGTGCAGCACATGAATGTTATCTGGAATATAAGTTACAATGCATTTGTTTGGCAGCTCACTGAGGCAGAGTCCTGAGTGTGTCTACAGCATTCTAGTCACATTTGTGGTTTTGGATTCCAATAGTAATTCTTTGAGCTGTTTCTTCTCCGGAGAAGACTTCTGCATCAGGATCACCCAAATAGAACTGATACAATGAATGTAGCCTTAGGGAGAGCTCATGTGATTCAGAGGCTGGTATGTTCTAGAATCTATTATCTGCAAGACAGAGATCCAGGAAAGCAAGCAGTGTACTTTGAACCCAAGTCCAGAAGGCCTGAGACCAAGGAATCCAATGATGTAGGTCCTAGTCAAGTTCAAAGTCCTTCGACAAGAACACCGGGGCTGCCAGTTTCCAAGGTTAGAAAGCAAATGGATGTCAGCCCAGGCAGAGTGAATTCTTCTTTCTCACCCTTTTGTCCTTTTTTGGGCCCTGAGACAGTTGGACGATGCCCACTCTATTCAAGTGGCAGCTTTTTATCCAGTCTGCCAAACACAGACTCCTCAGGGACCATCCTTATAAACTCTGGATAGTGCTTCACTGGCTATCCAGGCTATCTAGTCAGGCATATTGACACTTGTACTCAACCATCACAGCTCCCCCACTTGGCTTTTACACTTCAAAATGCTGTTGGAGGAGAGACTGGTGAGAAACCTCGGGTGAGGACACAGTTTCAAGAAGAGGCTGCTGGTGAGAAGCAGGAAGAGAGTGGGTTGGCAGGGCAGGGCAGGCCAGGCCAGGCCAGGAGACAATGCCAAAGAAGAAAGCAAGCTCGGGCAAAAGTTGCAGACTGGGGAGCTTCCCCCGGATCCCATCAGGGCATCTTTGGAAAGGAAATGGTGTCCTAAAATCTGGGGCAAGGGAGATGGGGATTTCCCAGAACTGTACCTGTCAGCCCTTTGTGAAGAGTAGGAGGCAGAGACAATGCTTACCCCAGAATTGTGGCTTGCTAAGCCCATGAGCAAAACTAACTTCATTAACCCAAGATCAGACTCTCCAAGTCGTTCCATTGGTAGCAAAAGCCCCCTGACACATGGTACAAAGATATCCAAGGGCAAGTAGGTGGGGCATTGACATCACCCCTGCAGTTTTTAGGCTCTTGAAAAGGACATCTTTAATTTGATGCTTGCAAACCCTTACAGAGGCCTGTGATTTGTAGTACTTACTCTGTAGCTCACTGTAGCGGTAGAATAAGTTAGCAGGTTGCTAGTTAGTTCACACCTCGGTACAATGACCTCTCATCCAGTATTTTTCTGACTGGCTGGCAGTGTTTTGTCCGGTCTGCTGAGGTTCACCCTCTTTCTCTTATGCAGTCTGACTTCCGTTTTCTACCGTGATTGGAGTTATCTCAGTTTGCCATCACACGCTGCCTGTACAAGAGCCATCACGCCCAGAAGGAAGGGGATGGAAGGTGGGCTGCCAATAATGGCAAAACTCACTGAAGTTAAAGGTGGCATACACTCTGAGCCAAGGCCTAGTCTGACCCCTCTGGGGACTGGTGCCTGAGCTGCAGAGTTTGATGTGATTGACGACAGCTGGATTTCCACATCCTAAGGAAAGGGTGTGCACACACACACCCCACAAGTGTAACGTAATGCACCTGCAGGGGAGCAGGGACAGAAGACAACTTCACATGTCTGTCCTCAAGTGCATTCTGCCTTTTGTAAGACAAGGTCTTTCATCAACCCGGAGCCTCGAAGTTCAGGTCAAGAAGCTGGTCTCAGATCCAGAGGCCCCTTTGTCTCCACCTGCCATCCTGAAGCTCTGGAATTAATTATAGTCACATGGCACCGTGTCTGGCTTTTTACTTGGCTTCTGAGAAACCTGGAGTCACATCCTCAAGTTTGCAGCGTGGACTATCTCTCTAGTCCTAGATGTCCACTTTCTAAGTCACTGGTGGCCTCTAGGACTCGAGACTTCAGTTTCTTCTTTCTGGAAAAGCCCTTTGGGTATGTTTAGTTGGGGCCAAAGTCAAAGGGTGCTGGAAGGAAGACGTTTGGGGGAAGACATAAGAGAACAACCATGCCCCCTGCCTCCCCTGCACTGTTCAGAAAAGATAGGACATTCCTGAGTGATCTCTCCTAAGACAGCTATTTGAGTTATTCAGGGACCCAGGGTCACACAGGAAGAGTAGAGTCATACTCCACTCTCTAAATCTCTATCCTAAAGGTTACCCAGTGGAAAGCACTCAGTGTTCCACTACATCACAGGGCACTAAGGTCCTCATCAGCATCACTTCATGGACATTAATTACACCTCTGTGTGCATGTCAGCATTTCCCTCAGCAGGTCTGTTCTCAGCTTAAATTGCTTAAAGCTGCACAGACACTTGGTGATGACAGCCCAGCCCAGGTGTGGACAGGCTGGGAAGAACTGGGTGCTGGGACATCATCTGTGAACCTGTCTTACTCATCTGGCCACGCAACAGCTCAGTTCCAGCTGCCTCAACACATGCCGATGGCCCCAGGGTTATACTCTGATGTGGAAAGATGTAAACAGAATGGTCGGAGTCCAGTGTGGACTGTAAACTGAGGTCTCTGATCCTCCCTCCTCCTGGGTTAAGAAGGAGAGCCCAGATTCTATCAAAATTTGAGATATTTGAAGTGGCTTTAAAAGAGAAAGAGGCAATAAAGGTGGACGAATTCCTGGTAAGAGGTGGAAGCTAGGGATGGAGTTCCTGTTAGAGCTCTTGCCTAGAGTGTACAAGTTCCTATGTTTGGTCCTCTGTAAGGAGATGATGCAACAACAGGCGTTCAACACTCAGGGACAGCCATAGCAGAAAGCCTTTGGCTGCTAAACCTGTGGGGTGGTTGAGAGCGTGGGCTGTAAGAATGTAAAGATCTTTGAATGACATCTCTGAAGAAGTGACTTTGGAGCTGAAATGTGCCAGGCACTAGGGCTATACATAAAAGAATGATGGGACTGAGACTGTGAGCTTGGACAGAGTTTTAAGTATTGGAGAACAGGGGGGAAGTGTGTGGCAGAGGAGAGGCAGAGGGAGCACTGTGGGGGTTGATGCCGGAGAGATAGGAATGCACCTCTTTGCTGTGGTAAGAGAGGGTTTTAGTTTCCTCCTGTGTATTTTTGTCTATAGTACTCAAGGTAAAAGCTCCAGCCATGTGCATACTCGGCAAGCACTGCACCACTGAGCTCTGTCCCTGGTCCTCATTTTTCCCCTAAGCAGTGGGAAGCTAGTGAAATGTGCCAAGCGAGAGAATAATTCTATCTCTTGGAGCTTAGTCGGCCTGCCCTACACTGGCAGCAAACACTGCTTGGCCACCTCCTTCATTCTGTTCTGAGTGCTAGCTCCTTCTCAGTGACAGCAAAGGTGTCCTTCTCAGCAAAGGTGTCCTTCTACACTCCCACTTAGAATGCGGATGTGGAGGGAATGTTTGCCTACAGCTTTCTCCTTTGGAACCTCCATTGTCCACGATGACTATAGTTTCACCACCACCACCAGCACATTCCAAGATGGTGGCTTTGGCCCATCTTGTCCCCTCTCTCACTTTCTGTGATTTCCTCCTCCTCCAGACATTCACGCATCCTGAACCAACTTATTTTAAAAATATATTTATTTTATGTGTGTCTGCCCATCTCTCTCTCTCTCTCTCTTCTCTCTCTCTCTCTCTCTCTCTCTCTCTCTCTCTCTCTCTCTCTCTCTCTGTGTGTGTGTGCATTGTGTGTGTGCAGTGACCAAGGAGACCAGAAGAGGGCAGAAGATCCCCTTAAATGGGAGTTACAGATGCTTTTGAGCTACCATGTGAGTGCTAGGACTTGAACTCCCGTCTTCTGTAAGATCAGCCAATTCTCTTACCTGCTGAACTGTCTCTCAAGCTCCTGGACCAACTTCCTGAAGTGTAACAGAGAATCTGTATTCATTCCCCAACCCTATGTGTAAAGCCTCTCTTCAACTTATGGTTAATCTAATAGACCATATAGAGGCTAAGCTCAGTATTTACATGCATTTTTGTACTCGATGTACTCACTGACACTCTCTTTTTTTTTTTTATTTGATAGCAGCTTTTTTTATTGGTTACAAAACCTAAGCCCATATACAAAATTAGGAACACATTTAGATGCCTCTTTTGAAAGAACATTTTAGTCATTTTTAAACTGAGTTTAAAAAAAATAAAAACAGTGCAATTTTAAAACACTTTTTTGAAAACTTAAAAGTACAGCAATACACTCAGTTTCCTTTATCTACGAAATGGTGTGATTCCAATTAAAAACTGTAAGGTCACAGCAAAATGAATCGGACAGATGCACACAAGTCTGCACTACTTGATGCTAATGTTATTTAAAGGTTAGTTTGCACTTAGGACGAGAGAGGAAATGGGAATCATCACAGTAGAGGCCCAATTTAATCTCAATGTGTGCAAATCTGAAAAGGTAACTGTAAGATGAGTAGGAAGGGTCCAGAAGAAACTACACTGGAAGGGGGACAATCACACTATCCAGAAGATTTGGACTTTAAGGGTTTCACACTGACACTCTCTATGCCCTCTTCTTTGCCAGTAGTACTATCAGGCAACCTGAGGAGTGATGAGTAAACTGCTCAAGGGCATGAACTACTGCAGGGCAGAGAAGAGTTCAAAACCATGTCAATGTTCTAAGTCCTAGAAGTCCTGCTGTAGAATCTTAGCTGCAGTTGAAAGCCGATGCTCAAGCTTCCTCCCACTGTATCCAAACACCCAGCATTCCCCAGTCACTGGTTCGTACTGGTTAAGTCTTTCAACCTCTTTGTTCCCGACCCCCTGGTTCCCAGTGTTATGGATAGCACTGCTAATCACCCTCAGCCTCCCCAGGGCAGCGGAAGCTCCAGTCCTGGGAACAGTAGAAGCCCTCTGGCTGGGAAGCATTTGCTTCACTTTCAGAGTGCTAATCTGTCAAGGTCAAGAGCAAGAAGAAAAGAGAAAAATCAGAGGAATTAGCAAATCGATGCTTTAGATCCAACTGGAGGTAAGCCATGGCTCAAGAGTTACTGAGTTGACATCATTTAGATCACTTTACAGGCAGGCAGCTCAGAATTAGAAATTGTCAGTGTTTATTTGCCCAGATGCAGTGGAGAAAAACACTTTTCCATGGGTCATTTTAGCACAGCTGATGGACTGATAATGGATGCTCCACCATCCGCCAGCAGCCAAGCCTCTGAGTACTTCAGGGATCATCGTTAACCACAGTGGTGATACTGAGACAGGAAGTGAATGGTTTGGTCTCTCCTGTCCAAGCCCTGTATTTATATTTTAAACCAAACACAAGCCCCGTCTTTCTGGCCTGGCCCTCCCCAGTGTTCCTGTACCCTCCAGTCTTTATTTACTTCCAAGAACACTTGCTGATTAGAGTTGTTTATATCTCTGGAGACCCTGAGCTTGCATCACAGTTCATGGTATCCCATCTGATGAAGCAGGCTTATGAGGTCCCCCCCCCACAGCCCCCTTTTTGATGGAGCAAAGAGGAAGTATTAGCAAACCTGTGGTAGAGATGCGAGACCATGTGAGCCCACTGGAAATACATGTCAGCTTCATCATTCATTCCACATTCTTGGGAGATGAGGAAGAGGAGCCATACTATTTCCATCTTACTCATGCTTTAGTATCTGTGAGGGGGTGGCTAAGACAGTGAAAGGGCCAGGTTGTGGGCTATATAATGGGATAGTTACTTCTGACCTGGCAGATTGGATTCACATTTTTTTAAAGATTTATGTAATGTATGAGTGCTCTGTCTGCATGTACACATTTATGCCAGAAGAGAGCATCAGGTCCCACTGGGGATGGTTGTGAGCCACCATGATGTGGTTGCTGAACTCAGGACCTCTGAAGAGCAGCCAGTGCTCTTAACTGCTGAGCCATCTGTCCAGCCCCAAAGGTTCACATTCTTTACCTCCTAGAATTGTGACACCAGTCAGTCATCTGAGCCTCTTTATAATAAAACGGCAATAGTCTCTTGAGAAGCATTATCTAAATACCATCAATGTGTCCGGTACTGACTCTCCGCTGGGCCTGGGCATAGGCGGGTGTGGTCCATCTGTTGAAGGAATGCACTGACAGCAGAAGGCACCAGAGGCATACCAGCAAATGAACAGAACATGATAGAAACCATGTTTTTTCCCATATCCTTTTATGCAGAAGTTCCACTGGAGGGAAAGAGGAGGCAACACATAAGCCTGTGAAATAAAAAGGAAATCAAGCAGCAAAACTGGAAATCACAGATAAGAAAGTGCTATGTAAAAATTTAGCGCACTCAGAACTGGGCAGGTGGCTCAGTTGGTAAAATGCTTGTCATGCAAACATGAGAACTCCAGTTCATTTTCTAGTGCACACGTATACAAAACATCAGAAAGGTAGTCCATACTTGTCATCCCAGGGATGAGAAAGCAGATATGGGTAGATTCCTGAGCCTCATTGGTCAGCCAGTCTGGCCTAACAGGCAAGTCTCAGGTCTCAGTGACAGTATTTCTCAAGAAACAAAGTGGACAGTGCCTGAGGAAATATCACCAAGGTTGACTTCTGCCTTTTACACTCGTGTGCCTACACACCACATGCTCACATGATTGTGCAAACAAACATACACATATTGTCACTATCTACTCTATCTAAATAGAGTTTGAATTTGGGTTACTCTTGGTTTTAAAGGCATGTTTGTCAGGGATAGGACATGTTGTGTTACAGTAAAAACCATATAATTCAGTCTCTTTGGAGAGAGAGAGAGAGAGAGAGAGAGAGAGAGAGAGAGAGAGAGAGAGAGAGAGAGAGAGAGAGAGATTGTTGTATTGGTTGGCAGGGAAGGGGTGGCCTCTGTGCACTTTAGTCATTTGGAGACTGACTTGGATGAAGACCATGTCAACATTTAAGTCTCTGGTGTTCAGGGTAGAAGGTGACTCTGCTTCTTATAACTCCTGTAGAGCCTGTTCACTTCTAATTTCATTTCATTGGCCAGAAGGAGTCACATGACTGTGTCTGCCTTCAGAGTGGTCAGAAGATGACCCCCCACCCCATATACCTAAAAGTGGTGATAGACAACAGTTCTGTGAGCCATCAGGGCATCTGGGACTGTTCCCCACAGCCATGCTATTCACCTTTCAGAGTCAGGAAGTGAGTGATGGTTGACTTTCCTGAAATTGTGAATTCCTATAATTTTTTTTTACTGTATTTGTATCTGAGAGAAATTCTCCCATGTAGAGCAGTGGTCATCAACTTTCCTAATGCTGTGACCCTTTAATCCAGTTCCTCATGCTGTGGTGACCCCCAACCATAAAATTATTTTTATTGCTACTTCATAACTGTAAGTTTGTTACTGAATCATAATGTGTTTTTGGAGATAGAGGGTTGCCAAAGGGGTTGCAACCACAGATTGAGAATCATTGATACATGGGGTGACAAGATTTTTTTTAAAAGCAAGAAATGGCATTTTTCATTTTCCTTGATGAGAGAATACATTCTATGGGATTCCATGAAGGCAAAATAATTCCCCACAACTCCCACCCCTAACACCCATGTTCTAGTCATCATAACCTGTGTGTGTAATCTTTAACAGAAAAGGGGCACTTAGGTTTTGCAATGAATGTAAATCTAATTAGCAGATTTTTAAATGGATCATTTGGTATAATCCTCATGGGTCCTGAAGAAGACAGAAAAGTCAATGTCAGACCCATGTCATAAGTTAAAGAATGGACCTACCACACTGGCCTTCAGGTTGGTGGGATGGGCCACCAGCTAAGGAATGCTAGTAGCTTCCACTTGCCCAAAGGGAAACAGAAACAGATTGTCCCTTAGAACCTTAAACTTGAAAGAACTAGTCTTGACTTGAACCTAGAGAGTCCTGTGTCAGGCTTTCAACTTCCAGAACTGTAAGATAATCCATTTGTATACTTTAAGCTACTCAGTTTGGGGCAATTTGTTACACTACTCACAGAAAATGCTAACTAGACAAATAATTTGTAGTGTTTGTACAGACTTCAATGAATGGTTTTAACTGAGAAAGAAACTGAATGGGATCTGCACACACACATTCAATGTCAGCAAAGCATGTAGGTTCACACAGGTAGGGGAAGCACATCACTTGCAGGTATGAAAAGAATGCTTCTTAGCTGCCTCATGGTAGAACTTACAAGAGATGGACTAGGAATGGAAAACTAAGGTGAATGTGGAAATCAACACCAAGTGTGATGGCTCATATCCATAACTCAGCCCTTAGTGGTTGAGTAGGGAGATGGCTGTGAATTGGAGGCCAGACTGGCTTACAGAGTAAGTTCTAGACCAGCCTAGGTCGTAGAGTGACACTGGATCTGAAAAACAAAAAAGAAGGAGGAAGATACAGGAGTCAAGGGAATGGCAGGGGCTCTGGAATGCACAGGAAGAAACTGGCAAACACAGGGATGTGATTTTTATTTTCCTGTGTCAGGTGCAGATAGCAGAGTTTAAGGACTTTTAAAGCTATCAGGAGTCCCAGTTGGCATGACTTGGATGGGGTGTGTTGAATTATTAGTACAGTGTCTTTGGAACATGACAACCAGACACAAGTACACAGCCTTCTTCATAAGCATGAACTCCTCTGCTAGATTGGAATCTGAGCTTGAGGACAATCTCTGTTTCTTTCCTTTATAAAATTTCTATTTATTATTATCGTGTGTGTTTAATGTATGGGTCTAGGTATGAATCCCATAGTGTGCTTGTGGAGATCAGAGGACAGCTTAATGAAATCCTTTCTCTTCTTTTACCTTTTCATAGGTTTCAGGGATCAAACTCAGGTTCTGTGCAACAAGCTCCTTTACCCATTGAACCAGCCCCTACCAGCCTCAATCTGTTTCCTACATGATGTCTGCTCCAGTATTCAATGTGGTGCCTGGCTAGCAAAGGGCTATTGTCACACCACCTTAAACTGACTTCCAGTTCACACCGAGACCTCATTAAACATCTGCTCCATGTCTGACACAGAGAAAATGTTGCTAAAGGCTATTAAAAAAAAAAAAGGAAAGAAGAAAGCGTGGATTCTGTTGTGCATCTTCCCTGACTGTGTAAGACGTAGACAGGTGACATTTGTCACACAGGAAACAACACAGACAAAGTCTCAAGAACAAAGGAGCCAGTGAAGAAGGAGGAATGATAAAGAACACTCTCGAAGTTGAGTGCATTGCTTCCTAATACCAGGTGTTTAAAGTGCTCACCTGGAGTGTTTGAATTAATGTTCAGCTCTAGGAAACCCTCTCCAGTTTGCCCCTGTGACTTTGAAGGTTGGAGACAAGGGGGATCTGTTAACAATGGGGCTCTTCAGAGCATGCAGAGAGGAAGAGGGGGGCAGGCTGCAATGGTTGGAAGCAAGCCTGCGCTGCTGCTCACCTCGCCCTAGGAAGCTGTGGTCAGCTGGCCAGCCGGTTATCCCACTGCCCTGTGGCCTCATCAACAGGCATCTCTAATGAATCTGTGCCTACTGAGTATTCTTGGAAAGAGTCAGGGGAAGCTGGAGGTGGGGGTGGGGACTCACAGATAAGGGGACAGGTCTGTTGCCTTTGCTGAGGTTCTTGGCAAGTCCTTGCCCAGGATTTCCCTGGGCTGCCTGAATGAACATCATGAGATGGGAGGTCAGACATGGGAGACAGAAAACTCTGGAATCTCCAAGGTAACAGTAGTGATTGAAGGACAAAAAGAGCTGTCTGGAAAAATCGCTCAAGTTATCTACTCCTGGCTGATAACTGGGACTCAGACACACTGTCTTTCCAGAGGTGGCGGGAGGGGAGAGGGTTATGAGGGAGAGGGTTTCCCAGATTCACCTGCCCAAGTGTATGCCCAAAACACCTTGGAAAATCCAGAAGGCTTTGTTATGGGCCAGGAACAGGTTGGTGAACAGGAAAACAAAACCGCAGGAAAATGTCCTTTTTTCTTCTTCTTCAAGTGTTAGCTGCCGTTTCTTCTTTGCCTTCTCTTCATAGTCCACTTTTATTACTCTCAAGCAGTAGTTCTTAGCTGTGGTGATCCTGTCCCTTCCAGGGCAGAGGTGGGAATGTCTGGTTACGTGTGTACATGCATGCGTGCGTGCGTGCATGTGTGCGTGTGCGTGTGCGTGTGCGTGTGCGCGCGCGCGCGCGCGGCGCGTGTGTGTGTGTGTGTGTGTGTGTGTGTGTGTGTGTGTGTGTGTGTGTGTGCTTACAGCTGGAAAATGCTGCTGGCATCCAATGGGAAGAGGCCAAAGATGGTTCTGAACTTCTACTGTGCCCAGGATACCCCACCCTAGTCAGGAATTATGCAGCCCCTACTAACAGCAGCACTGAGTTGGGGGAGCCCCTTCGGCTTGCTTAAGCTTCAGTACAGCTGTTCCTCACCTCCTCCATCTCTTCTGTATCCATTGTAGCTTCTCCTCATGAAGCAGCTTCTGTCCTATCCCTCCTTGAACAGAGCAAACTGTGGTGAACCATCCAGGAGACGTGTAGAAAGGAATACAAATGGCAGGGTGGAGGACTAACTCAGGTGGCAGGCTGCTTGCCTGGCATTCACAAAGCCTCGGGTTCTACTCCCAACACTGCACAAAAACTGGTTGTGGTGGCACATGCTTTTAATTTGAGCTTGGAAAATAGAGGCCGGAAGATCAAGAGTTCAATACCATCCTCTGCCACACAGAGAATTCAAAACCAGCCTGGGCTATAAGAATTCTGTTTCGAAACAACCAGTAAACCAAACAACTCCCTCAATACCGTTTGTAAAATTTAACAGTAACTCAATTTGTCCTACCCCTGCTCTTATTTTGAAAGAGTTCTCGCTTATCTCTTATCCTAGTCTTAACTACCTTTCAAAATAAAAGACCGTTCTTCTTCATTGTTCTCTGTCTTCTGTTGGATACTGCATGCTGTGTTGCTATCCAGGAGAATGCCATCATGTTTGAGAGAGGCTTAAAGCCACAGGGGACCCTCAAAACCATAAGTCAGTAGATTACACTGGAGTCCATGTTAGAAACTGGAGCTCTGGGATATAAATTGTGCCGGCAGCCCTTAGGACCTGGGTGAGTATAGCAGATAGGGTAAACTGAGCTCAGAGGGGGAGGCCTATCTGAACTTGGCCTCTGGTTTCCTCACTGCTCTTCCCTGTCTCCATTCCCAGTTTGAGTCCATGGAATTCCTGTGTCTCTCTTCACTTCAGATTGAAGGAAAAACTAAATAAATACTTCCTGGATGAGTGATACAAAAAAAAATTTCCTTAAACAAAAACATTTTTGTCATATTTGTCTTCTTTGTGTCCCTTCTCTATCCGTCAAGTTCAGGCATTCTTTCAGGTAATGCTATTTAGTTTGTAGCTCATTATTTTAAATGTCACTTTCCCTGTTTTCTCCTGAAATTAAAGCAGTGTGTTCCTCTCAACATTGCTGAGAAATGTTTGTTTTCAGTGTCTCTGAAATCTCCGGATTCCTGAGGCTAATTACGACTCAGCAAAAATGACTAACACTAACCGGTTACCATCTGCATGGTGGAAATTATGTTCCTTTTTGTGTGCTTGCCTCCTGGTTTTTGAAATGATGCCATACTATTGATAGGAAAAGAGAGAGAGGTCCTGAAATAAATCAATTCAAGTCACACAGCTAGAATATACTATTGACAGGCTTCCCATTTGGTAACAAAGCGATGCAAGCAGGTTCTCAGTACAACACCATGCTCGTGAAAGTTAAGGCTCTCCAACGACTAGTGATGCAGTTTGGACCTGGAATGGTGTCTAAAGACTTGTCTCCCAAGGGCTTATCCCCTGTGTGACACTACTGGAATGAAAGTGGACTATTAGGTCACTGAGGGAGTGCCCTTGAAGGGCACTGTGGAGTACTAGTTTCCTCTTTTCTCTTTCACACCTTGGCCATGAGGTAATTGCTTCCTGGGTAAGCAGGCACTCCTACAGTGGTGTATATGTCACCACAGTCTCACAATGGGCGAAACAACCACTAAGCACAGTCGCTTTTTTTTAAAAAAACTTGATTATCTTATGAATTTTGCTACCACAATAGCTCAACTAACACACTGGCTAAACCTTGTCTTTCTGTCTTGATTCCAATTGTATAGTTAACTGCTTGTAAATGATAATTTCTCAAAGGATTCATTTATCAGCCAGAAAGGAGAAAACAGTCCAGATATTTCAAATAGAGGCATGACAATACAGGAGCAAGGTTGTAGCAAAGAAGAAAGAATTAAGAAACTATACAGAAGGTGGGTTAGCCTTGGGTGTGCAGAAGGTGGGATAGCCTGGGGGGTACAGGAAGTGGGCTATCCCTATCCTGAGGGGTACAGAGGTGACTTAGCCTGGGCTGTATAGAAGGCGGGCTACCCTGGGAGGTATAGAAAGTGAGGTAGCCTGGGGGGTACAGAAGGTAAGCTAGCCTGGGAGGTACAGAAGGTGGGCTAGGCTGGGGTGTACAGAAGGTGGGCTAGCCTGGGAGGTACAGAAGTTGAGCTATCCCAGAGACCAGCAGCAGTTCCACAACACAGGGGGAAGAATGATAGGAATAGGTGTTGTTTTCAGAGGTTGGAGATCAGGGGCAGCAACAAGAGTCCTTGTAGCACTACTGTTGGGGAGAAAGAAGGAGGAGAGGAATAGGGAAAGGGGAGAGGGAGAAGAGGGTACCTTGACTTCTCTATTTTATTTGAACTTGTCTTTTGCAAGGACCTCCCATTGCTCAAAGCCATTCAGAAGCCAGAGGACTCCACATATGAGAAATGTAGTTTTCTGTAATACAGAAGGAAATGGAGAATGGTGGTGAACATCCAAGGAGGTACCACGGCTAACCTTCCCTGTTCTCCTCTACCTTAGTGGGAATGCTACAGACACTGGACAATGCAGCTCGAGTTATGACCTTGACACTTCTGTATCACTCAGGGCTTGTTCTTCAACAAAAGATCAACCATTTCTTGTACCACAGGAGATGAGAAAGAGGAAAAGGGGGGGGGGAAGCACAGTTTGAAAAACGTGAAAAAGGGATGCTGACCAAATGGAAACTTTTTGCTTCTTAAATTTTTAAAATGAGAATTCTGTAAATTAGAATCGAACCCAAGTGTTTTCAGGCTGGTGTGGTATGGAGCAAAGTGAACTAATAAATTCTACCCTTCCATGCAGATAAAGCCAGGACCTTTCAAATGAGAGCTTCGGTCTTATTCAAGGGGTTTGGCTTATTTCCCCATGTGTCCTGTTGTTTCCCCTTCCAACACTCAAAACCAATCTCTTTCTCACACATTCTCTCACTCACCTAATATCTTACTTACACAGCACATTCTCCTCACTCACTCACATATATGCACATCCTCTCTCTCTCTCTCTCTCTCTCTCTCTCTCTCTCTCTCTCAAACAAACAAACACATACACACTACCTTATATACATACATGCACAGCCGCTCTCACAATCCTCATTTTCATCCTTTCCCCCTGTGTGTATACATACTCACAGATAGAAAAAGACAGACAGACAGACAGACAGACAGACAGACAGACAGACAGTGTTTGTGTCTAGTGCATGCACTTTTCTATTTTAATCCCAGTAAGGTGTTAGATCCTGTAGCATTTTCTGTACATGAATTCTTTCACTGACACCTTGAGCTGCCCTCCTGCTCTCTCGGGACTCAGGGAAAATCTAAACCCAAGCTCATAGAGGAAGGATTTTCCAATCCCCGTCTGTAACTCAAGCTCTCATTCCGTCTGCCCCAGAGAAACACAGACAGTCTGACCTGCCAGTGAGGTTACCCGAAGTGCAAGCTTGCTGAGGATGCGTGTGCTCTTGTCCAAGAACAACAATCTCCCTCCTGACCCCAGCTCATGATAAAGATGGAAATAATCCATTAGCACCAGAGCAGACATGATTAGGACAGCTGAGGCAACCAGGGGCATTTCACACTCAACTTTGCTGCTATGGAAGGAATCTGCAAGACTGTTTCTTCAGGCTTCTTGGTTGGAAATCACCAGAGGTAGATGTTCCGTCTCTTCCAGGAAGACAGAAGATGCTCCTGGAAAATGAAAGAAAGGAAAAATGGAAGAAAGGAAGATGGGGGTAGCTTCTGAGCTTTCCAGCTTGAGCTGGGGTAGTCAAACGACATACCAACTCATACGGTGGAAAGAGATCCAACTTATATGGTGGTTTACCAACCTATATCTCAGTGCAAATTGAAACCACTGCATATTTAAGGACGATTGCTCTTAAGTGAAAAAGGTATAATAGTAAATGAAAAAGAGAAAAAAAAATCTCATGTTTTATAGTTTTAACAGTTAGATTGACACAATCTAGAGTCACCTGGAAGAGAATCTTAATGGGGAATTATCTAGATCAGGTTGGTCTATCTATGGTGGATTGTCTTGATTGCTAAATGATGTATAAAGATATAGTTCCTTGTGGGCATCACCATTCCCTAGGCTGAAAATAGTGAACCATAGAAGAGTAAGGAGAGTTAACAAGTGGGAAGCATGGGTACATTTGTTTCTTTCTGTTCTTTATCGTGAATTTTGTGTGACTAGCTGTTTGAGTTCCTGCCTTGACACCCCAGAAATGGTTGACTGTGACCCAGAAGTGAATTGTAAGCTGAATAAACCCTTTCTCCCTTATGTTGGTTTTGGTTGGGGATATTCTTTCACAGCAAAAGTAATGGACCAAGAAGACAGTGTGGAAGTAAAGGAAAAACAACTGAAAAGATATTTAATCTATTTGATGTTTTATGAAATACAAAGGAATAGTACTAGAACAGAGGTTGGGTAGGTAGGGAATCGTGGAAGTAACTTCAGATTTCATTTAAAGTAATTTTAGGCTTCATTAGAGGATGACACAAAGCTCTGAGCAGAGTGTGTCTCCCTGGAGGAATGGCCTGTGCCTCAGAGAGAAATGGTAATGTTCATAGATGACATTATGCAGTGAGTTTACATGGGCTCATACCCCCTAAGCAGTACTCATGCTACATCAAACTTGCTTACCATGGTTTTCTGAAGGTTGTCTATGTAAGATGACAATCAATCCTTTTGAGCTTGAATGGTTTGTAACTCTATGGACTCACCAAGCAGAGAGGCCTAGTTAACTCTGTGGCTTTGCCTGCTTCCCTTCCTTCCCTATCATCTCCTTACAGTTTTGAGAGTGTATACAGCAACAGACTTACAAATCATGCATCAATACAAATAGAATGTTGGATTACCTAAAGGCTAGAATTTAAAAGGTGTGTGTGTGTGTGTGTGTGTGTGTGTGTGTGTGTGTGTGTGTGTGTTTTCATGGCAAAGTAACCCAAAAGATTGAACTGTCTACTTGTTAGGCTCCAAGGGTACTTTGCACTTGCAGGTGTTAATCAGACCAGCACACACACACACACACACACACACACACACACACACACACACACACACACACAGTAACAGTAACATGGACAGTGTTACTCTTTCACTGTCCTCATGGGTTATGAATGCTTATACACAGTCTTCTTGGACTAGTGGGAACAACACTTTCCATTTCAAGGTAAATTAGAAAGAACATTCTAGAGCAGAAGTGACTGTCTGTCCTAGTTACTTTTCTGTTGCTGAGAAGAGACACACTGACCGCCTCAACTTTTAAAAGAAAATATTTATTGTGTCACATGATTCTACAGTATAGGAGTCCATGATCATTATGGCACAGAGGATGTATGGTAGCAGGCAGACAAGCATGGCTCTGGAGAAGGAGCTGAGAGCTACCCTATTGACAAGCATGAGACAGAGGTAGAGAGCTAACTAGGAATGGTGTGGATATTTAAAACCTCAAAGCCCACTCCCAGTAACACATCTCCTCCTACAAGGCTATACTTCCTAAAAACAGTTCCACCAGCTGGGGCCCAAGATTTAAACATTTGAGCCAATGGAGAGTGACATATCATTCAAACCACCAGACTGCTCACGGCTTCCATTTGCCCTTTTACTCTGGAGAATTTCCTTCATCTTGTACAAGATAATTCAGGAGGCTATGCCCCCGATTGTGAACAAATGGGGCATTGAGTGGCTGACAGTTTCAGGAAAACCAAAGCTTGCTTTCCTGAAGGAGGCAAATCAGTAGAATAACTCATACTTCAGTGGAGCCATGGACCAGGTCAGAGTTAAAACCAACCGGAGACTGAATCCTTCCTCAGCCCTTGCCCTGCTTTACTCCTTTATACAGGCATTTTCTCTAAGAACTCCCTCAATGTGACGTGTACTCAGATTGCAACCTTAGGATCTCTTCACAAAAACGTTGATCTAAATCACACTGTCTGTACTAGTTTTTTTTTTTCTATGTAAAATGTGATTCCAGGGCTAGGCATGTGGTTTGGTTAATAGAATGCTTGCTTAACACACATGGAAACCCGGGTTCAATCCCCAGAGCGTATAGAACTGAGGTTGGTGTCATATGCATGCAATCCCAGCACTTAGGATGAGGAGGCAGGAGGATCAGAAGTTTGAGGTCAGCCTGGGCTAAATGAGATGCTGTTTAAAGAAACATTGACTTTGAAATTTAGTGGATGAAAACGTACTATACCTTTACTATCTCCTGGAGCTTTTATGGCTCTTGAATTTGGGAGATTCTTGAGTTTTATGAGACTTTATTTAAGACTGTGGCCAGGCCAGTCATCTTGAGTGGTCACTGAGGGCCCAGTGGTTCATCCACATGGCTGGCAAGCCATGGCTGTCCAGCAGCGGTGCCAGTTGATTCCCTTTGATAATCCATCCTTTGCGTTGTCAGCTGTGCTCATGACTAGAAGCTGGATCCCCTAGCATAAAGGATACAAAAGAACAGAAGGGAGAAACACCATGCTTTGTATGACATACTTTGGGAGGCATGAGCCATCCTTTTTACACTATCCTATTTGTTAGCCCTGTTATCCCTGATCCTGGTCAGAGGGAACTCATAAAGGTATGCATACCAGGGAACAAGAGATGGGAACTGTCTTGGCTCCCACCCCACCAAAAGTAAACTCATTCTCAACTGTGCAGGACCCCTCCAACCTTAACCAGTTGATTCCTTTCTTTGGCTTACTATGTGTTTTTATAACAGTATGATTTGACTTTTTTTTTCTTTCTTTCCAAAATGGACATTTCACACCCTAGCCTTGGTGATTGTAAGTATCACTTACAACTAGCAGACGTGTAATAGCATCCACTCCATTGCTGTATGAAAAGCAGCAGGAGCAGGGCATTGGGTTCTTATGGCTCTCCCTGTACGGCCTCACTCTGCATGCCATTGCATTGTGGTTCCTGTGCTGAGTGAAAACGATGATGCTACCTGTATTAAAATTGAAATCCTACTCTTCCCTCAGGCCATTATGCTCAGGGACACTAAGTGCAAGCAATATAAAGTGACTGGGGGAGAAGCCATTCAGAATTGTGAAGCTGGAAATGTGAGCCAGGAGCTGAATTTCTGTATCAGATAGGAATCCAATGTACAGATGCAAAAGAATGCTGTTAATTTATTGCAAAATAGATAGTAACTCATGTTCACATGGCTGTATAAATCTCTCCTCCTTCAAGAATCCAGAGAAAATGTTGCAAGAAAATCATGCTATAAATCTTCTATCATAAATCTGGTCTGGGGTGGAGACAAGGTCTCTAGTGTTGTTGCCTGGCATGGGTTATGAATTTGCACACAACACAGTAAGTCTGGGTTTGGTTGCATCATGAGAAACAATCTTAAATTTCCTCCTCCCTCTTCTCTCATTAGGTTCATTCTTTCATAGCCCCTCTCTCCTACTGTGACAGTAAAGCCATTGAGAATTAGGACAGAGGTTTTCGGTACCAAGCACATCTGTATTTGAAACCTTTCTCCTTTCCCTGCTCACCATGGGATCTTGAACAAATAGATTCACTACTCTGTTTTCTTATCTCCTAAAACCAACCAGGACTGGGGAGGTGGCTCAGTGTTTTAAAAGCATCTTCTGCTCTTCCAGAGGACCCCAGTTCAGTTTCTCACAACCACATGGGGCAGCTTATGACTTCATGGTACTACAGTTCCAAGGATCTGGTGGCCTATTCTGGCCTCCAGGGATAATCCCATTCACACAAACACACACACTTTAAAATAAAATAATAAACAAATCTTTTAAAAGACTTTATAAAATGAACCCCTTCCTATATAATTCTCCAGGGTCCCAAGGATCCCATGAAACCCTGCTTATGCTAGCACCGTTCATGCAGTAGGCGGGAGCAGCCATCTTTCTAGTCCATCCTCCACACTTGCTTCCATGGTCATGTGCTTCTCTTTTAGCTCTAAACAGGAAGCAGAGAGCTTGGGCTGGAGGCAGAGCTGGGTTACACTTTCAAAGGTCCATGCCCACTGACACACTTATACCAGCCATGTTTTCCTGCCCCAAAGGTTTCATAGTCATCCTACCAAGTGCCACCAGTTGGGGGCAAATTGTTCAAACATGTGAGTCTCTGAGGGACATTTAACTTTAAAGTCATGCCACTCCTTAGCCACAGTGTCACTTCCCTTAACAACGGATAACAAGTTAGTACTTTTGCTGAGAACACAGTATGAGATAATGTGTGGAAAACATTTAATAAATGCTGTTATGTAGAGCCAGACAGATAATTATTAATTTGGGATGCAGGATGTGGCCCCATGTATCCTGTGCAATGGAAAATGTTAGTTCGCAACCTAACATTCCCTCTATTTGGGAAGGCGGTACAATGCTTAGATTCTTATGGTTTCGTTTTGTAGATGGATATAATATGTAATGAATGAGACACTGACGAGAAATCTTTGAGGAGTGTGATTTTATGACATGGAACAGTGCTTCTAAAGCCTTAAGTCCTACAGACACACACACACACACACACACACACACACACACACACACACACACACACACACACACGGGGGGGGGGGGAGAGAGAGAGAGAGAGAGAGAGAGAGAGAGAGAGAGAGAGAGAGAGAGAGAGAGGCGGGCCCTAGTCCTTGGTCCTTAGAGTGATGGCTTCTGGGCACATAGAGTCAGTCTCCTTAACATTCAGCTGGCCTGAGAGTGAACAGAATCCCAGCATCTCTGGTCCTTTGGGAAAATTTCAGGTAACGAGGTCTGCTCCCAGCTCTGAGAGCCAAGCAGGGTTTACAGAAGGAATTTCATTTGTAAAATGTTGCCGTGGCTTTCTACGACTCAGGGAAGCACTAGCAATGTTCAAGCTTCTGGCTTCACTGCTAGGGGCTTTCCACCGAATTGCACATGCAGTCTGGCCCACACACTGTAGAATTCATGGCTTTCATTTTCTTAGACCAGATAAGCTCAGAACACAAGAGATTAATTAGAAACAACTGATTGCAGTTACTGCCCTCCCTACGTGTAGTTCCCGGGAGCAGTTTAGCGTCTCAATCTCTGGTCTGGGATCAGTGATATAATTTGGAAACTTGATCACCCTTGCCTCACAAGGACAGATAAGTGAAGCAAAGTTGGATAGGGATGTCAGAGCCACGATTCTTAAGAACAGAGATCTACATGTATCCTTGGAAATACTTGCCAACCGGAAGAATCCACTTACCAGCTTCTGACTTTGTTTCAAGGGTGGTTGTTTTCTAAACTGTGGCTTACTGTTGGGTTGAACTTTATGTTGAAAATCTGGCATTGTTTAAAGTTGGCTGGTATACAAGGTAACTTTTAGATGCTTTCCTGTGACTTAGGCTTGCCTTTGCCAGGTCTTCACTTCACTGTGCAGAGAGCCATGTCTTGTCTGTAGTTTGGAGCAAAACACTGTTGTTGCCACATGGTGACTTGTGAGTTGGAGTAAAAATAAGGACAGGTATAAGATGGGCAAAATCACGGAGTAGAGATATTTATGAGATATTTATTCAGATTAAAACTCAGGGTCGCCCACCCTTTTTCTGCTCTTATCTTCAGCCTATCACTATGCACTCAAAGGAGATGAGGGAGCTTGACTCTTCCTATCCATGCTTCTGTTTCCCTTCAGTAATGACAGATCTTCCCACTGACTGAGGAGAAAGGCTGGGTTGGCACTCTCTAGGTGGAGAGATGGTGGTCATACACAACTACTCTTGTTGTCACCACACCAAATTTGGGGCTAGAGAAGGAAAGGGGATTCTTTTGTGCTGAAGGGAAAATGTCATTGCCCAATGTATGAAGTAAGATTACAGGAAAATTCAGGAGTGAAGAAATATAATGATATTTTTCCAAAGAAGAAATATAGTCAGAAGGAGAAGATGGCCCCAAGTTAAACTACAAGAGTAAATAAAAGATTATGAAGTGGCCTGTTAGGTTTCATAGAGCAATTGTCAAATGTCACTCATCTTCAGTGACATTTCCCAAGGCCGGAACAATGAAATAAAATAACCACATTCTGACCTTATAGGAATCCAACATGCCACCCTTCCATCTTCTCTATGAAGAATTCAAAGAGAAATAAAATGCTTACATTACTAAATTATCATCAATTATTCAAGGAGTTAATCAAAATGATCCATGTTAAAGGGGCAGATATGTGACTTACTGTGGATAAACATTATATAGTTTGCTTAAATGACATACTGGATAAATGGAAAGCTTAAGAGAAAATTGATATGTGATACAAAAATTATTTCAATGCATAGCATAAAACATCTTACAAAGCGTTAGTATGCTAGTACTATGTTATCAGTGTATTTAAAAACTAAGAAGATGACTGCGTTTTTTAACAATTGGTGGCTGCAGTTGAGAGGGGTCACGTGGCTGTCATCTGTGTAGAATTTTTTAAAATAAATTTTATTTAAATTAAAAACAATCTTATTTTACATACCAACCCCTGTTCCCTCTCCTTCCCATACTCCAATGCACTCCACCAAACCCCCATCCACTCCCCAGGGAGGGTGAGGCTTTCCATGAGGGATCATCAAAGTCTGTCACATCATTTGGGGCAGGACCTAGGCCCTCCCCTGTGTATCTAGGCTGAGAGAGTATAGGGAATGGGCTCCAAACCCCATTTGTTCACTAGAGATAAACTGTGTAGAAATTTTAAGGCCTCACTTTAGATCTCTTAGCCAATGCAGACATGACTTAGAATCATTTTGGATGATTTAGATTTCTATTACTGTATTAGTTACTTTTGTGTCTCTCTGACTCCAGATCATGGTTGGTTAATTTAAAGGAGAAAGGAATTATCTTGGCTCCTAGATTCAAACCACCATGGCAAGGAAGGCATGGCGGGAGAATGCTTGGAGACTGAGTCTATGGAAGAGACGCTTCACATCATGGTGGATCAAAAACGCAGAGAGGGAGGCCAGATCACAGGCTGAGATACTACTTTCCAACACTAGCCAGCTAGGACTCACCTCCTACAGTCATCATAGGCTCCAAAAGTCTCATCTCCAGTCAGAGAATAAGAATTCAAAACATGATCCCATGGGGAGAATTTCCAACCCAAAGCATGGCAATTACTAAAACCATTTTGAGACACTTAGAGCAGAAACTACTGAACCCCTGTTGGGTTAGCCATCAGGACTTGAGGAATAGACGCCAAATTTAAATGCCATTGAGCTAGGCTTAAGCCACTGTACTTCCTTAGCCAGGAGGAAGGATTTGAACGGGGGAAATGCCCACTCAGACAAAAACAAAACTCAGAGAATGGAGTCCTGTCCCTCAGAGTAGCACAGAAACAGGAGACTATATCTAGGGGTTGGGCTGAGGAACCACGGTTTATTTCAAAAAGTGCCACTGCTGTTTTCTTCACTTCTCACTTGATTCTTTCTTCTTTCATATGGTTTGGAAAAGCAAGCCGCTTCGTTCCAGGAGTGGTCTGCTTTCCATTGACTATGTGAGCCTGGACAATAAAGGGTACTCTCTGTCTGGGTCTTGAGCTCCTCACCTGTATTATAGACATCTTATAATCACATTTTGGTCTGAGTTAATGAAGAAGATATGGGACGTCTGCTTCAGAAACACAGGGCAATCATTGATTCCCAAGGGCCTATCCAAGTGCAGCTTCTTTATTTCTGGACTTCACACTCCCAGTTACACACCCCCGAGTGAGGCTGTTAGAGATGGACATCCAAGCCCAGTATTTTCACAACATCCACTGTGGTACATCGGAAAACAGATACAGCTGGCTACTCTCTAGGCCAGGATCTCAGCCACAGTTTTCTTCATGTGCCTTTCCCACGAAGCATATGGCATATCCACAGGAACAAAGGCAAGCTGGCATCTCAAAATGTGTAAAGTCCTACCCATTGTTTTTAGCACAAAACCTAGGGTCCTGGTTCAAGCATTCTTCTAGTTCAAGCATTCTTCTGAAGTATAATGTAACAAAATATAATAATTATGATCAGTATTAGGGCCACAGACATATTCATCATGGTAACATGAGCTAAGTCAGAATCAGTTGGTATGTTTTAACTGTAAGCCACTAAGAGTTCTCTGGGTATTAGCCCATAAAGAATTTACCAGAAGTGTGTGGGCTAATTCACAGGATAAGGGCAGATTGCAAGAATCAGAAACCAAAGCTTTTTATGGGACCAGATGGCAGGGAGTAATAAACAGCCCCTATGAGTAGCACCACTGACATGAACCATGTCCATCCACTTTACCCAGCCTGCATTGCCTAGAGAGAAGGTGATGCTGTCTGGATTTCCAAACTCATTGCCAAGGAGAAAAAGCAAAAAAAATTCTCCCTGTTTGGACATCTATAGGACCACCTGCATGAAGACATGTGCTCACAGTTTATACACATTATTCTGAAGCCCCAGCATGAGCTTTAGAAGAAGCAGTGCTAGCACAGCATTTCTAGACATAAGGCTCCCAAGAGTCAAAGGAGAGAGCTCAACAGCTTGCATAGGCTCATACAGAGCTGCTGAGACTGTGGCCTGGGCCTTCCTGTTTCTGTAGTTGGCTAACACAAGATGCTATTCATGGGTGGTTTGTTTGTTTTTTTGTTTTTCATTACTTATGCACATGTTTGTACTTGTACATCTTAATGCAGATCCCTATGTGAGTACATGTATGTATGTGTTTAGGTGCACCTGTGTGCTGATGCTGTAGAGATCAGAGAGCAATTTCAGGTGTTGTCTTGTTTTCTGTTGAGACAGGGTCTCAATCTGTCCAGGACCTCACCAAGTAAGCTGGGTGATTTGGCTAGTCAGTGAGCTCCAGAGATCAGCCACTGTCTGCCTGCCTATCCCTGGGATTGCAAATGCATGCCACCAAACATTCATGGGATAAAGGCTGATTGCAAGAATCTTACATGGCTTCTGGAGCCCTTACTTAGGTCCTCATGCTTGCAAGCTGCCTGAGAACACTAGTGTGTGTGTGTGTGTGTGTGTGTGTGTGTGTGTGTGTGTGTGTGTGTGTGTAGACCAGAAGGGCATCAGATCTTCCAAAGCAGGAGTGACAGGTGCTTGTGAGCCAACTAACGTGGATCTGGGAATTGAACTCTCGTCCTCTGGAAGAGCAAGTGCTCTTAATCACTGAGCTATCTCTGCAGCCCTAATGTGTTCGTTTTTGTACACATAGTCTTATTACATAGACCAGACTGGCCTGGAACTCAGAATCCTCCTGCCTCAACTTCTCAGTTGCTGAGAGTAAAAGTATGCACCACCACTCTGAGCCTTCTCTCTGTGGGTCCTTGCTTCAGCAACACACTCACTGGGAGTATTAACCACTTAGAATGGGCCTGTCAGGCATACTTTCTCCTTAAAAGAAACACATTTCTTTCTCCTCAACAGAAAACACATTGTGGCCCTTCAACTTCTTTCCAATAAGTGGATCACTGCAGGAGTGGACTTTACCAATTGGTTTCTTAATTTCTGTACACGCTCCATTTCTCACTCCATTCCCCACAGGAGCCCTTTTCAGGTCATCTTGAAAGATATCCTAGCATCCTAATATTTGCCTGATACTATGTATTTCTGGTCAGCAGGTCTCCAGTTCTACTGTACAAGCAAGCACACTCATTTGCCTCTGGCACTGAGTGGACATCTCTGGTCTTTCAGTGGGTGTTCAAAATGTGGTGTCTTGTTTCTTGTAATCACTAGGTTCCTGGCTCTCACCATCTCTATTTTACCAATTTCCACCATCTTTCCATCCTGGAGGCAACCAGGTTACTATTACTCCTGCCCAGACATGCCCCTCCAGGCTCTTCTTCATTTCCCTGAGCCCAGCTCAAATTCTCAGTCTGGAAGATTGACATGTGCCCATGAAGGAACCCTATGTGCTGGTTAGCTTTGATTGTCTACTTGGCACAGTCAAGAGTCATCTGGGAAGAGGAAACCAATTGAGGCATTGCCTAGGTCTGAGTGGCCTGTGGGCATGTCTGTGGGGCACTGTCCTGATTGCTAATTGATGGAGAAATGCCCAGCCCATGAGCAGTACCATCCCTAGGCTGCATAAGAAAGTCAGCAAGTAAGGCAGGAAGAAACAGTCCTCCATGGTTTCCTCCTCAGAGTCTTGTCTTGGGTTCCATCCTGCCTTGGCTTCACTGGATGGTAGACTAACCTGCAAGATGAAATAAAGCCTTTCTTCCCATAAGTTGCTTTTGGTCAGAATTTCTTATTACAGCAATAGAATGAAACTGGAACACCCTGGAAGGCTGCTGAACCAGGGGAACGTTGGCCAAACTTGATTAAACTGTCTGAGGATTGTCCCCAGGGCCACCTTGTAGGATGCTTAGGCAACTCTCTTTTCCCTGCTCTGTCCTGCTATTTACTCCATTCCTGTCCATGCCTCCTCATGCAACCCACAGTGGGTCACTCCAGTTCCTCTCCTTGTCTGTTCTGATTTATTTTTCCAAAGGGAAACTTTGAATGCAGAACTCCTCGTATGGCCCTTCTCCACCCACTGAAATCCTACCTCTATTTTAGGACCCAGCTTACGGCTACTTTTCCATGGAGCCTTCTCTTTTCTCTGTGGTTAGAGCCTGCCTCTCCCCTGGTTGAGCTCCTGTTACATTTTTTTGCTTTTCTTAGAAGACAAATCATGTCTGCTTCATGTCATGACTGTCGTCTGTCCACCTTTTCCAGGGCAGTTCTTGGATCCCTTGGCAAAGAGGCACACAGAGTTGGGGAGAGTCTGTGTTAAAATGAACATTCCTCTGGGCGTGGACACCTGCTTGTGGTGCTGTCCAGCATTTAGTCTGTTTTTTCCAGAATCACCATCCTCATTTCCCTGCCTTTGCTTCTTGCTTCCATGGGACAGTAATGGAAGATGCTTGCTTAGCCTCCTTGCCTTAAGTGGTGGGCAGGTATTGGTCTCCCTGACATTCTGAATTCTGGATCACAAAAGCACAGAGAGAAATGATTCCCTGTAGACTTGTCTGTGAGTTCCCTCAATTAAAAACCTCCATTGTTTTTCTGGACAACTCAAATGTAGCTAAGTGCATCCTGCTTTTGTTCCCAGACAAAAAACAACTTGGTGGAGAAATGATTTATTCCAGCTTGTAATTCTAGGTCACAGCCCATCAGAGTGGGGAGCCCAAGTGGGGCAGGAACTTAGAACAGTTGAGGGAAGAAAGCAATGAATGTACACATGCTTGCTGGCCGCTTTATGTCCACACTTGAAAGGGGAGCAATGAACATATACATGCTTGCTGTCCACTTCTCTCCCCACTCTTAGTATACAAACATTGATTTTTTTGTTTTTATTTATGTATTTCTCTCTCTCTCTCTCTCTCTCTCTCTCTCTCTCTCTCTCTCTCTCTGTGTGTGTGTGTGTGTGTGTGTGTGTGTGTGTGTGTGTGTGTGTGCCTGTGTGTGTTTATGTGTCACATGTGTGTGGATGCTCATGGAGACCAGAAGAGGACATCTAATCCTCTGGAACTGGAGTTAGAGAGGTGGTTTTGAACTTTCCAACATGGTTACTTCACACAGAACTTAGGTCCTCTGAAAGAGCAGCAAGTGCTCATCACCCACTGAGCCATCTCTCTAGCCCTGAACACTTTACTTTCTCCACCTTATGGAGTTCAGGACCCAGACCGAGGGAAGGTGCCACCTTACAGTGAGATGTTTCTTCCCACATCAGTTAACTTAATCAGGACAATCTGCCATAGACACACCCACTGGCCATAGGCACACCCACTGGCCGTAGACACACCCACTGGCCATAGACACACCCACTGACCATAGGCACACTCACTCCCTGGCCAACCTGATCTAGACAGTACTTCATTGAGACTCTCTTTTAAGATGAATCTGGATTGTGTCTTGATGGTGATGGAAACTAACCAGTGCAGTGAAGGAAGAATGGATTGTCACAATATCTGTTGTACCAAGACACCAAGCTATCTCATGTCTTAGAGAAAAGCTGAACACGTGGGCCTCGGATAAGTAAATCAAGGCCAAATGTCATGGCTTCCAACTTAAGAATTAACACTATCAGAACCTGAGTGTTTGGGGTACAGAGAAAGAGGCCTGATTTTGTCATTGTTGACACGGGCCTCCTTATATAGCCCATGCTGGCCTCAACTTCATGCTCCTCCTGCCTCAGTCTCCCAAGAGCTGGGGTTGGCTATAGGCATGCACCACCCTGCCAATCAAGACTCACTTTTACAGGAACTCCCCTAATTATTTCCTTTAAAAGATTTTTTAAATTTAGCATAAACTTATTGGTGTTTATGAACACAATCATGAAAAACATCAGAAAAATTTATGAAAATAGCAGTTTCCTTATCTCCATACTGTCTTTCTACTGGCTGTCAGTAACCTGTCCATTAATTTCGATAGCCTAAAATACTCATCATACCGTGCTTGTCAAGAACACCAAGAAGTTAGTTCTGACACAGCACCAGATGATAAGCAGGGTCCTGTTTGCATCCTCACCATTATTTAGGTGCACACCCAGCCCAGAGGAAGAGCTCAGTGAACCTGGTTTGTGACACATTGTCCTGCTGGCCTGTGATGCTGCAGCAGAAACCAGGCCCTGCCCATCCCCATAACCTGCAACTGTGGCCCATGGGTAGGACTGAAAGCCACCCCACTGCAGGGTTGAGTTCACACTTGCAGGAGTCTCAGAAATCATCATACCACTATGAAGAAAAACCCAATAACAATCTCTTGGACATTTTTGTTTTTGTTTGTGAGATAGGATTTTACATCCCCTATACTGGCCTCAAACTCACGGTGTAGCCAAGAATGGCCTTGATCAAGTCCTTATCCTCCTGCATCTATCTACCTCCGGAGTCCTGTTATTACACCTGCCTCATGTATGTGGTACTGGAGATCGAACCCAAGGCCTTGTGCATAGTAGGCAAGTACTCTAGCAACTGAGCTACATCCCCGCATGACCACTTCTTGATGTCTCTCTCAGTTCATTCATGGATATGTTGCTTTTAGCCAATCAGAGGGAAAGAACTGCAAGAATAAAGAACTGCTGGCATGCTCACATAGGCTCTGGGAAGACAGACACTTGCTCTAGGCGTGTTTATAAATCTGAAAATATTCGGATGCCTTTGCCCTGCTGCATATCCTGGTTCAGTGATCAGAAGGAATGTTGTGAGGGGACAGCATTCCATCTGATGATGTGCCTCTGTGCCATAGAGGAACCAGAGCTGTGCTAGGGGACCTCTGCCTCCTGGGGCTGGGCAAACAAGCCCCATTCAGACATGAACAACAAGAATAGACATTTGCTCGGTGTGCTGCAGTAAGTAAAATATTTCCTAAGATATGAAATGTGTTCCACACATGCAGGTCTAATGCTGTCATTGCTAGGAAAAGCAGGTAACTTCAGTTCTACTTCACTATACATTGGAAATGATAAAAGGATAAAGCAGGGGGTGGGGCTAGAAAAACTGTCCTGGTCACTAGGCTTGAAGCAGCACAACAGGTTGGAAGACGTGGACTTGTGCTCACTTTGGGACTTTTGTGGGAGCCCCACAAACTACCTGCTTCCCTCCCATGTACTCATTCATGTACTTGCCCCACCGTGGTAATTTTTACCATCAAATAAGCAAACAGTGTTTGAGCTATTAACTGTGCTCCTCTGGTTTCTATTCTGGGTTTTTTGAGCTGATTAATCCTGAGCAAATAGAAGGCTGGCTTGTCAAATGGGGGTGTTTCACCAGTTACCTGGTTGCTGCCAGCATCCCAAGAGAAAACGTCCTGACAAGGCAGCTCACAGATGGGAGTAACAGCTCTTTGTTGTAATTGTGTGTGTGTGTGTGTGTGTGTGTGTGTGTGTGTGTGAGTGAGTGTGTGTGTGTGTGTGAATGTGTGTGTGTGTGCATGTGTGTGTGTGAGTGTGTGTATGTGTATGAATGTGTGTGTGAGTGTGTGTGTGCATGTGTGTGTATGAGTGTGAGTGTGTGTGTGTGCATGTGTGTGTGTGTGTGAGTGTGTGTGTGTGCATGTGTGTGTATGAGTGTGAGTGTGTGTGTGTGCATGTGTGTGTGTGTGTGAGTGTGTGTGCATGCGTGCGTGCGTGCATGCATGCGTGCGTGCGTGCGTGCGCGTGTGTGTGTGTGTGTGTGTGTGTGTGATGCATGTATGGTTCAACCAACCTTGGAATGCTGTCAGATTTAAAAAGAAAACAAAAAAACAGACCTATTTTCATTGTTTTAGTAGAAAAATTTCCCCCTATTCTAGTAATTTTTAATTACAGGCTAGCAAACCCAAAAGGAAGACTTGATTATTGAAATGAGAGCATGAAAATTATCTGAGCTGAATGTGAAATAGTATTTTACCTTTCGACCAGGACCTTGCTAACCCCTGGTATAGTAAAACCACAGAGACTTAGATGGGTTAAATTAAAATAGACCCTGAAAGTAGATTGGAGAATGCTGCACCTGGCCTTCAGCTCCTGAAGCATTTCTTCCTAGATTTCTGTGACTTCTCTGCACAGTGGGCTGCCATGTTGGATCCATATCTCACTTCCTTCTCCTCAGGCCACAAGGGAAGAAATCACTCATGTCCTCTCAGTGCACACTTTCTAGTCACACCCACAGACAGCCCAGACTGAGGAGGTGTTTGGTTTAGCTCTCCACTGGCCTGGCTGTTTGAACACGAATTCTGTAGACGACCAATCTTTCAGGAAAATGGGAGGTTTTGAACATTTGGGACAAATTAACCAGTTTGACAAGGGCAAAACAGTCTCCCCTTTTAAGATGAAGTACTTCTTAAGTGCCGATACTGTTTCTGGCCCAGAAGGGGCGTCCCTCCTCCCATGTCTGCTCTGAAAAGGCGTTGGAACTCCATGTGTGAGGAGGGGAGGCAGACACCATGGCTCCCTGGTGGCCAGCTCTACAGTCCTGAGCGATTAGGCCATGATAACAATCTCAGTTGAGTCTGAACTTGTTCTGAACCTGGAGATTTCCATCTTCCTTGCCATTACTTTGGGTGACATTGAGTCCTTCATCTTCTCGCCTCTGATCATTTTAATGCCTTCTCTTGCATTATTTCTTCTTCAACAAATGCCACGATGTACAGCTTGATATGTCATGGTGATAGACCCAGTTTTCATGAACATAATCAGCTATGCAAATTCCTGTGTCCAGGATCCCTCCTTTATTCTCAGGGAATGTTGAAGGCTGCTTGCCGCTGAGATGGATGGATGGATGGATGGATGGATGGATGGATAAATGAAGGGGTCAAATAGATATTTACTTCCCTCAACTTCCAGATCTTTTTGTGATGGAAACATTGCCTGCTGGGCACCTTCCCTTTGATTGATACTTCCAAAAACATGAAGCTCACCACTTTGCAAAATAATGTATAGTGTACAGAACAGTGTGAGCTGCTATTCTGGACTGTGACATTCTGGTGGTCTTCCTGACACTCTGCAGCACCACAGTCTATAGACTATCTAGTTCCTCATAGCTTTCATAGGTAGAAGCTCCACGAAGACACAGAACTTCTTATTGAGTGCTTGGATCCCCTCACTGTCTTGAATATTATCTGAACCAAAGAATGAATAAATGAGCAGTTTACCACCTGGGCTAGGCAGCTCTTCTTGTGGTCAGGGTTCATGTACATGAACCATGTTTTGCTCACTACCTAGCCTGGTGTCTAAGACAGTCTCACTATAACTAGGAAGTATGCTGGATATCAGAGGCAAGTAGATACAGTAGATACATAGTAAAGCCTTTCTTTTCCTGCCCCCTTTGTAGTTTTAGGTAATTGGCGTTTCTGAAGCATAATTGCTTCAGTTGATATAATGTTTTACTACTGTACAGTGTCTACTTACATGCAGCTGTAGAGCATCTTTTTAAATTCTAAATAACTCAGTAGTACCTGACACATGGTAGGTACAAATATAATTTGCCTATGGAGGATGTGTGCATGTGTGTACCTGTTTGTGTGTTCATGTGTAGGCACAGGGAGGCCAGAGGTCACCATTGGCTGGATATCTTTCTCAATCATTCTACCTTATTGCTTGAGACAGGGTCTCTGAACCTGTAAATCATTGATACAGTTAGTCTGGCTTGCTGCCAAGCTCCATAGACCCTCTTATTTATACCCCTCTAGCACAAGGATTACTGGTATGTACCACCCACTTGGCTTCTGCTGCTATCTTCTTCTTCTCTTCTCCTCTTCCTCTTCCAAATTAACATGAGGATCTGAACTCAGGTTCTCATGCTAATGAAGCAACATTGAGCCAAATCCACAGCTCCTTAGCAGATTCAGTTTTAACTGTATTAAGAATGTAATTAAATAATTCTAACTTCTGCCAAGACAAAGAATGGGGGGTGGCCTATTTGTTTGTCTTCCTATATGAACTATTCTTTGGTTCTTGGAAACTTTTAGGAATGTCCCAACAGTACCCACAGATAGAGTAATATCAACATGGTTGAACCCCTGTGCTTTGGCCAGTGGCCCCACATATTTTTTAAATATATTTAATATTAGATGTCCATTTCTCTTTTTTTCTCCAGCTTGTAGCTGGTGACGTTTTAAACTGCTACTCCAGATGTACCTGTATTGTGGATGTTACAAAGACACAGCACACTCTCATGCATTCTTTCTTTTTCCAACTCTCAAATCTGACAGTGTGCACATGCATGTATGTGTGTCTTGCATGTAGTGTGTGTAGGGAGGGGTGGGGGCGTATCTGTGAATGCAGGCACATGAGTGCTGCGGTGTGTGTGGAAATCAGAGAACAACCTAGGATATGCATTCAAATCTGGTTTGAGACAGGGCCTCTTCTCCTGTATGTGCCAGGCCAGCGGACCAATGAGTTTCCAGAAATCCTCTTTTCTCCACTTCTGTCTCACCATAGACCATTGACATTACAGATGTGTGCTACCACATCTGCCTAGCTTACATGGGTTTTGTAAATTCAGATTCAGGTCCTCATACTTGCCTGGAAAGGGCTTTACCTATTGAGCCATATCCTCACTCCACAGACTCATACTCCCCATCCCCTTTCTTATTATTCTCTCTCTCCAAGATTTGTCTGTCAGTGCCCTAAATTAGGAACAAATCATAGTCACTTTAAATCTCCTGATTTAATAAGCACCAGATCTCCCAAATGTCAGAGAGTCTAGTCTTCTGCTCAGCCTTTAACTTGTGGCTCATATTTGCGACTGAGGAAAAAATCACTCAGTGACATGAAATAGGAGGGGGGTGTTGTGGCAGAAGATGGGTTACTCACCAGGCCAAGTGGTTTGGGACCAATTTCTACCATGCAGCTGGACCACATATAAGCCTTCTGGTCTCTGGGGCCTCTGCCAGAGGTCTTGAGTTCTGATTAGGCTGGTGCAAACTGCTGTTTTACAGAGATTGGCTAGTTCTTGAGCAACACAGCTTCTCTTGGCTAAGATATTTCCAGAGTGGAAAGCCTTCCCATTCCCAATAGGATGACAGCTTCAGGAGTCCAAGGCAATCTTGGTTTTGCCTTCACTTTTTTAAACTACCTGGCAGTTAACCGTGAGTGTGTACCACATCAAAACTGTGTCATGTTTTCCTGCTGCTGGTGGGGTTCACAGGAAGACCCGTCAGAACGGGGGTTTCAGGGCAAGAGAATCACAGGAGCAGGAGTCACCTCCAGGCATTGGTTTTTCACTGAAGCTCATTATTGGTCCTAAGCTCTTAATTCTGTGAACCCTGTTTTCTTCATTAGTGATCCAAAGCCCCTTTTCAAATTGCCACTTTGAGAATATAGTTCAGGCTGGACCTAGGGACACAGGTCTGTAATCAGAGTGACTTGGGAGGTTGAGGCAAGAGGATTGCTTGGGCAGTTCAGTGAGATGCTGTTTCATAATTTTTAAAAACCACTGGGAATATTGCTCAGTTATATGGTATTGTGCTCATTCACCATGTGTGAGGGCACAGGTTTAATCTTCAGCACCAAGAAACATAATTCTATACAGTACCAAGGGATTGGTGAAAAGGCGGGCTATACCTGATAGCTGTGCACTAATCAGATTGATCTCATCCTGTGATTAGCTGAATAACAACCCCCTGTTTAAGAAAAGTCCATATAGCAACACAGGATGGTATCTGAGGGTTTGTCCCTGCAGGGTCTCCAACTGTGGAAAGGTGAGTGCCGTTATGAGGAGACCCTGCAAGCATTGTACATGGGACACTGGTTGGGGCGGGGGAGATTCTCCATATGTAAGGCTGACAAACTGCCTGAAACTAAAATACAGAGCAGCTTATAATTTTAATTTTTTTAATTAAATTAAAGTTAAAGTAGTTTTTTTTTAAAAAAGAAAAGTCCATATAGATGGCTAGATTATTCAGAGATATTTAGCATGATTTTAGAACTTTTTTTTGTAAGGATATGCAATCAAGGAAGCAGGCTGAGAGACAGGTGAAGGGTTACTATTGACTTCTAGAAGTGAAATATAGCAAGGAGGCAAATTGTCCCAGGGATCCTGTAGAAGGAATGCAACCCTAAGGACACCTTGACTTTAGGATTCCATAAGTGAGGTCTCATGTAGGTTCCAGACTGACCTCAAAGAGCTGTGCAGCCAACTGTGATCTTGAACTTCTGATTCTTCTGTCTCCAACTCCCGAGTGCTGAGTGATGGGATTAGAGCTTTGGACCACCATGCCGGGTTTCATGCTGTTCTAGGATTGAAACTGGGGATTGGTTCATTCTAGATAAATGTCTACTAACTGGATTGCATCCATAATCTGTGATTTTAGGACTTTTAATTTTCAGATTACACACCTGACCTGCCTGCTTTGAGCCATTATCAGTGACAGCTGTATTGAATTTGCACTGGGGATTTATTCTTCTCACTCTGGGGAGGGTTTTGATGATTAAACTTGGTGGACAGTCACTGGGGTAGTTGGTTCCTGATGTCAATTTCTGTTTAAAATGACTATTAATGGTTCCATAGTATCAAAAGGCAACCCAAGGGACAACAAATACGGATGCTTTTCACATGGGGACTCACACAGCATGCTTGAATGGTCAAACTCCTTCTCTGTAAAGCCTGCCAACTTTCCCCCAAATCTGCAAGCTTCAGGAAGGCAGATGGCTTCCCTTCTGCCCCATAGTGCTCCCTATGCTGATCCTGCCATAAATGCTAGGTCCTTCTTTTTGAACTGGGTAAATAAGGGAGTAAAGAAGTGCATACATGGCCAGGGGCTTTGATATGAATATAAAACTGGAAAGGTGACTTTGTAATTTCTTATAAAAAAAAACATAGCCTTACCATATGTTCCTAGAATACCACTCTTTGTTATTTAGCTATCTAAATTGATTTTTTTCGATGCAAAAATACACACAGCTTTATCCATAATTGTCCAAACTAGAAACAGTATATCTATATAATACACTTATTCACAGAGTACAAAAACAAAACAAAACAGCCTTTAGTCCACAAAGAAACATAAGGAAGTACCTGAAGCACTAGTTATCAGGCAAAAGAGGCTGTGTTAGTCAGGGTTCTCTAGAGCAATAGAACTGTCACTCTAGAAAAGAACTCCCCTTCCCCGTGCCCTTGACCCCACTGAGCAGCCCTTTCTTGTTCTGTGCAGCTCTTCTGGGGGCCTTGCAGGCTCTCCACCTCTGCCCTCTCGGGCTGCCCTGTGTTCACTTTTGTTTAGTGCCTGCTTCTCTAACTCTGTCTTGCCACAGATCCACACTTGACCATCACTGTCATACTTTCCGATGAGACCTGGTGGGCTGGAAGAACTTGAGGGAGATAAAGAGATCTTTCATAACTGAGTTCTGAATGTCCAGTATGATTCCTCACACATGACAGATCTGTACAAATGTTTCCTGGCTGAATGATTGAAATAAAAAGACATGAATGTACTTTGCAATCTCTCTCTAGCTTTGTCAAAACTTCCTGAACTTTTCTTTTTCAACTTACTGCATTATTATCATTATTATTATTATTATTATTATTATTGTTATTATTATTATTACTATTACTATTTACTTACCTCTTCTTTCTTTATGATGTACCACAAATGTCAGACCCTTGTTCGGAGGTGGAGAGTACTACTTTCTGTTCTCAACCAAGATGGTCCCCAGCTTTGAGAATCTGGAAGACATTATGGTGGCTGCTTAAAAGAGTGTGTGTCTTAGTTCTATTATTCTTGGTGTTGACATGAGTATTTGGCCTTTCCTACTTTTATGGGGATCCTTCATTTTATTCCAAAATCTTTATGAATTGTATTTACAGTTTTAAAATGAACTAAACCATTGCGGAGTGATTTACCATTGCTGTGAACACAGGCAATAGGGAACATACAGGTACTCCTTTGGGGATGAATGATTGATGGTGAAGTGTTGGGTATAATCCATGGAAAAGCTAAGGGACTGTGGACTCTAAGTACAAGATACTGCTTTTCATAGCCAGTGAGATAGGGGAAGCAGTTGTGTTAAAGGGTGGGCAGACATCTAATGGGGCTTCTCATCACATAGCACCTGTTTCTGCCTGTTATAGATGGATGTTTGACATCTCTCTAAGGGCAGCCACTGTATCATCTACAGTCTTTTCTGCTAACCATTATGCAAATGTCTTTTCTAGGTATTCAGAAAACAGTGGCCAGCTGTGATATTTTGGTTTTAATTATTTTTACATTTTAAGCTTATTTTTGTCCCAATTTTAGTGTCTAAAAAGAGTAAGGAAAGGCCTGGGAGAGAAGATCTGGGAAGAGTTACAAAGGCTAAGTGGGGTTAGAACAGAATTTGAGAATGCGAGGTTTAAGGCACATTGATTTCTTTTTTGTTTTTTGTTTGTTTGTTTGTTTGTTTTCCGAGACAGGGTTTCTCTGTGGCTTTGAAGACTGTCCTGGAACTAGCTCTTGTAGACCAGGCTGGTCTCGAACTCACAGAGATCCGCCTGCCTCTGCCTCCCCAGTGCTGGGAATAAAGGCGTGCGCCACCAACGCCCAGCAAGCACATTGATTTCTATTAACTTGTTTTATTCTGTCGTTTTAGAATGCTATGGAAGGAATAAAAACTCACATTCCTGCAATGCAGAGATATCACAGCATCTAGAACACAGGATCTGATGAATAATGAATCTGAAATGTACACATATGGCTGGGATGGTCTTTCTCTGATAGGATGTGGTTGACATGCCACTGGTGGTGTGAAACTGTGAATGGAATTGGGATGGGGGACCTGGAGCCCTCCCAGAGGGAGGAGATACAAACAACTCACTGCTGACACTTTCGGGAGATAGCAGATGTGTGGGCTATGACTCCAGAGAGCAGAATGTGCCTAGTGGGGGAAAGAGATTCCAGATCCTTGTAAGGAGTGGCCTCCTGACAGGACATAATGGATGTCTGTTTACTGGAGATGCCCAAGCAGATGTGGAGGCCAGGGCCAAATATTGAGGGACTAGAGAAGTTAGGACAATTCTTTCAATTCTCTGTTCTTGCAAGTTGGGTTCTGCAAGTGATATAGGCAGGATCTCAAGGGCAAAATTCAATTTTGTCTCCAGAAACTGACCACACCAACAGCTTAATGTGCCCGAAAGTGCCCATACTTTGAAGTCAGGCAATATGAATTCCAATCCTGACTTCACTGGATGCCATCTAAAGTAATTGAGGAAACTAAGTCCAGAACTGCTATCTCGCTTGGATTGTATAAATGGAAGGGAAAATACTGTTAGGTGAACTACAACAGAGTACAAATATGAGCACATAGCCACTGCACAGTAGTTCTTCAAGCAAAGCCGGTTTTCTTGGTACAGTGCAAAGCACCTGCTATATGCCTGGAGCATTTGTATGACCCGGACTCTTGAGTGAGTCACACACGAGGGCCCCAAACTAGTAAGGTTTCATCTCTTTTAATGAAGGAAGAATGCACAGGCTGAAAGAATGAGGGAGGATCCTGAGTCTGGGTCCCAGCCTAGCACAGTGGCTGCACCAAATTGCATATCGTTGTCTGTGTTGTTTCATTTGTGTGGGTATAATTTATAAACAAAAGGATGTTCCATCTTAAAATATTTCAGCTATCTTGAGGGGTTTCTGCAAGCCACTAGTAGCTATTACTCTAAGAATTAAGAAGGAACTTCTGATAGAGCTCTATTCTGATGCAATATATTTAATCTTTAAAATTTAAATGTGTGTGTGTGTGCGCGCGCATGCACACATGAGTGCAAGTGTCTTTGGATAGAGCTGAACTCAGGTCCTTTGCAAGAGAAGTACATACTTTTAACTGCTGAACCATCTCCCCGTAACTTGTTTATCCTAGGCTGGTCTTGAACTCACTATGCAGTTAATGTTGCCCTTGAACTCCTGATCCTTCTTCCCGAGTCTCTCAATTGTAAGGATTATAGGCATAAGCCACCATGCCTGGCAATTTTAACTATTTACTAGGATCAAAAGACAAGCTTAGCCATTTGAAATCTATTTTCAGATGAATATAGGCATAATTTTTTCTGGTAAGTTTTCTTGAATTAAAAATTTCCATATCTCTCCAACTTTGTAATAACACAATTGGTTGTCTGCCTGCCTGTCTGTCTGTCCATCTGCCTTTCTCTTTCCCTTGTCTTCTTATAGAAGTTGAAGACATTGATCTTTTCCATTTGCTATCTGCTGTGTCTCAAGGGCACAGTCTGTAAACAGATTTAAAATAAATGATGCCAGGCATGGTGGCACTAGCCTTTAATCCCAGGACTCAGAAGCAGAGGCAAATAAGTCTCTGTGAGTTTGAGGCTAGCTTGGTCTACATTATATAATGAGTTCCAGGACAGCCAAGGCCATGTAGAGAGACCCTGTCTTAAAATGCCAAAATAAATAAATAAATAAAATAAATGCTAAACTGAATGCTATGAGGATTTCATTGTCCCTTTCTTACCTAATTTATGATACATTTTGAATACTGAAAAGCATTTTATAGGTTGGAATTTGGCTCTTTACATAAACTGACTGGACTTGAGAGTCCCATTAATAAAACATCTTCCCCACTCCAAATATAAGCAGTTTTGAAATCGAAATATGAAATACCAAATTAAGTATCATCTTCATTTTCCTGTTTCTTCCAGAAAATTTTGAGGAGTCTCTCAGCTTTATCTCCTAGTTCTCCTTCCCCTATTCTGTTATAAACCTTGCTGTCCATGCTGTAATGTGGAACTGAGCATGCTTAGTTCTGCTGAAATAACATGCTTTTAGGTTTAATGGCTGTCTAGATGTGAGGTTGGTTTTGTTCTGATAGAAACCTCACCATATAGCTCAGGCTTCGCCTCAGCCTCCTGAGTTCTGGGATTACAACTCTTTCTACAATCTCCAGAGCTACAAAGAAATTATTTAAAGGAAATTTGAAAAAGGAGACAATGGGCATTGAAAACCCACACATGTTTCTTGTGTTAGAATAGGGCTACCAGTAGGGGCATGCTAAGGCTGTAGTAGCTTTGGTTCTTAGCAAGTCATGTGATAGTCACTGCAAAAAGATCAGGAAAATATGACTGGATTCAGACACACTAAGGAACGTAGTTGGTAGACACAATGAGGTCAAAGGGCCACAAACAACTGGAGGTATCTGATCAAAGTCACTGAATTAGAGTCGTTCAGAAAGATCAGAATATCTGATGGGATATTGGATCAGGTAGGTCTCTAAAGTTCTCTCCATTTCTGAGAGCTTACAGTCCTAATAAAATATCCATCCAATCCAGGTACTAGAATACCAGATAGGAGTTTTTCAAAGTACTCGGCCCTTGTAACCACAACAGTTCTTGCCTTTTAGAACTTTATTAGCCTAATTCCAGCCAGTTATTTTATTTTTAATGGAGCTTTCGTGATCTAATTCAAAACACATTGAGAAGCCAAGCCTCTGCTAGGCTTGAGAATATAACTAGTAAAAAGGCCATTGCGCTGGGGTTGCCAAGCACTGGGAAAGCGAAGTCTCTGACAGCAGATCTAACAGGGGAAACTACAGAGACAGAGGTTTGTTCTTCTTTTGATAGGAAACATGAGGCTTTCTTCATGCTCTTGGAGGAAGGCCCTTTCAGAGCTTAGCAGCAGCTTATAAATACTGCTATTCACAAATGAGAAGAACCTTCTCCCCAAGGCAGTGAATCAAGACATGCCCTTTTTCTCTGGGACCTCCATGCAAAGAGAGACCACTCATGGCTAACATCCTTTAGCAGCCAATGAAACTTATAATCCTATTGAAAACCCAAAAAAATCTAATAATGGGGTCTCCAAGGCAATATTGAGGTGACACATTAAGGCACTTCTAAAGTCAGGAGACCTGGGTGTGTGCCACTTTTTCCTCACCTGGATTGTTCTTCGTCTCCCACCCAGTCACAGCATATAAGGGCAGGTAAACTTGAACCCTTTCCAGGAGGCCTAAGAAGAAACTCGGGTGATGGAGAATCCTCATGCCCATTCCTTTTGTAAAATGAAGAGCCATTTTGCCAAATGAGAGACGATTCCTCTTGCTCTCCTTCTAAGTCCACTAACCTCAGTCACAGAGCCGTGCACATCTGTGCGTGTACATGACCCAGGGAAGGCCATGAAAATTGCATCTCCTTCTTGAAATGTAGGGAATGCAGAGAATAGTCATGGGCTGCCTAGAGACCACTAAGCTGCCTGTTATTCCTGCTTGAAAGATAGATCTTCCTATGGCTTTAGGCTGGTTTTCTCTTCAGTCAGCTTTTAGTGTCTCACACCTGCCCTGCTCATCTGCACCAAGGGCTTCTCATGCTTGTGGCTCCACCCGACTCCCACACTCTTCTTCTTCAATGATCAGCAGGTGTGTATTCTTCAGGATCAGGTCAGCTCCCCCACTCATAAAATGTGCACACCCGGCCACAGGAGCACCATATACTTCTCTGAATGTATTTTGTGTTGTTCTGACCAGCAGTCTGCATTTCAGCTATGCTGTGATTGACATAAGGCATCCCTTCTTTTGGATCTTTTCCTTCCTATACTTTGTATAGCATTCAGTACATCTTCAAGCTCAATAAATTTTATTTCTTGAATGAAAAAAGGAAGAAGTAAGCAAATGAAAAATACATTTTAAAGGCCAGGCCATAGTGGTGCACAACTTTAATCCCAGAATTTGGGAGGCAGAGACAAGTGGATTAATGTGAGTTCGAGGCTAGCTTGGTCTATAGACAGAACTTCAGCACAGGCTCCAAAGCTACAGAGAAGCCCTGTCTCAAAAAAAAAGTAAGCAAATGAGTGGATACTGTAGTCTCATCTCTGTCACTGTCATCAACTGATGGATGCACAGTTCTCTGGGTTTTTGGTTTCTTCCTATAAAATGTGGATAATAATACCCAGATTTTATACCTTGTAGCATTTTTACCACAGTCATATGAAATATGACTTATTTGGCATAATTTAGGATCTCAAAGATTGGTGAACTAAATGGCTAGATTTTCATTTTTTAAAGTTTCTCATTTTCGTGGGTCATCTCTCTCTCTCCCTCTCTGTCTCTCTCTGTCTTTTTCTCTTCTCACAAAAGTTACACTCTGATATTTTTCTCAAATCCTCCATGTCTGCTGAGCATAGGTTTTACAAAGATGTTAATACTACATTGCATTTGTATTTACTAGTAAGCTATGAATTGCTCAATGGTACTGGTCATGCATTCCCATCAATAGTAGGCTGGATTAAAAATTATACTTATTCGTTTAATGAATGATTATGTGACAATGAAAACATGTGAATGATAGTCTTCACAGAAATATGGCTGAATCTAACAAATATGCTGCAGGTAAAAACAGTATATTTTGTATAGTTCCATTCGTACAGTGACATATATAATTCATTTTGGTATGGTTACACATTTGGTATTGGTTACCCTTGCTTGAAAAAGCTGTGGGATGCTTCTCATGGTGTTCTGTGTCTTTGTCTGAATGCTGGCAGGGGACAATTTCAGTAGGGGAAATTTCACTGTAGTGTTGACCACCACACTCTTGTGAGCATATGCCGTACCTTGTATTAGTTAGTTCTGTTGCTGTAACTTAAAAAAAAAACATGACTAAAAGCAACTTACAGAAGAATGATTTCATTAGGGTTTATTGTTCCAGGGGTGTGAAAGTCTGTCATGGGGGAAGTCATGACAGCAAGTGGCTGGCATGGTAGCAGGAACAGGAATCTGAGAGATCACAGTCTTAACCACAGTGACATAGCAGAGAGAGGAAAATGGAGGTAAGGTGCCTTAGTTAATGTTCTATTGGTGTGAAGAGATACCACAGCCAAGGCAACTCTCATAAAAAAAGAAAACATTTATTTGGGGCTTGCTTACAGTTTCAGAGAGTTACCCATTATCATCACGGTGGGAAGTAGACAGGCATGGCACTGGAGCAGTATCTGAGAGCTTTACATCTACAGCAGGCAAAGAGAGAAAGACACTTAGCCTTGCATGGGCTTTTGAAATCTCAAAGCCCACCCCCAGTGACACACCTCTTCCAACATGGTCACAACTACTCCAATAAGGCTACACCTCCTAATCCTTCCCAGATATTTCATCAACTGGAGACTAAGCATGAAAACATATGAGCCTATGGGGATCATTCTTACTCAAACTACCACATAGAGGGAGATTTTAACTTTTCAAATCTAAAATCTCACTCTCAGTTATGTACCTCCTCTAGTAAAGCCTCACTTCTGAATCTCCCCAAACAGCACTACCAACTTGCAACTAATATTCAAATACTGGGGCCAATGGAGGAATTTCTCACTTAATCCACCATATGTCTTAATAAAATATTTATGAATTGCTTTTCCTTTTCAGCACACATGTGTGTGGCATTTTGCATTTGTGGGTAGGCATCTTTGCGTTGAGGCTGGAAGCTGATGTCAGATATCTTCCTGTATCACTCTTCTTGTTATATGGAGGCAAGGTCTCTTAATTGATCACCAATTCAGGTAGTCTAGCTAAGGATTTTGCCTTTGAGATACATTGTCTCTGCCTCCTGAGTGCTAGGAATGACTGATGGATTATCACACACACTTAAATTTGCATTGATGCTGTGGCTCCAAAGTTCCTTCCACACATTTTCATGGAAAGTCCTTTATCCACTGAGCCTCTGCAGTCCCCATGCTTTCCCTAACATAATTTACTATAATCTCTACCTCAACTCTGGGAAATTACCGGGACAGATACTTTTTAGTCCATCTTGGAGAAGATTATATTCAGAAAGTAAACACTTTCATGAAACTCTTACCTATAGCATGTGTTTCAGCTGAGATTAAAACTGAGGTCTATTCTTGCTACCGAGCTTTTATGATAGACTATATTGTCCTCACTAGACAGCAGGTTACTTTTGAAATGTGCACATCTAGAGACTTGGAAGTGGAGTTCATGATTTTAAAAAAAAAAAAAAAAGCGTAGATAGTTGCTTAAAATCTGAAGAATTCATTTGGGTGAGACTTCCTGGTAGACACCAAAGCCCACCATGTAGGCGGTCATTTGGTTCACAACCCTTTTCCCAGTTGAAATAGAGTAAAAAGGTATGTGTGATGAAATGGTCTTTTTCTTGCACCACCTCCCATACCAGTTCTGATAGCTGTATAGGGAGATCCAAATTAGTCCCAAAGACAGAAGCAGTGATGTTGAAGACATAGTCAAAGTAAGACACATTCTAGCACATGCTAAACATCTGGAGCCACTCTAGCATAGCCAGCCAAGCACCAGATGAGTAGATTCTGTCTGTGCTGCTTGGTTCCATATCCCATGTGCTAATCCTTGCAATGGGAAGGCAAAGCCCTGGCTCACACCTCATCACCCAGAGCTTAATAGGGGAGAAGAGATTTAGCATGGCTCTTTAAAAACACAAGGGGCTTGATGGTTGATGGGAAGAAAAAGTTCCATATGTAAGTTCATGGCAGGAGTGGTTGAGTTCACAGGGAAACTAGCTGGGGTGCGCCACAGGTTCACAACCCACATAAAGTGGCAGAAATGATAGGAGGGAATTTCTCTCTGAAGTCAGAAAATGAGATTATATTTGGGGTGTAGAGTTTGAGCCTATCGACTCCAGGGCTAGCACCCCAGCCCCGTTGTTTTAGAAACCAGTGAGTTCCATTTACATAACCTGCCATGTGACCTCAGATGAAAACTCCTACCTTTCAAACATGGACCACAGGGAATGCCATGCTGATTTGCTAGAACCTGTGATCCTGGCCCTGGTGGATCTGATAATGTATCCTAGCAACCAAAGCTTGTTTGTGGATGGGAGAGAGAAAGAGTTGGCAGGTTCACAAAAATATGTTCCACAAAACATTCCTCACTGTTTTTACAAAACAACACTCATGTACCTGAGGATGTGTTATGTGATATGTGGCATCTCTATCAAATCCTTGTTAAAGATTAATGCATGACATTCTTCTGACTTCCTCTTCCTAGGAATTAAGACTTTTATTTGCTTCAACATTATTTGATTTTCTTACTATTTTCTAAAATTATATTGTGTACTGGAATTTGACTTGGCCCTGTGTGTTGGATGTTTTGAAGGTGTGTGTGTGGGGGGTGTGTGTGCATGTATGTAGTATGTATTCATATATGTGTGTGCATATATTGGAAGTGGACATTTCTTAAAATTGGGTTTTAGTTTCCAAAAAGACCCCCAAATCTATATTTTGATTTTCTTCTTATGCACTTTCAGCTCTTTGTGTATCTTAATAAAATGTTCCCCACACTAAAGAAGAATGTGCCAAGATCTCTCACAAAAGCCTGCTCATCAGAGTTCAGATCCTTTCACACAAATGTTCCAATCTGCCAGGCTTGCAATGTCCTTAGAGCAGCCCTGTGTGTGTATGTGGACATTCATCTTCTGCTCAGAGAAAGGCTTGAGTGCTGGTCTGTAAGTCTCATATACCTCAGAGTTCATGCTTGCACTTCTGGATGGTTTCAATCAGCATGATGGACATGAAGGCATTGGCTGCTGAAAGTGGGTTCTCCTCCAGTGGACCACTGCTTATTTTGGACTTGCTTCTCCCCTGCCGTCTCATATTTTATCGAGTACATAATTTCCTATCAGCTTCAGACACCACCATCACCAGCTCAGTAAGAGTAGGGAGGCCAGGGCTTGACAGTGGTAAATTGGACTGCGCTTTAAAAAACACCAATCAACACACACCATGTGCTGCCACGCAGAGGGAGACTTATTTCATGGTTTCAACTTTATGGCCTTAGATTTCAGCATGACATGACGGATGCAGAAGGGAAGTGCGTTTGCATGATAAGATGGGGATAATTTGTACTGGGAAATTATTTGGAATTGTGATAAATAATCCCTGGCACACAATAACAGAGAAAGTTCAACCCTTGGACGGGATTATATATGTTTGTGTCTCATAAACAAGGTAGAAAATACATTTTTTATAAAGCTGTGTTTTCAAAGTCCTTTCACGTCCAAGCCACCCTCGTTAATAACCATAAAGAAACACATTTCCAAGCTCAGCCTCACATTAATCTCCCTGCACGTGACCTGATTCTGCACTTTGTAGAGAAAGAATGGAAGGCAGTTGCTTTCATGTGTACTCCGTGCTTTCTCTTGTTTTCTTGGTGGGTAACTTCAAAATTCAGAGTCAAGGAGCCAGCAAGCTGGCTCAGTGGGTAAAGGCACTTGCTACCATGCCTGACAACATGAGTTTGATCCATGAGTCCCACTTGATGAAAAGAGACAAATCTCTTGCAAGTTATCCTTTGACCTTCACGTGTGTTGTATGGCAAACACACACACACACACACACACACACACACACACACACACACACACACACACACACCAGTATATACATTTTAAAAAGAAAAATGTAGAGAATAGTGGAAATTCAATAAAAATTAAAAATATCTCAGGAACACTAGACATTTTGTGGTTTATCAGTAAAATACTGATGGAAAGAAGAGATGTGGTTTTTGATGTCTTCTTTCTTCTTCCTAAACTTAGAGAAGGTGAGATTTCTATTCTGATTCATGAACTAGGCCATCATATCTGGAAGTTACTGGAGGAGACTTGACAGGACTTTCCTTCTGGAAGCCTATGCTTATAAATGTTATAGAGTTCGCTTTTCCAACAGGGGAAGGTTATCCAAGGGTTGGTGCATGGGGGAATAGCTGTTTACAAGGAAGAATTGATGATTCCTCCAAAGGGAAACAGGGATGTAAATGGGGAAAGAGAAAGGAGGATGGAAGCAGGAGAGAGAAAGATAAGATAAATAGACTAGTTGGGACACTACAGGGGACAGTCTGTGGATGGTGTGTGATGACCAAGCCAGATTTGTGGCAGCTGATCAAGTGTGTGGGGTCTTGAGAGATACAAGTAAAGGTCCTTCATAGTCAAACATGCTCAGCAGAGTCTACTGAAGGGACATTTTTGTCAGCCACATACCCTGTCACTTACCAAGAGTAGCACAGATGACCTAGCAGAACAAAGGAGCAATGGTGTTCATGGACACCACTATGATGGATGACAACCTCCATCCCATCTGAGCACCATATACCTACTGCTCCTCTCTAACGTGGCAACTCTCCCCCCATCTGTTTGTGATGGTGAAAGCTCTGTGTCAAATTTTGCCTCTGGAAGAGATTCTTTTAATAGAAGTCAAACTTGGGAAACTACTGATTGGGTTTAATCTCTGGAGTTTTGGAGACAGAAAATCAAGGCTGAAATGACCATTCTCATCTGTACAGGGGCCACCAAGAGAGGATCAGGGTAGTATGAGGGCTGTAGGAGGGGAGATGCTTAGGCAAGCAGATGACCTCATCTTCCTCGCTCACAGGTTTTTGTGAATTTTTATTATTTTAAAATTATTACTTTAAAAAAATTATGTGAGCTGGGCAATGTGGCGAACGCCTTTAATCCCAGCACTCGGGAGACAGAGGCAGGCGGATCTCTGCAAGTTTGAGGCCAGCCTGGTCTCCAGAGCGAGCGCCAGGATAGGCTCCAAATCGACACGGAGAAACCCTGTCTCAAAAAACCAATAAATAAATAAATAAATAAATATTATGTGTATGTGTGTCTGCTTGTCTGTATGTGTTCTATGTGTGTGCAGATGCCCACAGAGGTCAAAAGAGGGCATCAACTCCTATTACCCACTGATCCATATCTCCAGCCCTTTCATCTTATTTGTTGGAGGCAGGTTCTCACTGTGTAGGGTAGGCTGGCCTCAATTTCTGGCAACATCCTATCTATGCCTCCAGAGTCCTGGGATTACAACCATGAGCCACAATGCCCAGCTCTCCATGGGTTGTTATTAAGGTCAGGAAAGATTAAGTGTATGAAGTAACTTAGTACACACCCAACTTTTATTTCCTCTGGCACTACCCTGCTGAGTAAGCTTATTCAATGTGTATTTATTAGGCATTTACAGCTATTGTATAATCTGTTTTGAGTGACCAGAAAAAGCTGACACAATAGAATTCCTATTTCAGGGAACTTAGGGTAAAATGCTTTGGAATTGAAGTTCACAAACAGACAAAAATAAGTGATTACCCTGAGGCTAATGTGCAACTGGCTGCCCTGGAGTTCTCTAGGACAGAGTCACCTGTTATTAGAAGACAAGGAAAGAATCAGGATTGAACCCACCCCAAAGACCTGCTGAATGTGCCGAGAGTCTGGAATGCTGGGGTTAGAAGACAGTCTGAGAGCCTGCACAGCAGTCCAGCTTCTTCTCAACTGTAGAAAGTTCCTGGGTGTTAGCAGCATGGGTCATCTGCTTGAATGATGACATTTCTAGGTAAATGTGTGACTATAATGTAAGGCTCTGAGGATCTCTATTGCATAGGAGAACAAAAGTCAGGAAATGTTCAGAGATCCACAAGCAGATTTGGCTGGGGGAGTAAAGTTGGGAGTTCCACATAGAACTGAATAGCAGACCCTTGTCTCGGAATCAGATAGACTTGGGTTCAAATCCAGGTGTTTTTTGGAACCAGGAAGAGACTGCATTTGTTGGGGTCAGAAATGGGGGGCTCATCTACTCAGAGAAGACTTAGCACAACATAAGACTTAACCTAGGCCTATTAGACAGGGCTTTGAAGCCCATGGAAATGTGTTTGGTGTGGTTAGGCCATGACCAGTGACGTGATTTCTCAGTTTGAGGGAAGAAGGAAGACTAGGTGGAAGCAACTTTTTACATGGACTGTGAAGCTGGAAGTGTGGTGTCACAAATGGGATTCAGGATTGGATGCTAAGTCTAAGCATTCAGCTTCACCCATTGTCTACAGCAGTGAGCTTGCATCTGTCCTTTCTTTGTTCGGTGTCACTCAACTTTAGCAGTGTTGATATTTACTTGGGTTTTGGTTAATCATTGTGAGGGGGGATTCGTGATGGGGACATTGTAGGACACCTATCTCTTTACCCATTAGATGCCAGTAGCAACATTCCTCCCACTTGTGACAATCAAACCTTAGACACTGCTGAGTGTCCCATAGGGAGCAAAGCTGACACAACTGAGAACCTCTGGCCTAGCCATTGGTTCCTTTTTTCCGCTGCTGCTCCCCTGTGAGCCTCTTGGCTCAACCAGCCGTAGCTCACAGCTGGAAAAGACTCATACGACTTCACCAAGAACACATAATAACACAATCCAAGACTGTCTCCCCCTCCCCTAATTCCCATGGTTGTACAGTGTTTCTCTTTAGTTTTCTGCTCTGGATATTTGTCTTTTCTCTCTCTCCAAAGCCACAGCTCAGAATAACCACCATAGAATGATTACCGCCGTCTGCCTATGGTGGTGTCCAACATCAGGTGTATCAGCCCTCGTACAGGTTGAGCTTATTCTGTGACTCCTGTCAAAGACACACAGCATTTATATTTTTGCTGTAAGAATTTTGTGGCGGGAAATATTCTTCCTCACTTTTATTTTCTTTTCCAGCTGCTGGAAAAAACTCAATTCTTTGTTTTCACATCCTGTCATTGTTCTCATGGTACCATTTAAAATAATCACTGGGAATTTCAGGAAGGGTTTGGGGATGGGGAAGTCTAGATGAGGTCACCTGGGTCAGGTGTGTCTGTGCAAAGACAGAACACATCACAGTCTGTAGTGAGGTGTGTGGAGGAGTACCTGTCAAGGTCTAGTTTTCTGGATGTTAATCTCAGAAAAGAGAGGAAAACGTGGATTACATTAGGGAAGAAGATTTTGAGGATCTCTGATGTTAGTTAAACATGAAGTCAAGTGTCTCTCAGCCATGTCTTAATCAAGTTCCCTGAGGGTATTGTGTGAATGGGAATGATGACGACGACGACGGCCCCATTGTGAAGAAAGTGCATGCAGCTCAAGACAGTCACATACCATTTATAACCAGTTCACAGTCAGCCTCTGGCTCTCCCAGTGCCAAAGCTCATGCCCTTTGCAGGAAAAAATAGGATCTCCACACAGAGAGTTACTTACTTGCAGAGATTTTTAATCTAACTAGTTCATGCCACTCCTTTCCATGAGTACTAATAGCACAAAAAGAATTAAGTTGGTAAGTAGGAGTCAGAGAAATGGATGAGAGGTTAAGAGTTCATGCTGATATTCTAGAAGACCTATGTATGATAGGTTCCCAGCACTCACACAACATGACTCACAACCATCTGTAACTCCAGCTCCAGGGGATTTGGTACCTCTTCAGGCCTACACACACACACACACACACACACACACACACACACACATACAATTTAAATTTTAAAGCAAAAAACTACCCTCTAAGGAGACTCTATGTCATGGCTGACCACAAAGACTGGACAGGAAGCTTAGCTAGTGCCCAAGATATTTGCAAATGACCATGCAGACAGGTCAGTCCTTACCTCATCTCAGCTGACTTTGATCACTACAGCTATGTTCCATGCCCAGGATGTGCTGGTAGTAGATGACCATGGGATGTGCAAGAGAGACAGAAAATCAAGAATATGCAATGTGATTGCAGTATAATCTTGGGCTATTTATGCTATTTATTTATCTCTTGAACTTTGAAATGGGAGAGGTGAGGCATGGACCGGAGAGTTCTCAGAACAAAATAAACCTTCTGTACAAGGCTCTACATCCCCATCCACACCGTCTAACTATTTTTATGAGATGCCTTTGTAGGTATCTCCACCCACCTCCTCACACTCAAGCCCCGAGGATGGACAGGTCAGGGACCCTGCACTTTCCCCTCATTTGTCAGTGTCATCTCAGATTACACCAGTCACTTCTGATGCTTCTGGAGCAGGCTCATTTCCCATAACCCTCTGCCCTCCCAAACTGTCTCCCCTTCCAGTTTGGAGGACCTTGTCTCTCCCAAGGTCAATGGCTACTCTTCTGGGCTCTTCTCTCTGCTGCCCACCTGGACCACTCACTCCTTAGTAGCCTTCTACACATGAATGTCCCTTATAGAGGTGCTGAGATCATCAAAATGCATACTAACTGTTGTCCTTTTAAAAAATAATTTTTATTGATTTATATTTGAGTTACCAAACAGATTTGTTTTGCTTTGTTTTATGGTAGTGATTATATTCATTACTCTTCTAATTGTTACAATCAGATACTTGACAAGAAGCAAGTTAAGGGAGATTTTGGAAGGCAGTGTGATCCCATTTGGTGGGCAGTGGTGGCACAGCTAGCTAACATCTCAGCTACCAGGAAGCAGAGAGCTCAGGCTAGAAGCAAAGTGGGCCTAGATCCCCAATCTCGGCCCCTATAGGCCTAAACCTGCCAGCTAGGCCCCATGTTCAAAAGGTTCCATTTCTACTCCCCTCAAATAGTATCACCAACTGCTCAAACACGTGAGCTATGAGGGGATATTTCACTCTCAAGTCATAACTGACACTCCATACCACATGCATCCTAAGGAGAAGCACAAGTGGGGTGGCCTAACCCAGCTCATTTTGCTGTAATGGGTTCTAGGCACTGTTCTAAGCACTTGGCACTCTTTCACTTTGTACCCCCTGGAAGGAAGCCAAAGGGGCACATCTTATCATCTTTTTTAAAGGAGCAGCCACAAAGGAGAAAATACCTATTATCTGAGGTCATAAGGTTAAATGGGAACCAACAACCAAGTCTAACACCTCAACCATTGACAACACGAGAGCCCACAGAAGACAGATTCATGAAATGTCCTAAAATGTCACGAAAACCACCAATTCATTATGAGATATAAAACACAATTAATTAATAGCATTAGTTTTTAAATATTTGTATTACATTTTCGTTCATGAATTGCCTGTGAGGATATGTGTGCTGTGTGACATTGTTTGTGGAGGTCATAGGACAGCTCATGGAGCTTGGGCCTGTCCTACCACCATGTGGGTCTTGGAGATGGAACTGAGGTTCTCAGGCTTGGTAGCAAGTGCTTTCACTGAGGAGCCATCTTACCTGCCTGGCAGCATTATTAGTTTTTAATTGGCCAGTGAGACAGCTCAGCAGTGGATAAAGGTGCTCCAACTTGAGGTCAAGCTCCAGAATGCACATAAAGGTACAAGGGGAGAAAACTGACTATGCAACTTGTCCTCTGTCCTCCACATACACATGGCTGTAAACACACACACACACACACACACACACACACACACACACACACACACACACACACACTAGTGAATGAAAAAAATACATTAAATTGAAGGCTAGTCAATCTCCAGAAACATGTTCTTAGGTTTGCGCTGACTCTGAGAGCTTTTCACAGGAGAGCAATTAGGATACACAGACCACCACTGCTGTTCTCTGTGGCACTGCGTGTCTGGAAGAATTGTTGAAGGCAGATCATAGTGGAAGCCTCCAGAAGCTCTTGGTACCTTTTTTAAAAAAATAGGGTTGAAGTGGAAACAGTGCTTACTACTCATCTTTCTTTCTTCCTCACCCTTTGACTTCCACAAACATGCATGTTCAGAAACTAGCACTCTCAGCATCCAAGTCTCCCTCTATTCCCTTTATTCTATCCCTTTATCTGCCTGGACAAGAGCTGGTAAAACAGATGTGTGCCTTTTGTCTGTGGATTTAATTAGCCATTTAAGATCTCAAAGCAAGACATTCAAAGCAATTAAATACTTAAGTAGAACAAAATAAAATTATGAAACATTTATTTTTATTTAATAAGTGTCAGCCTCTTTGTAAGTAGTTGGGGGAATATCAAAGGGTCCAAGAAAAAAAAACTTTAGTGCGGCTTAAATAATCAAAAATAGTTTCTATTAAAGTTTGGAGATCCCTCTCCCTCTCCTTTTCTCCCTTTCTTCCTCCTCTCTCTACATGCATGTGAGATGCACAATTTTAATTGTATAAATTTGCTTCAATTCTACCTCTTGAATACAATTTTTATCATTCACAATTATTCATTTCACCAAATAGTCCCTTAAAACTCCCCTTTTGAAGGGTGGGTGGGAGAACCCTGTTTGTAAAGTGCTTGCCGGGGTTGGGACAGCGTAGACAGGTGGACTCCCCAGGGCTCACTGGAGTCCCAGGCCGGTAAGAGACCTGCGTGAAAAAGAAGGCAGATGGTGTCTGAGGAACAACACCTGAGGTTGTTGTCTGGCTTCTACACACAGCTGTACTCATACACATACACACGTGCACCTACATATGTACACCAAACTCACGTGTGTATACACACAGAGAGAAAAGGGGAAAAATCACCCTCTTAGATGGCTGAATCATGATTTTTTAAACCTGCTCATCTGTTGGATGTCTAGTTTATTTCCTGTTTATGCCCAAATAGTAAACATATTTTTCTACATACGTTTTTGCCTGAGCTTTTTTTTTGTACTCCGTTTTTCATCTGTATAAATATTTTTATTGTAAATTGCATAGAGGGAGATCTGAGTTTTGTTTTCTTAGGACAGCCAGGCCAAGAGTTTTTTTTAAAAGAACTTTCTGCATATTATGAAATCATTTTTCCACGTAATTTGTACCAGTGTGCACTTCTCTGAGACCAATAGTGTCTGGTATGGTGTTCCTTTGCCAAAATGAGCCATTTCAACCTTTAAACGCTTAGTTCATTTGGTAAATACGAAAGAGTTTCACTGAGAAATTTGATTTTCTAAAATTACTGGCAAGGTTTATATACTTATTTGTATTAATACCTTTTATATTTACTACGTATCCTTTACTTTTTATTTAATAATGTTCATGTGTATGTGTTGTAAGTTTGAATTTTTGCTGTTCTTTTTTATCAAGATTCTGAGTTTTTCCTTAATGTTTATACACACGTATCTATATGTTCCCTGCTTTACTTTGTTAATTATTTTTTACATTTATTTTCCATGTGTATATAAGAGCACACAACATGCATGACAGTATACACATGGAGGCTGGTGTTCAGCTGTGAGCATTGGCTTTCTCCTTCCATCATGTGGGTCGTGGAGTTTGATTTCACGTCATCAGGCTTGGTAACAAGCACCTTTACTCTCTGAGACACCTTGCTGGCCCCTTATTTGTTGTTTTTTAACACATGCTTATAAATGGAAATGCCTCTGAATAGCCCCTTATAATGAACTACAAACATACTTGGTGGAATTTAGAAACAGAAAAGATTTGTCAGGTTCATGAAAATTCTGTTAGTGGATGGAACATTCATGTGGACAATCCCACATGTCTGGAGAGATAAATGTGTCTTGTGTTATTTGCCTGTCTTTTCAGATTTGGGTTTGGAGAGTTCAGCCTTTCTACATACTTCTGAGGGTAGATAATCCTATTTTCTAATTCCTCAAAAAATATTTCCTTATTCTATATATTCTTTTGGTATATAATTTTTACAGATACCACTTATGATCAAACCTGTCAAAAACAATAAGAATTTGCTTTCTATATTATTGGCTATCCCCTGCATTAACTCTACTTCCTGTGGGGCAAATTCTTATGCTGTTTCTCTCCTCTGAATTCTATATTGGTTCTTCATCTGTTTAATGATCAGTGATTAATATAGATTTTGGATTCTGTGCATTGAAGTAGGATATGAGGTGAGGTAGGCCTTTCTCCCATGGGTGATTAGCTATCACACTGAAAAGTGATGGAATAGGTTTTGCTACATGGTGAAGATGGTGTCTGAATATAGCACTTAAATTAATGCCACTTTCCCTCGCATGTCTATCCTTACAGCTTTGATTTTATCTTGTGGTTTTATTTTTGAAACAATATGACATAGCCCAAACTGGCCTCAAACTTGTAGCATAGCTCAAGAAGGAATTGAGCTTTTTACCCTCCATGTGCTGGGAGTACAGGAGTTTAGCACCATATTCACTCTGCAAGGTATTGGGGTTCAAACCCAGGGCTTCACATATGTAAGACAAGCATTCTACCAACTGAGCTATATCTCCAGCCCCACACTTCATCTCTTATTCCATCTCTTAATGAGACCTGATATTTACAAGTTCCAAGATGCCACAGAGGTTTACTGATATCCCCCAGTTCTAGTGCCCCAGTACACGTTAGGGCTCGATATTCTTTTACCGTACTCAGCAATTGCTCCTTTTTCCTGGCCTCTTGGCCTCAGCACTGAATTCATGGCTATCATTTCTGTAAATTTAACCTTATTTTACACAGATAGTGAGTTTCTCAAACACACACAAAGTGAGTCTCACCTTTTTTCCTAGAATAACTCATTTCCTGCAGATGCAGGTACAGTTCATTACACAATGGGGAGATGTATATGAGTTTATGAAAACTAATGTCTCCATGGTTAACCTCGACCAAAGAGGGAAGTTAAGGAGTTTGTCCTTCTATTGGTTGGTCTGGGGGACTGACAATAAAATGTACACCAAACTCCAAAGATTGAGTAGGATTGAGTTTGTATTGTACAAATTATACCTTGACATCATTACAACACACTCAAAATCTCTTAACTTTGATTCTCAGAGTAATCCACAGTCTTCAATAATCGACATACCATGCCCTCCACTCCTTGGTTTTTGGTATTTTTGAAGTCCCCTGTTAGTCTGTTGTTGCTGTTATGATAAACCTCTGAGAGAGTAATTTAAAATGGGTAAGTTTTATTTGAGTTAATTATTTTAGAGGTATCACCCATGGTTGGATGGCTCCATTGCTATGGGCCTTTGATGAGGCAGAATGCCAGGCAGTGTACCTCCCCGACTTATATAACTCTCCCTGGAAACACTGTCACAGATCCTTCCAGAAGTGTGCTTTACAGATCTCCTAGCTATTTTTCAAAGCAGACATGTTGTCAATCAAGATTAGCCATCACACCACATCCCCGATTCTCTTCCATATGTGCAATTACACTCAGAAATGGTATGTACTTTGACTTGAGGAGGAACTTAGAAATTAGAGCTTTGAAAATATGTGTTAAGGATATATGTTCAACTATATTCATAGCAGCATTATTTGTAATAGCTAGAATCTGGAAGCAACCTAGATGACCCTCAACTGAAGAATGGATAGAGAAAATGTGGTATATTTACAAAATGGAGTACTACTCAGCAAAAAAACAAAACAAAACAAAACAAAACAATGGAATCTTGAAATTCACAGGCAAATGGATGGAACCAGAAGAAACCATCCTGAGTGAGGTAACCCAATCACAAAAAGATAAAAATGGTATATACTCACTCATTTTTTATATTTAGACATAGAGCAAAGGATTACCAGTCTATAATCCACACTGCCAGAGGAGCTAGGAAATAAGGAGGACCCCAAGAGAAGATTGCATAGTCCCTGGAAGAAGGGATAGTGACCAAAGTGGGAGCCTAGGGGAGGGTGGGGGAAAGAGGAAGGAGGTGGGAAGGAAAGAATGGGAGAACAATAGGACTGAGACAGGGGAGGAATAGAGGAGGGCAAGAAAAGAGATGCCTTGATAGAGGGAGACAGTACAGGTTTGGAGAGAGGTCTGGCACAGGGAAAATGTTAGGGGATTCACAGGGGTGACCCCAATTAAGAAGCCAGGCAGTGGTAGAAAGGATGCCATTGATGAACTTCCCCTATAATGAGATTGGTACCTACCTTGGTTACCATTCCTAGAGCTTTCATTCAGTAGCTGTTCGAATCAGAAACAGGCACCCACAACTAAGTACTGAACCATACTCCTGGAATCAAGTTTTGGAGAGGGAGGAGGGCTGAGCAAAGGAGTCAAGATGGGGCTAGAGAAACCCACAGAAACAGTGGACCTGACATACTCATAGCATGGAGACTCTAGTCATAAAGCTGGGGAAACAGCATTGGACCAAACCAAGCCCTCTGAATGTAGTTGCCAGCTAGGAGGCAGAGAGAGTCTATGGGACCTCTAACTGTGGAGCCAGTCCCTAGAGCAAAAATGGACTTGGGATCCCATTCCCTGTGGAGGGATACTATTGCAGCCCAGATACAGCAAGGAGGGCCTAGGCCCTCCCCCAAATGATATGATGGACTTTGAAGGTCCCCCATGGAGGGCCTCACTATCCCTGGGGAGGGGTTGGGGGTGGGTTGGTGGGTTGGTGGGTTGGTGGGGAACATGGGAGGATGGGAGGGCAAGGAAATGGGGGGATGGACATGGAAATATGAGTAGTAATTAAAGAATAAAAAAGCTAAAATATTTTATTAAGCCTGTTAGTATTTTCTCTTTGCATTTCTTAAATTGCTCTCCTATTCATCTATTGCAAGTATTCTTACCAGTTTCTGTGGAGAATACCAAGTTCACTAATCTAAGAAAATACCCACCAAATACCCTTAGTCTTACTGCTCTTCCAAGACCACCAGAAACATATGAATCATGGACAAAGTTTAGTTTTCTAATGTGCTCAATTAGGAGACTGGGGTAGTCTTAGTTACTTATCTTAGCATGATAAAATACCCAGACAGATCCGACTTAAGGAAGGAAGTACTTTGTGTTTGCTCACAGTCGAGCATGGTGGGGAAGTCAAGGCACAAGAGCTTGAAGCAGTTTGTCATGTTTCGTCTGTAGCCAGGAAAATCAGAGCAATGAATGCTGATGCTCAGCTCACTTTCTCCCTTTTAATAAAGGGTCCCAACCACAGTGGGCAGGTATTCCCACCTCAGTTAACCCACTCAAGATAACAACCAACAGGCATGCCCATAGACATATCTTTTAAGTTGTAGATCTCATCAAATTGACATTTGAGGAGCAACTGTCACTCCATCATATTCACATTTAAGAGTAGAGATAAATGAATGCATGCATCTTCACTTGCTTGCTTGCTTGTGCTCATCTTGATTTCTCCCTTCTTATGAAGTTCAGGATCCCCTGTCTAGGGAATGGTACTGCCCATAGTGGGCAGTGTATTACCCCATCCATTAAATTGGGGCAAGCCCCCACAGGTATACCCACAGAACAACTCCATACGGACAGTTCCTTGTTGAGACTTTCTTCCCAGGTGATCAAAGGTTGTATCAGATTGACGAGTAAAGCTAACTATTACAGAGTGTACCTGGAAGGATCTATTATTAGTTTAGGTAGCTTTGAGGGGAGAGTTAGAAGTACTTGTTTTCACACTGGTTCAATGTTCTCAGGAAGTCTAGGAAATTCTGTGTGATAGATTATCTTGATGATTTGCATCTGGAAAACACATAGAATAATACAGAGTCAAAGCTGAGATGGACAAAGAAGCTGAGTTGAAGTAGTAGTTACTTGTAGCCGTGATAGAATTTTATTTGGTCTTTTAAATGAATTATTACTGAGTTTGGACTTTGAACTTTAAAAAAATCTTTAACTGGTCAGGATTGGGGCATTTTCTTATCTTTTGCTGATTTAGTCTGTCCATATTTCTATCATTACTTTTGCCAATGTTGATGCTCTATAAAATTATGTTTGACATGGTAATATCATACCCTGGCTATGAGTCCTGGGCTCTCTTTACCAACATTCAAACTTTCCTGATAGATCCAAGCTAGTCCCCAGTTGTCATGTTCTCCCTTTTTATCTCTTGCCCTCATTGAAGGCTCCTTTCTGGGCCTATTCATGTCTCAGCGAGTTAAGATACTTACTGCCAAGCCTGACAACCTGAATTTGTTAGGACTCAAATGGTGGAAGGAGAGAACAGACTCCCACAGGTTGTCTTCTGACCTCCATGCCTGCTCACCTGAAATAAAACAAATAGTTGTAAAAATGAAGATAAAGATCCTTACAAACCATAATGTAGTGTAGTATTCTTCAATATTTTTGGCTAGGATACAGTATACTATTAATATCAACCATCTTTATAGACCATAGCATTTGAGGTTGAGCAGTGGACAGGGCTGGAAACAGAACCAGAGTCTTGTGATGCTGGGCAAGAGTTACCACGGAGTAAGTAAAAATGGATAAGTTACTCTTATCCATTTTTTTACTTTGTTTTGAGGCATCATCTCACTTTGTTGTCCAGGCTGATCTCAATCTCCTGAGTTGCTAGGATTACATAGATGGTTCATCATGCACAGCTCTCTGTAGTTGGATTTGGATTCTATTCTGCCATTTGCTAAGTAAGTTTCCACAGACTGAAGTACTGTTATGCTGTCCATCCCATGTGAACAGTGACAACAACCCTCATAGAAATCTCCTAGATGATTACACGTGATGTCACTTGGAATGTAATTTGGCTCCTGATAGGCAAATATACAATACTCTCCTCTCTGCTTTTTTAGTTTTGATGATAATATTCCTCTTAAAAGTAAAACAGTTTTCTATAAAGAACCCATCTGTTCTTGCATGGTTATCACCCCAAAACTCAAATAGCCACCACTTCACATCCTCTAACCTCCCCCTCCCCAACCCCGTCTTGCTCTTGTGGTTGTTTTTTATTTAACACATAATCAGAAAGCTGAGCTTTTCTTCAATTCCCTAACTCAGATCTGTATTACATGAATTTTTTTGCATCAGTTGTTTTCCTTTTCTTTGGAAAGCTGGTAATAATTAATCCCACTTTACTAGCAACAATGCAAAACCTGATAGAAATTTGAGACACTATATTAAAAAAAAAAACCCAAGCACAGTCTGAAGTGTTCCCTTAAAGTAAAGCCAGTGTCACAATGATGTTATATTTAATCGTGTGTGCTGACTTCTTGGGTGTGGTTTTGGCTAAATAAGAAAATAGATACTGACGGATTTAGAAAATTGGGTGTGGTCCTGAAGTTGGATGCTAAGATTTGTGAACAGAATTTTCTTGTTCACCAGATTTCTCCTGGTTCTTGCCTGGGTTTGAGTTCCCTGAAAAGTAGATCCCAGACAGGAACATGAGAAAAAACAGCTGTACTGAGACAAAAAAAAAAAAAAAAAAAAAACTAGTTGGAAAGTGGCCAGAGGAGGAAGCGGGGGGTAAATTGATGAAAAACACATTGTCAGGTCAGTAACTTCTGGGACCATTGGATCTTGGTGTCGATGGGGAACTCTTGAAGCCATGAAGAGCAAACTGCTCTGCAAGACTCTCCTGAGATAGAGCAGCTGGGGTGTTTTCTTGCCATGCCCACCTGTCATTGTCTGGAAGAATTTCTAATATAATTTGTTTTCTTGCTCTCTGGCCTGTTGCATTGTCGGGTGAGCAGGTAAAAGGCTTCAGCAGCTGAAGAAGGCCCTTAGGCTGATACCTGTGATCACTGAGGGGCCAATACATAGAGCTGGGCACCAATTGTGTAGTGAATGCTTGACAGAAAACCAAGTTGGACATAGGTGTGTGCTTCGGTGTAAAAGTTTGGGGCCTCCTCTTTTTCAGGTTCACATGTCCAAACCAAATCATGATATGTGGATATTAAGAAATGGAGTTTGGGTGGTGGGAGGTGACTAGATCATGGAGCTTCAATCTTCATAAATAGGATTAATGCTTGAATTGGTTATTTTTTCACTGGAATACAAAACAGTTGACATAAGCCATTTAAAGGAGGAAGAATTGGTTTTGGCTTGCAATTTCACAGGTTTCAGTCTGTGGGCCCCAGCTCTGTTGATGCTGGAGGGGGGCAGGATATCATGGCAGTGGGAACATGTGAAAAAGAGGGTGTTCATCTCAGCTGAACAAGAAGCCAACTGGAAGAAGTGAGAAGAACATGGCAGAGCGAGCCCAGTTCATCTTGGTGTGTGTATCTCCTGTTTCCTATCCACTCAAGTTGGGGATCAAGCCAAATCACCACAGTGCTTACATAGAGGAGGTCCAATGACCCAATGACAGCCATTCATTCCCTCAACCACATGACACTACAATAGAATTCAGCAGTCTACGGCCTGAAAGTGAGTGCTCATGGGAACCCAATCACACTGGTTCCCTGACCTTACACTGCCAGCCTCCTAGGTATGGGAAGCACATTTCTAGCCACTGGTGTTTTGTGACAGCAGCCCCAACTTATAATAATGGGGCACAATAGAAATGCAGTGCACAGTTTCAGAAACCAGAACAGGTTACTGAGAACACAGGGTCTGAAGTCAAACAAGCTGTTCCCAGGTTTCTCATGGCTATGACTATGTTGCCCTTTATATTCTATTCTAGGCTCAATAGTAATGAATAAATGAAGGAAAACCAGTGACACTCTACAGATACTTGAGAAATTGTAATCTGTTTCTCATTTATTTAGCATCATTAACTTTCAGAAAATGGTACAGAAAAATCAAAAAGGAAACAAAGTTTAAAGCAATGATCTTTCCCTGTGTTCATTGTGTGTCCACAAAATAAGTGTAAGTACGTGCGAATGCAGGTGTGATGGTGCCGTGACACACATGTGGAGGTCAGAGCACAACCTCTTGTGTCAGTCCTCACCTATCTTGCTAGGAAAGTGTCTCATTTTTAGTGTAATTCTGTGTGTACATGGTTAGCTGACCTTCAAGCTTCCCCTCTCATCTTGTCATAGCAGCACTGGGATTAGAATAGGACCACTGGGATTATAGTAGGAGCACTGGAATTACAATAGGAAAAGTGGGTTCACAATAGGAGCACTGGGATTGCAATAGGAGCACTAGGATTGCAATAGGAGCACTGGGATTACAGACACATGATCACATACCTACCTCTTATGTGGGTGTTGGGGACGAACCTCAAGCCCTCATGTTTACACACAAATTTTCCCCACTGATCATCCCCAAGTCTCTATGCTTAGCTTTAAATGACTTTAAATGACTCCTTTCCATACTTACTTCTATTCATGCTTTCCGTTGGTCGCCCAAGAGAATGGCTGGCTACAGGTACACATGGCAGAAGGACAGAGTGAATGCACTGAGATGTGTGTTTGTGGTGTGATTCATTACATTTATTGCTTATTGAACTAAAGAACAATAATGATGGTGCCTACAGTAGAGGCAACAAGGTAGATGCACACACAGCAAGGAGTGAAGGCAGGCAGGCAAAAGCAGCCCAGCATTTCCTATGGACCTCTTTGTATCTAGGACCATGGTGGAAGGTGCCATCTCCTCTACGGGAGGGTCTTCTCCATTCAGTTAATTCTTCTTGGAGATCCCTCATGTATTCTCCTACAGGTATATCTTAATTTCTCCAAATCCAGTCAAATCCAACTAACATTAGCCACCATAGTCCTGGTGACATAGTCTAAATTACTCTTTTTCCTTAGTTCCTGCCTGTTCTCACCCTTTAATAACCTTCCACAGACATATATATATATATATATATATATATATATATATATATATCAGAATTTGGAGCATCAGGAAGGATAGGAGTCACAGATCTGTGTTTCTGATGCTTGACCTAAACTGGCTTATTTGTTAAAGGAATCAATAGTGTTAGCATTACTCTTTTTAGAAGGGACTTGGTTTCCTGTTCTTGCCATCACTAATCAGTCTTATATCATCTGCCATGGTGCATATACAGCAGTGGAAGACTATATAGTATAGCCACTTATTTCACATTCAGATCCTACCTTCCAAATGGCATAGATCTATGGTAAAAATAATAATATGGTAAAGATCTTGCTACTGTTTTTAGTAGCAAGGGTGTAGACCATGCCATACATTGTATGGTTTCCTCACTTTGCCATCCTTTCCCATAATCTACAGTAAAATTTTTCTGGATCATTTCAACTTTATCCCCAGTGTTATTTCAATGGCCACGTTGAATATTGTGCCATCCAGTTCCTCTTCTTGAGTTCCAAACTTACGTGGTTTGTCTGGCATCTGGTTCTACTTTGGGTAGAACTATGTTGAGACAGATGCAATATCGAAGCAGAATGCCAAGAACCTTACTGTGCATGCCCATCTTCCCTCTCTGAGGTAAAAGCATCATTTGTTTGGGGCTGGAAAGATGACCTGGTGCTTAAGAGCACTGGCTGGCCTTATAGAAGACCCAGGTTCAATTCCCAGCACTCACACAGCAGCTTCCAACCATTGGGCACCAGGCATGCAGGTACACAGGCATACATTCAGAAAAGATACTACACTACTATTTTATTACACATGAAATAAAATAAAAACATTTAAAACAGAAATCTTTTTATTTTTTATTACTTTATTTTTACATCCAATCCCAGTTCCCCCTCCCTCTTTTCCCCCTACTCCCTCCACTACCCCCTCCCATCTGCTCTACAGAGAGGGTAAGGCCTCCCCTAGGAAGTGGACTAAGTCTTTCCCATCATCTAGTTAGGCAGAATCAAGGCGCCTCTCCACCTCCACACTCCTGTGTCTAGGCTGGGCATGGTATCTCTCCATATAGAATGGGCTCCACTAAGTCAGTTTGTACATTAGTGTTAGGTCTTGGACCCACTGTCAGTGGCCTCATATATTTTTCAAGTCACACCATTGTCATCTATATTAAGGGAGTCTAGTTTGGTCTTATGCAGATTCCCCATTTGTCAGACCTGAGTCAGTGATCTCTCACTAGCTCAGGTCAGCTGGTTCTGTGGGTTTCCCCATCGTGGTCTTGACTCCTTTGTTCATATTTTTGGTCCTCCCTCACTTTGATTGTACTCTGGGAGCTTGGTTCATTGGTTAGTTGTGGATTTTTGTATCTGATTCCATCTGTTTCTGGAAGAGGGTTCAAGATTCTCTGGGGTTATGGATTATATGCTGGGTATCTTTTGCTTTATGTCTGGTATCCACTTATGAGTGAATATATCCTATATTTGTCTTTTTGGTTTTGGATTACCACTTAGGATGGTTTTTTCTAGTTCTGCCCATTTGCCTGCAAATTTTAGGATGTCATTGTTTCTTACCTCTGAGTAGTATTCCATTGTGTAAATATACCACATCCATTCTTCAACTGAAGAACATCTAGACTGTTTCCAAGATTCGGTTATTACAAATAATGTTGCTATGAACATAGTTGAGCAAATGTCTGTGTGGTGTGAGTGTTCCTCCTTCGGGTATATGCCCAGTAGTGGTTATGGCAGGGTCTTCCAAATAATTTTAGAGCTGACAGGTAAAACTGGCTGTGCACTTTTGTGCTTATTTTCCCAAATCTACTTGTGTATAGCCCCCCCCCCCCCGCGCCTGCTAAGCGTTTCACTTCTCTGTTCCATTCTCTTGATTTTGTTAGCTTCTGCTTTTCCAAAACAAAATAGCTACATGTCTCTCCTGTGTGGACAGTTGGGATGGGCTTACTTCTCATTTCTTACTCAGTGGCATGCTCAAACGGCTCCCTCAGTTCTGAGTTATAGCCCTGCCCCTCCATGGGGCTGTAAATCACAGGTAGAACCATTAGAAGAACGCAAGTGTAACACAAGACACAGCTCTCCCCCAGCTTCCAATTTGTCTTGTACTTTATTGGGAGGTACCTTCTCAGGAACTCTGCGAAGATGTTGGTAGTTGCTGTGGGATGCTGAAAAGCCTGCCTGACAGGAAGTAGACCAGAGACTTAAGTGCAATTCTATGACTGAGCAGTGTGGACAGTTCCCAACGGGAGGCCTTTCTGAAGGTCCTGACTATTTCAGCAGGTAAAATTGGCTTTCAGAGGCACTGAGAGTGAGGAGAGGCTTAAGGACTCAGCAGACTTCTCACTGTGTCATGGCCTTAGATGGCACATTTCCAAGTTGCAGTTAAAAATGACCATCGTGAACCCCAATTTCTCCCAAACATCTTCAATGAGAGATATGTTAGCTAGTCCTGGGTAGTAATAATTACAGTACTAAGAAGAAAAAAAAAAACCAAACTAACAAACAAACAAAAAACAAGTGTACTGAATCCTTTTGGAAAAAATCATTTATTTTATTCAATGTGTGTGTGTGTGTGTGTGTGTGTGTGTGTGTGTGTGTGTGTGTGTATGAGTTTATATGCACCAAGGCATGTACTGGAGCTTTCAGAGTCTAGAAAAGGGCATTGGATATCCTGGAACTGGAGTTACAGCTGGTTCTGAGCCACCCCAGGTGGGTGCTGGGAGCTGAACCCAGGTCCAACAAGATCTGCAAGTGTTCCTAACCACTGAACCACCTCTCCAGCGCTGAGTCCTTTCTCATCTGTCAGAACTAGTCTAAAGAGTTTGCTTTGTATAAATTGCTTACTAACAGAGAAAAAGGGCAGACACCTCTCTATTTCCATTCTATTTCTAGAAGGAAACTGAAGATATCGACATACTTACCCGAGGCCACACAAGATTGGATTTCTAAGTCTAGTTTCTCAACTATAGCATATGTTCATGAGTACAAAACAAACCTGTCTCATTTTCACCTTTGTGAAACAGGCAACAAACATCTCTCTTGGTTCTTACTTGAATTCTACTCTGGTCTGTATGTTCATGTCCCCTCAAAATTCACATGTTAAAATCCTAGTCCTCATCAAGAAAAGGGGTCTTTGGGGAGGTGGTGTGTCATGGAGCAGACACCCCATGGATGGACTAATTCTTTCGACAAAAGTGGCCTCAGAGAGCTACCTTGCTTCTTCATGTGAGAACACAAGGAAAAGGTTCCACTTAAACATCAGAAAATGGGTTCTCTCCATATGCCAAGTCAATTGTATCTTTATTTTAGACTTCCTAGCCTCCAAACTTTGAGGATTACATTTCTCCTATTCATAAATTGTAAAGATTATGTCATTCTGATAATAGCTTTAGTATACTAAGACATATTAGCTCTGATAACTTCATAGGCATGTCCACATTCCAGCCCCTTTCATAGAATATCTTGCTTAACTTCTAATAGCTATCCTATGAAATAAGTATTAGTACCTTCACATTGCAGAAAGTCTATAACTCCAGACCTTTTCAAATGTAATTAAGGACTCAATCTAAAAGGAAGGGCTATTTCTCTCTCTCTCTCCATCTCTCCCTCTCTCTCTGTCCTCTGTCACTGTCCCTCTCACCTTTCCTCTTTGCCCCCTCTCTCCCTCTCCCTCTTCATCTCTCCCTCTTTTCCTCTCTATCTGTCCTCTTTCACTGTCCCTATATCCTTTCCTCTTTGCCCTCCCATGTGTGTGTGTATAGGTGTGTGTGTGTGTGTGTGTGTGTGTGTGTGTGTGTGTGTGTGTATTCGTCACTTTTCTGTTACTGTGAAGAAACACTATGGCCAAAGCAGCTTATGAAAGAAATCATTCAATTGGGGCTTCTTAATAATTTCTAAGGTTCATTCATAATCATCATAGGTGGAAGCATGGCAGCAGGGGGCAGGCATGGTGCTGGAGCAGTGGCTGAGAGCTTATATCTGCTCCATAAGCTCATGGCAGAGACTAGGTCTGGGACTGGTGGGGGCTTTTTAAAGCTGAAAGGCCAGCCCCATAATCACACCTCCTCCAACACGTCCACACCTCCTAATCCTTTGTAAACATCAACTGGAAGGGGAACACTCAAATCCATGAGTCTATGGAGGCTATTTTCATCAACACCCCACACTTCCTCTGCTTGTTCACTCCCCCTTTCTCATTCTCACTCTCCTCTGCTTTGCCCATTTCCTGATTTTCTCTCTCTCTTCCTCTCCCCTTCTCTCCTACCCAGTTCTCCTTCAAGCTGACCTTGAACTTGTGATCCACCTGCCTCAGCCTCCAGAGTGCTGAGATTACAGGTATACGCCACCTCAACTTGGTTCCCCTCCTCCCCCATATCCCTCTTTGCTAAGCATTTTATTTATTGTCTAGACAGAACCTTGCTAATCATCTCGCAAACGGCTATGTTTTAAATGTATTTTGAACATGACTTATTTGATACTTCATATTTAAAGATGTGTTATTTCCAAGAACCACACATGGAAAGGCAGCAGACACAGGCAATACCTGACATCTTCCATGCTGTCCTTAAGAATATCTCCATGTGTCAAAATGTTTTATTGTGATACATGCAAATCAGGTTGTCTATAGGTGTCTTTGATTAGGAAAGCAAAAAAGAAAATCCTGGAATCTGTTTTCAAGCCCCGTCTCCACTTTATCATTCCTAGAAGTGTGTTTAGAACTTTGCTGTTGGGTGGTGCATGGTCAGCATGTTTTCTCCTCTTATAGGACAGCGTCTGTGTAAAATCAACTCAGCCTTCAGAAGTTGTAAGTCATTTTCCTACTGCTTTTCTTGGATTTCCCCAGCAAGGCAAGCTAGAGGAATTTCTCCTGAATGAAATATTTGCATTCTTCTTACAGATGATGGATTTACAGTTTGGTGGTGAAAACAAATTTCTCATCCTACCTACCATGTGTCTAAATGCTGCATGCTGGAGAAAAAGGCATGGATCTGCAGTGGTCATCAGCTTAGATTTAATCTAGCTTTGAGTTTCCAGGCTTATGAATTATTTGTATTATAATTATATTACCAGTTTACCAAATGATAATATTTTAAATATTTTGATTATTCTTTTATTGTTTTAAAGAGAGTATGCAAACATAAAGAGTCTATTTGGAGCAATTTTTTCATATGACACAGCATAAGAAAAAAAAATCCCCAAAGTGCACTTTCATTTGAAAGCTGGAAACTCTAGTATATGTAACAGTTTAGAGGGTTTTCCCATTTGATGCTTCTTGTCATCTACTAAGCTACCTTGATTTTCCAGCATTCCTCATGATATCACAAGACTACTAATCCAGTCATGGGTTTCCTATTGTATCACAGAGTCTGAGAATACTGGGTACTCAAAAATAGTAAGAAAACTGTAGCTTTAAAGTGAATTTCTGAATGCTGTGGTTCATTTTTCTTGTCATTGCTGTGGTATTTTGAATGTAATTGACTTCCATAATCTCATAGGGAGTGACACTATTAAGAGTAGTGGCTTTGTTGGAGTGGGTATGGCTTTATTGGAAAAAGAGTGTCAATGTGGGAGTGAGCTGTGAGATTCCCTATGCTCAGAATACCACCCAGTGTCTCAGTTGGCTTCCTGTTGCCTGCAAGATGTAGGACTCTCAGCTACTACTTCAGCACCACGTCACACCATGCTCCCTGCCATAATGATAATGGACTGAACCTCTGAAACTGTAAGCAAGCTACCCCAATTAAATGTTTTCTTTATAAGAACTGCTTTTGTCATGTTGTTTCTTCATGACAATAAAAATCCTAACTAGGACAATTGCCAATGTGAGTGAAATACATCTTAACAATCTATTAGAAGACATTTTCTTACTGATTCACATCAAACAGAATCATAAGTCTGGAAATAGTAACCTATATTTCTCTCTCTCTCTCTCTCTCTCTCTCTCTCTCTCTCTCTCTCTCTCTCAAGTACTTTTTCTAGACTGGGATTTTCTAAACTTCACACCATGGACATTGTGGCCAGATTTTTTTGTTGTTGTTGTAAGGAACTGTCAGAACACTATAGAATGCTTAGCAGCATCCCCAGCCTATACCCACTAGATGACAGTAGCATCCACCACTGAGCTGTGACAACCAAGGTGTCCTTAGACAGCCCCATAATCCTCACAATTTCAGAATCACCACTGGCTGAGAACCACTGGTTTAAGCTCTTCTTTCCTTGCTATTTTGAGTTGCCAGAGACAACATCAGAACCCCGGCAGGCTCAACTTTTCTATTTAGAGCTTATGAATGAATTCTCTTTCTTAGGCATTTGACAATGAGAGAAATCGATACAATCCAGAATTGGGAAGTACATCTGCCCTAGCACCTGAGAGTCCCTAGCAAGCATCCTATGAGTTTCCCATCTGTCCTTGGCAGATGAAGTTATTGCTGACTCATTTGGCTGATTATTTTCACCACAATGATGGCTTGTATGCATGTGTGGTACAAGTGAGAAGCAATTCTCTGTTCCTTTACACATTTTAATTTTAAAAACCACTGTGGTTCTCTTGAACTTTCAGGAGCTGCATTACCTTCCCTATAGCTTGGGGATAATGGGCACATCTCTGATATGCCTGGCTCAAGGATGTCCATGCACATGGAGATAGTAGACTGCATATGAAAGCTATACAAACTCTAAGGCAATTCACTAACGGTCTCTTGTCTAGTGTTGTAAAATAATCTTTTTGTGCACTATGAAGATGTGTTGCTCTCATTGCTTTACTAAAGAGCCAAATAGCCAATAGTTTGTCAGGAAGAGGTTAGGCAGGACTTGCAGACAGGGAAAGAGTGCTGGGATGGAGAAGGGCAGAGCCACGAGAAAGAAGATGACTATGCCACACTGAAGAAAGGAATGGAGCCACGGCTGAGCATTTATAACTAATGAGTCTCTTTGTGATTATTTGGGAGTGGCTGGCAGGGCAAAAATTATGCTTACAGTCCATCAATATAAAGTTATGCTATCAAAGACAAAGGCATGTGTAGCACAAATAATAAAAATCCAGAGACAGATATTGGGGTTCAAGTTGAAGATCAGAGAAGCAAAACAGCCAAGCTACCGGAGAGCTCTCACCTCTACCAATGCTCAGACTGCTGCCTGAGACTGCACTGAGCTCCTTATATTCTCTCTAGTGCCAGGAATTAAACTGATTCACTCTCATGTTGCCCAGGGAGGCCTTGAACTCATAGAGATCCATCTGCCTTTCTCTCCTGGGTCCTGGGATTAAAGGTATGTGCCACCACTGCCCTGCTTCTATGGCTGTGGCTACCTTTGCATTCTGAACTCCAGGCAACCTTTATTAGATAAGAAACAATGTATCACCACCATAACAAAACACTCACCATTGTGTTTCAGTACTTCTCATAAGGCTGCAAAGAAACTGATTATATGCCAAATTAAATCCTATAATTTTGCTGCTGTGGCTCAGAAATAAACATGTTAACCTGTACATCTAAGATTTGATAAAGACAGAACTCCTATGACAGAGTTGAAAATTAGGGAAAAAATGGTATAACCAGGCTTGGTGAGGAACTCCCATAAACCCAGAGTTCAGGAGGATGAGGAAGGAAGGATTGTGACTTTGAGGTCAGCCTGGACAATTTAATATATTTCAAATCCGATGGGCTACAGAGTAGGACCCTGTCTCCAAATGGAAAGAGTAAAACCTGAATCTGGATGTGAAAACTCAGTTATATGTGTCTATACATGACTTTTATAAGTCTTCAAGTGAGTAAATTAGGCTGGAAGGGTCTATACCAGCCCTCAGTCTTGGAAAAAAATACATCTGGCATGTCCTCTGAGAGCCCCCAGTAAGTACTCTTATGGGCTTCTAGTACTTCCTTGGTAGGTGAAGTCATTGCTAACTCATTTGGTTGATTTTCCTCCCAGGAATCAGCTCATGTACATGTATGATGCATGTACTTGAGTGTGCAGAGACACTGAGGGGGGTGTCTTCCTATATTGTTCTTCTATCCACTTGCCCTTGAAACAGGGTCTTTCATTGTATCATTTCAGCTAGGCTAACCTATCTTAACCCCAAACACTGAGATTACAGATCAGGGATTTGAATTCAGATCCTCATGCATGCATGGTCAGTGCGCTTAGTTATAGAGCTATGCCTCAGTCCAATGTCCAGCATTTTAAAAACTATATAAGAGAGATCACCATCACTTGACAGGTTACAAAAGAGCAAATGGCATGAAACTTGGGATGATATGCAATTGAGAATTAATACCTAGATTTCTTACCACAAGTTTGGCCCTTATTATGCCCTTTTAAAATAATTTAAGCAAAATTTATTCAAATTTTCCATTTAATCAATTCATTTAAATCTTACTATTTTGAATTGGAGGCTAGTAAGTCCTTGAAATAGCAGAGAGCAGAGAGCAGAGAGCCTACAAATATTGGAGGAAATGGGTCAAAGCTGACCATACGAAGATTCGCCACCTAACTTGGAAGGAGTTTAAGAAGTTGGCTCAGAGGAAGCATGCCATTTTCATGTTCATGTGCCTTTAAGAGAACTAGTCAGCCAAACTCAAAGCATCAAGGATGCTAATTAACTCTGATTAGAGAATTTACTTCCAGGACTTTGTAGAGGTTTAGATAATTATAATGTTGTAGAGAACAAATTACTTATTATCTCTTTGAGGCATTCTCACTTGGCCAAGAGCCCTTTGATCATGGGGACATACACACATAGGCGATCGAGTATTAGTTTTACATATGAAAGTCTTGAGTTCCTTTAATCCTTATGGGACAGCAAGATTTATCAGTGGAAAACAGATTTGAACTCTCCTGACCTTCCCTCAACACAAAAATCCTTAATTCGGGTATAACGACAGGCTGGAAAGAGCAAATGCTTTTAACTAACGTCAACACGCTCTGGCAGTCTTTGTAATTAATCAGGGCAGAAAATTCGCAGACAAGAGAGTAACATAGGCTGTTGCAAGTCATATTCCTGTGGACTCAGCAATCCCATACACTTTTTCTTCACTCCACTTGGCGTTTGAAAAGGGCCATCATTTGAAAATGACAACTTCGATTGTTGGAGATCACTGGAAACTCGCTCAGCCTTTGAAGACCCAGCAACGCTTATTGTCACAGCAAGGAATGGTAATGTGCTTGGCTTTCTGTTAGTTATCCCGAATCATTCCACTCCTAGAAACCACAAAGTCTGGCCATCTCACAGTGGCAGAGCCTGTCTCCATTAAATCTATGGACTATTTCATAACAAGGGAATATAAAAGGATGAATATAAACTGAAAGTGCAAGTGTGGGAGGTAGAAACATAAGAGTAAATAGGTTTATGAATGCAGCATGGTAGAGGTGACTTCCTAGTCCCAGCATGGGAGACAAAACTCCCCATTGTAGTGGGAAGCCGTTAGGATATTGGTAGAAGAGTCTGGGTACTTATATAATTTTGTCGCTAACAGGTAAATGCAGTAAAAGCAACATCTTAAAAAAATGAAAAGTGGCTAGCATGCTAAAGTAATTGGGAACAGGTAAGAATAAATCTCATACTCATAATAAGGAATTTGTTTTTAAATAACTTCCATTACACAAAATGGGAAAGATGATGATGATACATGGTGAGAGGCATTAGCCGAAAGGGGTCCAGATACTGAGCTGGGGGAAGTTATTCAACCAGTCAGAACCTCTGGCTCTTTCTTCCTTTGTAAAACACAGTTATAGACCCCAAAGCCTGCCCTGCAGGTTTATTTAGGGATTATATGAAATCGTTCTCATAAAGAGTCAGACTATGGCAGGTACTTCATAAACGCTGGAGGCGGTGAACTTATTTTACAACTAGAGAAAGCACACAGATGTGAGAGGAGGGAGGAGGAGAAGAGCTGGAAGCTCTCGGGAGTGACTGTCATGAAAGGAAAGCACTCTAAAGTGTTTCTATAGAGAGTGGTGATATTTAAGATATTTAAGACAACTAACTGATCAGGCATGGCCACAAACCAACATGCTCACATCCCTGAGTTTGAAAGTCATATGTGACTGTGCCAGGTCCTAACTCTCTGGTTACTGGACATGTGGAAGCATTTTTGAGTCTAGCTGGGGCATCTAGAGGCTTCATGAGACAAGAGAAAGCTTTGGGAGCATGGGCTTTTATTTATTTGGAAGCCACTTGTTTTCCATTACAAAGGAGACATTCTAGTACTTAAATGAAGACAGCAATTCTTAAGCCTGTCAACCATATCTGTAGAGAAGATGATGGTGAAAATACCACTGCTCAGTTGCTGTAGGTTCATGCGATGTGTTAGCTTAGCAGAGATCCATGCATTGGGTCTTGACAAAGCCTGAGCTGCACATAGAACGTACATAACAACACTGCTCCAATGGAGCTGCTTGAGGTACTGTAATGGTGAGAACTGCATACAACTGAAGAAATACAGCCCAGGAAAGGCCTGACCTTGTGTGATAATGAAGCAGGTCACAACAGAGTCAGATCTGACTTCCACCTAGCAGCAGTATCACCTACAGGGATTATAGCTCACCAGTGCAAAAATCAAACATCAGGTGAGGATGCTAGTGGGTGTTCAGGTACTTGGACCAGAGTGATGAAGGGTATCCATCACTCCTGGTGTATAAACCACAGTAGTGAAGGGGGAATCAAAGGATGTTAATTAAAGTGATGAGTGGCATCTAAGGAACATGGATCACAGTGATGAGGGACATCCAGGAACATGGACCACAGGGATAAGGGGCATCCAGGAACATGGACCACAGTGATAAGGTGCATCCAGGAACATAAATCAAAATTATGAAGGGCATCCAGGAACATGGATCACAATGATGAAGGGCATCTGGGAACATGTATGTTCATGTGCATTAAAGTGCACAAACCACAGTGACCAGGGGCATCCAGGTATATGGATCACAGTGACAAGAATTAGCAGTCTAATGTATGATTATAAGAAAAACTTTTAGAACAAAACAATACTTCACACCATGATTAAGGAGACACTTAATAGCATGAATGAGATCATCTAACCATGCTGTTTACTGTGTATGAAGTATGCTGCATGATAGCATTCATATAAATATAGGAACACTGAATAAGGAACTCAGAGAGCTGTGTTATAAAGGACAGAGCATAATGTACTACACAGAAAGTACTTGGAGAACACAGACTGCACAATTCATTATCCAAGCTCTCAAAGAATTGCAGAATTTGGAGCCATTTGTGATTTTCTTTTGATTAGTGATGATCAATTAGAAAAATCTGAGCAATTATTTGCAAGTCTGGAAAGAAATTTCAAATCCTCAACATTTCTGATTCCAAACATTTTGGATAAGGGATGCTTAATCTACAATAGCACTCTCAATGTTTGTTTCCTCTCCTCATCTGTGCCCCTCTCTGCCTCTTTCTTTCTTCTCATTCCTTTCTACCTGTATTCCACTGATACCATTTTCTATTTGACAATTCTGTGCTGGTTTCCACTTTCCAGTATACCAGTGCTAATCATAGCTATTGTGTAAATGGCCATTGTATGTCAACGTGTCTAGTCTCTGGGGTCTCGTAGTGAGGGACTCTTGAGATGCTCTGTCCTTTGACTTTGTGAAGGATTGGTCCCTGGGGACAGAATTTTTCTATACAGTAGACTTTGAAAGAAAGCTGTTATTAATTAGCCCAATGTATTCTTGGCTGGGGAAATGTTATAACCATTTATTTAGTAGAAAAACAAACATAAATCTCCAGATAGGCACTCAGTATTAATCAGACAAGTGGAATTTCAAGCTTTCTTCTCCATGTTTAGTCTTTGTTGCTGTGGGAGGCTGGGCAGCATTTGGGGAAAGAGCATCACCTTTTGAGGGAAGCAGACACTGGTTTGAATAATAACACCACTTTTGAGCTGTGTGGCAGGGAGCTGTTAACCTTAAATTCTTGGGACAGTCTGATGTTTGGAAAAGAGGCATTCAAGAGAGATATGACCTACCCTCAAAGGAGTTCTCATTCTGGGATAAACTGAGATTTTTCAATCCCCTAGTAAGGTCAGAATTATATTTTGGGCTCCAACCTGGGAATATGTGACAATTTGAATGGAGTGATACCAGGAATCTGTTTTCATTGTTGTCTCCTATGTTATTCTTTAGTAAATAGAGGAGTACAAAGGACAGTCCTTGGGTACTGTTTGGCTTCTTGATTAATGCAATGTGTTCTAGATTTGTTTCAGAAATATGTCTAGATATAATCCTGTTGCTGTGATAAAATACAATAGCCAAAAGCCACTTAGAGGAGAAAGGTGTAATGATAAATCTTTCCACCAGCCGCCCTAGCCCCACCACCACGTGGGTGCCCAAAATAACACAGAGAGACTTATATTAGTTACAATGCTGATGGCCAATGATTAGGATTTCTTATATGCTTGTTCTGTCTTATGTATCAACCATAGTCATTAGTCTATCTATTTATAAAGACTTATCTTATGGAGGATACCGCCAGCAGTATGCATCCTCTTCCTGGAATCATATGTCAACTCCACAGAGAAGAGAGGAGGAGGAAGAGCGATTTCCTGCTTGTCCCTACTTATATTCTGAGTCTGCCTCTATGTCACTTCCTGCCTGGATCATAAGACTTCTCTTTACTACATTTCCCAGAATCCTACTCGACTCTTAGTCCCACCTATCTTGCTTCCCTATAGGCCAAAAATGCTTTATTCAACAACCAATAAGACAAACATACACAGAAGGATTTCCCCCATCAGAAAGAAGTTTATTTCAGCTCAAAGTTATAGGTCCATCATCATGGGAAAATCAAGGCAGAAACTTAAAGCAGCTAGGCTCATCATGTCCACAGTCAAATAAAGACTGAAGTTAATGTAATCTTACTCACATAGCTGCTTTTGCATGTCCAGCTTGATTTCTCCACTCTTACCAAGCTCAGGACCCCATGCATGGAGAAAACTACTTAACAGTGGGCTGGGTGTTTCCACATCAATTAACTTAATTAAAACACTTTCCCAGAGATATTCCACAGACTTACCAAATGTAGACAGTTCCTCATGGGAATTCTCTTCTCAGGTGATTCATCACAGATGGCTAGAGCTAAAAATCTAGAAATTCATCTCTGTTAGGAGCAAAGGATACCATTCATTTGAGGTCTCAGGGCATGGATAACTAGATGTGTTTAATAGCTGTCAAGATTCATATCTGGATAGCTCTGATGATAGTACAGACCTGTCACTCCAGCTTCTTAGAAGCTGAGGTATGATCACAATGTTAGTCTGACTCAAAATACGAGAGCTAGAGATGTAGCTCATGGTTAGAGTGATTTTCTGACTTACAGGAGGCCCTAGGTTTTATCTCCAGCACCAGAAATCCAATAGCTGCTTAATGGAAAAGGGTTACCCTGAACTTTTATCTTCCCTTTTCATTGGAGAATATCTTATGATAGTTAGGACCATCCTTTGCCTTGTGGGTGGGGTTGGAAATTTATAGATCTGAGTCATGTTGAGGTTTGGGTCATCTTTGCTCTCAGATGCAAAAGCCTCTTTGCAAAGGGCACATAGTAGAGCCTCATGGTTTATGGAAGAGGGCATGGAGTTAGACCTAGTTAGACTTAGCCAACGTCTCTAGTATGATGCTACATATTTGGATATCATTTGCATGCTTCTTATTATCAAGTCTTTACATCATTCAAAATGAGTTTCTATGAGAAATAAAGTAGCATGTATAATTCCTAGCCTCTGCTAACCACACACAAATGATGTCTTATTCCCCTCCCCTCTTCCTTTCTATACTAGCTGGGATTCTCTAGAGGAACAGAACAAACAGAACAGTCTGGCTAGTTCAACAATAGCTGTCTTTGCATAGGAGATTTCAAGAAATTGGTGTCTGTGCAGGTTGAGAGACTAGAGATGCCTTAGCAGCCCCAGACTGGCACTGAAGCCTTGGAGGATTCATGAAGAATTTCTTATCTTCAGTCTACATTTGAAACCCAAAGAAGCTGGGTTCTCATATTTGTGAAGGAGTGCTGCAGCAACAGAGTCAACAACAATATAGATGAACTCACCAGTAAGAATTAATGTCCATATGTCAAAAGCAAAAGTTCTTTTTTGAACCTCCTTAGGTCTGACTGCCACTGTAAGGCATCGTCTGCACTTTGGGAGAGTCTTTCTACTACACATAACTGACTCAAGAAAATACCCCATAGGTGTGACTAGTGGATTGCTATTTAGTCAATTCCAGATATGGTCAAAAGTTGATAGCCAAGATTAAGCATGGTGACTGTCTTAGTTAGTGTTACAATTGCTGTGATGAAACACAATGACCAAAGCAACTTAGTAAAGAAGGGGGTTATTTGCCTTAAGTTTCTGTATTACTGTTCATCATCTAAGGCAGTCAGGACTCCAACAGGGCAGGAATCTGGAGGCAGGAGCTGCTGCCGTGGCCAAGGAGGATCGTTGCTTACTTTTTTGCTCCCCATGACTTGCACAGCCTGCTTTCTTATAGAACCCAAAACTACCAGTCCATGGTTGGTCCCACCCACAGTGGGCTGGGCCCTCCCACAACAATCACTAATTAAAAAAAGATGCCCTATGAGCTTGCCTACAGCCAGATCTTTCAGAGGCAGTTTTTCATTTGAGGCTCCCACCTCTCTGATGATTCTAGCTTGTGTTAGGCTGACATAAAATGAACCAGTACAATGACCTTATTCAACTTTGTCCCAGACTCATCAGAAGGGAAGGAAGAGTCAACAGACAGACTGATGAAGTCAATGGAAACCTGCTTTTGCATTCTGTCTTGCTGGTTTTTAAGTGATTCTTGCAGTTAATCTTTACTTTTCACTTTTTAGTGGAGAGTAGACAGAGAGAAGTGGATACAGGAAAGGGCCAGGGCAAGATATAGTCTGAAGAACACATCACCAGTGGGATGCATCCTCCAAAGACCCTACCTTCTACTCTCCATCTCCCAATATTGCTTTAAGAGTTTGAATCCATCAAGAGATTAATCCATTAATTAGGTCAAAGTCTTCCTGGTGCAACTTCTCTAAAATGTCTCTAATGGACCCACCTAGAGATTGGCTTTACTGTTTTCTCTGATAGTTCTCAATCCAACCAACTTGATAGTGAGATTAGCCACAACGGTCATTCCCAGAGAAGGACTAAATTTAGATTTCTAGATTTCTTTGTGGATTTAACTATAATGTGTCAGTCAAAGACTTTGGCCTCAGAAGTTGATGCAGAAGACTGATGTTGAGCAATATAAATTCTTAGAGTATCACCATATAATGTATGAGTATTCCTTAATTTCTAATTTAGTTCAGTAGTGATGTGTGCCTTTAATCCCAGCACTCCAGAAGCAGAGGCAGGCAGATCTCTGAGAGTTCAAGGCCAGCCTGGTCTACAAAGTGAGTTCCAGGATAGCCAGAGCTGCTACACAGAGAAATCCTGTCTCAAAAAACCAAAGTAAAATCAATATAAAACTACTAACTTGCACACTCTACTTAACTGCCAGGGTGGTTGTGCATTAAGGGGTGCATGATGTCTTAAATAGTACTCAAAAGGAAACACAGAATAATTTGAGATGTTTATCTTGGCCTAACTAGAGGAAAGTCAAATACTGTGGAAATCAGCAGTCCTTGCTTTAGAATCTGAGTTTGTAGAGTTTTTCTACCATCAAAATTCACTTCATGAAATCATAGAATTCATGTCCTTGCCATTATCTCAGCACCCCATCCCTGACACTCAGGGATATGTCAGTCCAAGCCTGTGGCTTTCAAGATAGCATCAAAACTCATAACAATTCTATTGCACCCCTTCTCCTGTCCTCCATCACTCTTCATCCTCTTGCTCTCTCAAGGCAGTGTGTCAAAGCTGTTGTCTAATAAATGATTCATTATTTATATGGTGACTTTAAAACCTTACTCACTTAGCAGGGAATGGTGACACACACCTGAAAGGAAGTGGCTGAGGCAGAAAGAAAGAAAGTTCCAGGCTAGTATAGGCTACACAATGAGACCCTATCTCAAAAAGAGTTGGATTAACAGAGTACCAGGGATATGGCATAGTGGGTAAAGACCCAAAATATGTACTTTAAGGCATGAGGCACTGAAAGCCACATCCTTAGCTCTCCTGACCCTTCCTACTTCCCACATCATCTTTTATGTCCCCTCCTTTTGTCCTTTCAGCTACACCCATTGGAAATATCCAGCATGTTCTTTCTCAGTGCTAGGACTCTATCTGCACATGTGTTAACTTTGTCTGGGTGGCTGCTCCTTCCAAATTATCTTTGGCTTACTACAATTTGTCCTTAATGATTTTTTCAATACGTTTTTGGTTTAAAAGCTTTCTGGAGCCTTCCATATGGGATGAATATTTCTCCTCCAGGCTCTGTTAACACACTGTTTCTACCACTGTGCAAAATTGATTCAACACACTGGAGGGAAATTGCTTATTTTTCTTTGTAAATTCCATGAATGGGACTCTTTCCTCAGAACAGAACCCTGGGAATTCTTATTGGGTAAGATACCAGAAAATATCATGTTATGTAACTCCAGAGTTTAGACCTTATAGTCACATGATCTTAGGTAAATTACTCAATGTCTCTAAAGCTGTTTCTTTGCTTTGAAAATAGTAATGGTATTACCATACCTATGAGTGTATTGTACAGAGTAAAAGGTCATTGACATGAGAAGTGGACATCCACTATTCATAAGTATTGAAGACCTGTTCACATGAAGTGAGCAGCAGCCATTTTAAAGGTAGTCTATCTCATTTTCTATAAGGAAACAAAAAACGAGATCCTCAGAGGTGGGTAGTACAGAAGCTAAGCAATAGCCCTGTGAAAAGTAAGTTCTCACTTATTTTACTTGTTAATTCTCACAGTGACCTTGCACAACTTGAGTTAATATCCATATTCTATATGTGATTAGAGTTGCAGTAATTTGTGCCAATCCCAGAACCACCAACACTGTATTCTAGGAATTTGAATTTGACTGACAAGTTTACTATTTTACAATTAAGTATTGTCACTCCTAAGAATTTTTATTTTTGCCAATAAATTCACATAATGTAATGATATACCCTATGAAAAATGATGGTATAGCACTGGCTCTGTAGACATTTATACATTGACTGAACTAATTGGAACTCTGGCTTTCTTATGATCTAAAGGTCCACAGCCAGGAATCTTGCTGTAGGAGGCATGCCAAAAGTTGGGAGTAGAAGGAATACAGACTTCCACTTCTTGCTTTATGTAGTAGCTGGTTGTATTTGGGAAAGTTATTGGTCTCCCAGGATTCATTGTCCACATCTGCAAAATGAGGATATGAAAGCCTATCTCTTTCAATGTTGCAGGCTTATAGAGTATGGCATGTTGTGAGTATTTAATGCTACCAAAGAAAGAAAATGCTCTTGGAATATGCTTAGTGCTTCACATTCTTCCTGAAAGTGACAGACACTCTGAAGCCCTTGTACTACCACCACCCCTTTCCACTCACATTCAGCAGATCAAATGGGAGCTACTCTTCAACAGCACAGTGACAAATGATACTTCGCTTGGGTATTTCTCTCTTACATTTGTTTTCCTACATGCCCTCCCACTTTATTCCCTCCAACTATGAAGTGGGAATAGTTTGGGTTTCAGGGCAGCAGATCAGGATATGAATGCACAATGTCTAGGGATGACATACACCAACCAGAGTGTATGGGTGTCAAAAGTCATTCTACAAGTGTATCTCATTTTGGCTCCTGAAAATGTCCTCTGCATATGCTCTCTTGCTCATCAGGTATATATTATATGCTCAGGTTCTGTGCGTATCTGTACAAGAGTAGCAAACACAGGCTGGTTCTATGTCATTAACACACAAGTTGGATGTGAGTGATGGAGGAGCGGAGAAGCTAGGATGGGTTATGGTTCTGTTGACACCTTATTTCAGACTCCAGTCTCTAGGATGGTAAGAGTTCCTATTTGTGTGAAGACACCTACTCTTTTGTAGGATGTTAGGGCAGTTCCAGGAAGCAACTATGGTAAATCATTGTTTGCATTTGTGATATATATCCACAACTGATCATGACCTATCCACTGTTCTAAGATTTTATGTTAGCTTTTTGTTGCTGTGGTGGTTTGGAAGAAAATGGTCCCCAAAGGGAGTGGAACTATTAGGAGGTGTGGCCTTGTTGGAGGAACTGTGTCACTCTGGGGACAGACTTTGAAGTCTCTTTCCTCAAGATTCACTCAGTGTAACAGTCAGTTGACTTTCTGTTGTCTCTGAGTGAAGATGCAGGACTCTCAGCTCCAGCACCATGTCTGCCTGCATGCTGCCATGCTCCCTGTCATGATGATAATGAATTGAACCTCTGAAACTGTAAGTGGGCCATCCCCATTAAATATTTTCTTTATAAGAGTTACCGTGGTCATAGTGTCTCCTCACAACAATAAAAACCCTAAGACAGTTGCTTTGGCAAGTCCCTGAGAGAAAAAATTTAGAACCAAAGATTTAATTTGGCTCACAGCTACAGAGGTCTCCATGTATGTTTTCAGCTGACTCCATTGCCGGCAGCTTATGGTGAGGCTGACCATTATGGAAGCAGGAGTGTGTCATAGAGGCTGGTCACATTACCTCATGATAGCTTGAAAGCAGAGAGGGAAGAGAGAGGAAGTGAGGGAGAGACAGGATGAGACAAGATGTATCCTTTAATGTCATGTTCCTAAGTCATGGTTCCTAAGTCTTCTCCTAAGGGAGAAACCTCCATTAACTACATCCTATAGCCTAATGGTGCTGTTGAATTGGAAACCATCAATGGATTTCTCCATTTAATCACTGAGTCAGAGTTCTCATGATTCAGTCTCTCTCAGAGCCCCACTTCTGAATGCTGCTGCATTGGGAATGAAGCCCTCCTTCAATGTGAGCTTTTGAAGGAGAGTTATTGTTTATACCTACCCCACAACAGGCCTCATGGTAATTTTTCCTCAAATTGCATTTATCAGAAAGTATGATTCCCAGAGGAATGAAGCCATGCTGCCGAAGTAGCTACATAAGCAGTGAGCAGGCCTGTATTTACAGTCTGCCTTAATCCCCAAAGTGTCATGAACTAAGGAGGCTGTGAGATCACCTGATACAGTGCAAAGCATTCTCACTACCCAGGCTCATAGTGTCACGTCTTCCTTCATTTCAGAGGAACGAGTGACCTGGGTCAGTCCAGGGTCCAAGGGGAGATGGATTCCCTGAGACTCCATCCTCACTATGGGGAGATTTGGATTACTTCAGCATGGAGTGCAGATAATTAAGGGAAAAAATAAAGTTTCATTTGCCCCCAAGTACTCCATTGCTTGAACAAGTGTTCCTCGCTTCCTAAACGAGGGTATTTTTCACTCTCTTCACCCTGAGTGGTAATTGCCTCTTCTTGCAAACACAAAGTTCTCTGCTTACGTAACTGAAAGAGGGTATGTTCTGAGAATAATGATGGTTTTTCCAGTGGCAGGAGACAGTGAACTCTCCTAAAAGTGACCATAATGGAAATGGGGCCAGACCACTTGGGTCCCAGTTCTGTGACTGCATGAGTATGTTACATTCCCTGAAAGTATTAATTCCCCAATCATAGAGCTGTTGTCAACTTCCCGTGAGTTAATGTTGGTACAGCTCTCAAAAGGATCTACTGTTCTGAAGCCAAATAGAATCACTCAAGTTTGGTGCCAGCTATGAGGCAGTTATTCTTCTTGTTGTGACCCAGGGTCTGACAGAGCCATTTAAGGTAGGAGAGGTTGATTTGGGCTCATGGGTTTGAAGGGTGTAGTCCACCATGGTGAAGAAAACCTGGTGGCTGGAACCACTTTGTTGCTAGTGGTAGGAGCTTGATGCATAGCTTCCTTACATCTTGGAGACCCAGAAAGCAGAGCGACTGGGACTAGAAACAGGGCTGGGCTATTACCCTTAGTGGCCTCTTCTGAGTGACTCATGCTACCAGCTAGACCCTGCTGACTCCAAACACAGAGTACCAGCTATAGACAAATTGTTCAAACTGATGAACCCTTGGGGAAACATTTAAATCTAAGCCACAACCTAAGAAATGATATATGTATGCTGATGAGATAGACTTGGTAGAGAAATGATGTATGCATGCTGATGAGATCGTCTTGGTAGCCATCCAAGACAGTTCCGAGGTGGTGCTGCCCAGAGATACGCCAGATGCCTGAACATGCTTAGAGAACCTTATGGGGGCATCTAGACAAGAAAACAGAGAGGAAGATACTTTGGGGGTCTTTCTGTCCATCGCCTACTTACCCAGGAAGCCACCTGTGCTGGGGGATGAGATTTGACTGAGATTACACTCTGAAAAGTTGTCCCCTAAGGCTTTGTGAATGTCAGAAGAGCAACAAAAGACTTGATGGCTCCTGGCCCAGGAAGTTAACATGAGCCCGTGTTTGTGCCAGTTCCTTTTGTCTTGTCACTCACAGGAGAGTGCCAAGTGGTTGGTCTGTCATAGATAGGGGGAAATAGTATGTCTTTTTCCTAAATCATGTTGTTAGCTTTTTAAATTAACTTTGGATTTAATTTTTAACACATTTATTTATCTGAACATGTGGTGGGTGGTGTGTGTGCATGTGTGGAGGTCAGAGAGCATCTGTGGAAGTCATCAATTCTTCCTTTACCACATGTCCCAGGGATAGAATTGAGATTGAAAGACTTGGCGACAAGCAACCTCATCCACTGAGCCATCTTGCCAGTCCTTATTTATGTGTGTCAATCATATATATTAATAGAATTTAGTATGACATTTCAGTAAATTCATATAGAGGGTGGATCATATCTAATCTTTACCCATCTCTGTTCCTCACTATGTTCGGCTCAACATTTCTTAATCATCTTTGTTTGGTTGATTTGAGACAGGCTCTTAGTATGTAGCCCTGGCTGGCCTGGAACTTACTATGTAGACCAGACTGGCCTTAAACCCACAGAGATTCACTTTTCTCTGCTTCCTGAGCACTAGGATTAAAGGTAAGCACTACTGTGCATGGCCCAATCAACATTTCTGAACTTCCACATGTGAAAGACAGCATATGGTAGTGGTGTTTCTGTAAATAGTATATTTTACTTAACATAATGTCTTCCAGTTCCATTTAGTTTGTCAACAATGACAAGATCCCATTCTTCTTTAACTCTGAATAATATTCCACGGCATGCATGTTCTACTGTTTTATTTTTGTTTTTTATTTTACATCCCTGCCAGTTTGCCCTCCTTGCTCTCTTCCCAGTCCTTCCCCTCCATGTTCTCCCTGCCCCCACCCCCTAATCCACTCCCTCTCTGTTTCTGCTCAGGAAAGGGCAGGTCTCCCACGAGTATAAACAAAACATGGCTTATCAAGTTGCAGAAAGACTAAGCCCCTCCCTCTGTATTAAAGCTAGACAAGGCAACCCAGTATGAGGAATAGAGTCCCAAAAGCCAGTAAAAGAGCTGGAGACAGTGCCTGCTCCCAGTGTTAGAAGTCCCACAAGATGACCAAGCTATACAAGTGAAACATATATTCAGAGTGCCCAGGTCCCATGCAGGCTTCCTGGTTGTTGTTTCAGTCTCTGTGAACCACTGTGAGCTCACAGAGTGAGTGGATTTTCTTATGGTGTCCTTGGCCCCTCTGGCTCCTACAATTGTTTCTCCCCATCTTGTGCAGCATTCCCAGACCTCTGCCTAATGTTTGGGTGTGGGTCTGCATCTATTTTCATCAGTTGCTGAAAGAAGCCTCTTTGATGACAATTGGGGTAGCCACCAATTAATAAGTGTAGCAGAGTATTATTAGGCATCGTTACATTGACTTTTTTCCCCTCTAGTAGTATTTGGTTCTATTCTAGGTCTCTGAGCAATCCTTTACTAAAATCTGTTCATATACTGATGAGCACCTACATTTAAATACCATAGATTTTGTAAATGGCATCTGGTAGGCATAGGCATTCAGACACCTCCTTGGTAAGGGGTTTCTTAGTTTTGACATATATTCAGAACTTGGGTAGCTGCATCTGTTTTTAGCTGGTTTTTATTTTCTGCTTTTTGAGAGGCCTGCCCACTATTATTCACAGTGGCTGTGCTAATTTACACTGCCACCAACAGTGTCATGGCAGTTCTTTTTTGGGAGGTGCTCTGTCAACCTTCTGAATCTGTTTGTAATACAGCCTTGAAAATAGAGCATGGAACAAAAAGAGCCCATGCCTGTGCTCTCAAGATGTGCAGAAATGTTTAAGACCCGTGGAAAACTGTCTCAATAAAGCTACTGCTGTCTGTTTCTTGTTAAAAATTAAAGCAGTAGTCGTCATTTAGAAGGCACTCTGTGTTACTTTTCTCTCCCCTCCCTTTTCTCTGTTCTCTTCTGTTTTTAATTCAGAGACAAGGATCTGGTAGAAAGAACACAGCCTTGGAACTTGGTTCAGCTAACATGTCTGGTACCATAGCCTTGGCCTACTTATAATTTGTTTAGAAATGTTGGGCAAATGACTTCCTATCCCTGAGCCTAAACTTTCTCATTCATGAAACAGAGATACAACTACATGCATTACAGTGGGGCAATGAGTTTGGCATGTGCATTGGTTATGTTTCTCCCGGTTGTGACCAAGTATCCAAGAAAAAAACAACTTAGGAAGAAGGTTATACTAGGTCAGGCTTCAGGGAACATAGGCAGTCATAGTGGGGATGGCATGATGGAGGGTGGCACCATCAATGACAGTGAAAGCTTGTGGCAGGGCTTGCTTACATACTAATGGACTAGGTAATGGAGAGGAAGCTTGGGATGGATGAAAGTATCCTGGCTATAACCCAAGGCCCACTCCCAGTGGTCTACCTCTGGCAGGGCTCACCTCTTAGGAGTTCAGCAAGTCCACAAAGAGGACCACCATCTGTGGACAAGCATTCAAATGTCAGCCTATAGTGGGCACTTCACATTCAAGCCATAACAGCACATAAAAGGTCTCAATACTGGTGTCTGTTTATGGTGGCCTTGTTGTTATGTTCTTGCCTGTGTTGGTCATGAGAAGAGCATAAACTTAAGATTATCCATGCCTCCATGGAGATTGTGTGAAGGTAGAAGCTAGGCCAAATGTAAGGGATAGGTTTAGAGTAAAGTGGCCCAGTTAGGACCTTGCTTTCCCAAACTTTTCCTCCAAGTTTCCTCAAGAAAGACTTATCTAACTAGTGGGCCATCCAGGAATAAGCCTATTAGGTGAGCTGGAAGAAGACCATTTCTTTGATTTTGCTTTTGTACCCTATGGCCTGTATATATATATTCCTTTATGCTCTCCTACTCACACTTCCACTAATACAATGTGCAATACTCTGCATTCTCTTGCCTCCTCCTCCCTGGGCTACTTTCTGCTTCATCTTTACTCCCCACAGCCTGCATCTCAGGTTTTCTTCCATAGCTGCTGCCTTTCTGGTATGTGAAGCCATCATTCACTGTCCGCACCTTCTCCTCTACCTTCCTTCCCAGCAAGTCTCTGTCTTTCTTCACTTCACTTCCAAGGGGGCCTTGGCCAGCTTTGGAGAAGTACAACCAGACTTACTCTTTCATGCTTCATGTTCAGAACATGGTAGCTGAATTCTTCCCCTGGGTCTCACTTCTGCTTTGTTCATTCCATTACTTTAAAGTTCGCAGTAAGGGAGGGCTTTGCTAAGCCTTGGCTCCTGGAAGGATCCAAAGTCAAGCGCAGCTAGAAGGCTGATGACTGCCCAGGGCTCCAATCCCACTGATTGGGATGAACAGACCTGCCCCTTGTGTATAACATCTGTTTCCTTAGATTCCATATCAATATGTAGGTCAGGGGCTGAGCTTGGAGAAAATGATGTAGCTCCTTGGTTTGCAATCTCTATTGTCATATTTGGCTATTGTAGAGTGCTGTTTCTTTTTATGATGACTTCTGAATACTGGTCGTGATGGAGACAGAAAATGCTGTTTCACCCAAACAAAGCTAAGTATTATTTATCTTGACTATATATCCATCCACCCACCTAAATGTCTCTTGTATCTATCTATTCATCTATGTATCCATTTTTCCTGCATTTATCATGTTTGTCAATCTATTTATATTGCAGCAAAATATTTGAGGCTTTCTACTTTATAAAGAAAAGACACTCCTTCAATTTACAGTTCTGTAGCTCAAGGAACATGAAGTAAATGCTCTTGATGCCAAGCCTGACAACTTGAGTTCAATCCCTGGAAGGAGAGAACTAACCCCTTCACATTAGCCTCTGACTCCATATTCATGCTGTGGCATGTGCACACACATGTACTCACACACAGGCACGTGTGTGCGTGTGCACACACACACACACACACACACACACACACACACACACACACACACACACACACACACACATTAAAAGAACATTTAAAAATAGCTTGATGCCAGAATCCTGGAGAGGGTCCCCTAACTGTGTTTTTACTTGGAAGATAAACACAGAGAAAACCAGCAACATGCAAAAGCATATGGGATAAACCAGCAGCATGCAGGAGTGCATGGGATAAACCAGCAGCATGCAAAAGTGCATGGGATAAACCAGCAGCATGCAAAAGTGCATGGGATAAACCAGCAGCATGCAGGAGTGCACGTGTAGCCTCATTTTTAAACAACCCACCTGACCAAGACTTATTTTCTCTGTCATCTAATTACTTCCCATGAAACCCATCTTCTGAAGGTCCCACCCCAGCAGTACCATGCTGGAGGCTCAACTTCCAGCACAAGATCTCTTGAAGGGCACATTCAAGTCACATCTAAGCCATATCACCCTTTTCTCTTTTTACTCCCTCATCTCTCTCTACATCCGCATCCTCCCCTTCCATATCCCTGCTCTCTCACATTCTTTACTCTCTCACTCTCCAGTTCTCTCACCCCTCCCTCTGCCCACCCCTCCCTCCTTTGCTATATTAGGCATTTCCCCTCTGTAGTTTAGGTGTTCAATTTAATACTACCCAATATTATCAATTAAATCTGTGGCTTTGAGAATGAAAGTCTTTATATTCTGTTTTGAATTTTCTTTCTTTTTAAATTATTTTTAATTACTCATATTTACATATCCATCCCCCTATTCCCTTGCCCTCCCATCCTCCCATGTTCCCCATCCAACCCAACCCAACCCACCCCCCATCCCTCCCCACCCCTGACTTGACTGGCTGTATGTTCCAAAGTTGTATGGACATTGATTAGTTTCCAACTTCTAAAAACATTTGGCATCTGTGACAGTTACTCTTCTGGTGTGTGTGTGTGTGTGTGTGTGTGTGTGTGTGTGTGTGTGTGTGTCTGTGTGTCTGTGTGTCTGTGTGTCTGTGTGTCTGTGTGTCTGCATGTGTGTGCATGCATGGAGTCAATCACAGAGGCCAGAAGAGCGGATTAGGTCTCCTGGGGTCAATGCTGGTTGTGAGTTGCCAGCATGGGTGCTTAGAACTGAACTTAGGTCCCTGGAAGGGCAGCAGGCGATCTTGACCACTGAGCCATCTCTCCAGTCCCATTTGAGTGCTTTTCTGGAGAAGAGAGATTTTCTCTTTTTTGATTTTTTAGTCATCTTGAGTTCCTATTTTGACTCTCTAGTCATTCTCCATTCCTCTTACCACGCCTTTCAAAAATTGAAATCCATCTTCAAAAGAGACACTGTTATTGGTACTTGCATTCTAGTGTAAATGTTAATTACTGATTCTGATTCTGAAGTCTTAGGCACCTTGATTTTATCCGTCATTGAGGATCAGAAAGCTTCATTCCCAGGAACTGCACGGGAGGGCACAGGGTGGAGAAGGAGGTCTTCAACCAGCAGGAGTGAAGGCCCTTTCCTGCCTCTCTAAACTCACCTTCTCTGCCCTCTGAGGCCTCTTTGAGGCCACATCTTCTCATTTTAAAAACACACCAAAACTACCAACTTGAGAAAATGTTGAAAAACAAAATGAGAGAAACAGCATATCAGTATTGAAAGCAGAAAGTAAACTTGCCCACATGGTAACTATTGCTATTAGTTTGTTTAGTGATACCCTTAATATTCCATACTAAATTGGGACAGAAATCATCATAGACTGAGACTCTCAAAAACAGCAAATTTTATTTCAAAGCTTTGAAAGGGTTTGTCTTTTTAAGAAAGCCTCTTATTTATTTATTTATTTATTTATTTGTGTGCAGAGAATGTGGGTGCTTGCCATGCTCTGCATGTGGAGGTCAGATGATGATTTAAAGGAGCCAGTTCTCTACTGCCATTGTAGGTTCTGGGGATTGAACTCAGATCATCAGGCTTGCCTTCGATCTACCAACCTTTGTCACCAGCCCCAGGATATGTCTTCACTAAGGTAAAATACAGCTGAAATAGCATGTAAAGTAAGATCCTATGCAAGTCAGTGATTTATCAGTCACAGAGACCCTTGCCATCCAGTGGTTCCTCTGAGAACACTGGTGATGTAGCCTTAGTGACAGTCTGGACCTGATAGAATTCCCTTCAAAGAATCTGCCTTCTGCATACAAAGACAATGCCCACCCCACCCATTGCCACGTTGGAACTCAATTCTTTTCAAGACAGATGCATCCAATTCAGACTGGCATTCAAAGACTGCTGAATTCTCTGAAGAGTCAGGGGACCAGGTTTTTAATTCCTGGGTGGGCATGTTGGAGCTTCTCACCAACTATGGGATGGCTGAGGACAGCAAACATTCTTGCTGTGTTTCATGTAGTCATAAGTTCAGGGGATATTTCTAAGATAATGGACAGATCAAGGTAGGGGGAGGAGCTCTGGAGACTCCAAGAAGGATCTCCCTACTCCCGGGAGCTCTGTTGGCTCAAATATACTTCATCGATGATACTGAGAGACTGCTTGTCCCAGCTTCGTCCTGAGGGGATGATGGGGAGCAAGGGCTATTCTGCCATTAAGTGGCTTGAAATAATAAAAGAGTCACATTCTAAACTATGAACAGCATGGAATATTCAATCAGTGAAACAGTGTTACAGAAGGTGGTTACACTGGGCAGGCAGTTGCTTTATTGCTGAAAATACCTCCTTGTCCTTTGACTTCTAACATATCCTTTAAAAACATTTCAAGAGCCACAGAGGTGGGGATAGGTGTGCGGCTCAGCCAGTAAAACTCTTGCCTTTCAAACACAAGAACCCCAAACCCACCTAAAAATGCCAGGCACGGTGGTCTGTGAGTGTCACCCTACTGCTGGAGAGGTAGCACATGTGAGGAGTAACTTGTGGGATGAGAGGATTGCCCAGAGAGATGACTAAAAGGCTAAAAACACTTGCTACCAATGTGACAACCTGAGATGGATTCCCCAGCCCCACATGGTGGAAAGAAAGAACAGAATTTTCCTTTGACCTCCACATATGCACTGTAATACACACACACACACACACACACACACACACACACACACACACACACACCTACTACTGCCACTACTACTACTAATAATAATAAATGAAGTCACAGTTGAGTTGGTGAGATGGTTTAGAGCAGTGGTTCTCAAACTTCCTAGTGTTGTGACCCTTTAATACAGTTCCTCATGTTATGATGACCCCCAAGCTATAAAATTATTTGTTGCTACTTCATAACTGTTATTTTTCTACTGTCATAACAGTAGAGTCATAATGTAAATATCTGATATGCAGGATATCTAATATGCATCCCAGGGGGTCTTGACCCATATGTTGAGAACCATTGGCTCAGTGGGTAAATATATTGGTTGTTGAACCTGATAACCTGAGTTTACATGGAGAGAATTCCTGAAGTTTGTCCTCTGATCTCCACACTCATGCTATGGCCCACTTTGAAACACACACAAATGATAGATAGATAGATAGATAGATAGATAGATAGATAGATAGATAGATAGATGATAGACAGATTATAGATGATAGAGATAGATGATAGATAGATAGATAGATAGATAGATAGATAGATAGATAGATGATAGACAGACATAGATGTAATAAAAGGTCAAGTTGTTTTTATGTGTGTTCATGACAGTGTTCATTTACATGTGTAAATGTATATGGAGGCTGGAAGAAACCCCCAGGAGCCACCCTAAAAAAGCCCATCTACTTCCCCTAAGACTATCTTTTGTTGGCCTGAAGTTCACCAACCAGGCTCCAATAGTTGAGTAGAGAGTTCCAGGGATCCTCCAATAGGGGGGAGTGATAAGCACAGGCCACCCTGATTCCTGGGGATTGAACCCAGGTCCTTTTACTTAAAAGGCAAGCTTTTTACTGACTGAGCCACAGACACATCTCTACATCTGTGACTCTTGAAACTTTTTACCATAAGGTGAAATCCAACGTTTAGCTAGGCACAAAAATCATTGACTCCAGGTACCTCTTTAGCCCCCCTTCCTCTCCCCATCTAATCTAATCACATAGAGAAAGTTTTGGTGCAGCCTGTGCTGTGAATGCCTGCATGTTGCTTGTCACATGTGCTATTCTTTCTGCTGAGAATACTCTCCTTGTCTATTGAATGTGAATGTATTGGTTGGACATGCATTTATGTATAGTTTCTCTGCTTCAGAAAGATCCTTGACAGTTGACAGTGGGTGTGGGAGGTAAACTTGGAAAAGGTCCAATGGTTTCCATGTCCAGACACCAACACCCTTGTGTAATCTACCACTGAGTGTGGGCATAACCTGTGACCTGCTTCCTGACAAAGGCTTACAACAAAGGTAAGGGGATGGCTTCCCCATATCATGCTATAAAAAGCTGTGACACCCGTCTGGCATCTTCTCTTTCCCTGATTCTTCTGGACTTCCCACCATAAAGAAGCAAGACACCTGCTATGCTTTGAGTTGCCAAAAAAACAACAGACAGATTTCCTCTGACTCCAGTAATTCAACTCTGCCAGCAACCACATGGCTCAGGGGCAAATTTCAGATAGAATCACAGATTTAGCCCATGCCTTCATTGCAGCCTTGTGAGAGACCCTGCAGCAAGGGGTCCAGTCCACCTGGGCCTGGATTCCTGATCCATAGAGCCTCTCAGATAATAACTGTGAATGGTCATTTGTTATGTAGCCCTGAGAACTAATCTGTACGATGAGGAGGGCAGCCTCATTATGGCTAAGGCAGGTCAACTGCTTCCTGGAGCATTAGGCTTGGTAAAGTTTTAAATGTAGCCCTACTGTAATATTAGCACAGACTTGCTGCAGATAACTCAGGCTTTGCGGGACATGGGAAACAAGTTTCTAGAAGGCAGCACTGAATCCAAATCTTTGTTTCAGCCCTTACAGGCCTTAATAGAAATGTTGTATGGAATCTTCAGGGATTAAAACAAAATGGAATAACCTACTTATATTCCAGTAATGATTTCAGAGAACAACTGTTGTCCACATTGGCCAACAGAGTCAAGGAAAGGACTTGGCAAGCCAGAGACAAGATGTTCAGGAGGAGTATCATAGAGTTCGTGAAGAAAAAGCTCTGTTTTTCACTAAATGTGTGTTGGGGTCTGAAAACTATGAAGATAAATGAAGCAATTACTGGTGGCCTCTTCTCTTTCCGCTCTGTTTTCTGTCTGACATTTAGCCCAGGGGATCAATCACAAAGGGCTCCACTCTCTGGATCACATGCATCTGGCTTTAAAGGAAACCACAGCCTAGTGGATACTAAATATTTTCTTCCTTAATGTACTTTGGAACTTCCAGAACATATTGAGATTATTTCTGCAAATCATGTTTAACTAGTATTTTAATGTTATAATTAAGATTTATATAGACTGCTGGTGTTTGAATTTGCCTCCAAGTGATGCATCAGAGTCTGAAGTTGTGTTTTATAGACCCCTGCAAATGCTGTGAGGTTTCTTCCAGCTGTGTGCTGCTTTTGTCTGTTTTACATATTATGGTTCTGAGTAAGATTATATTTGAGAAGCATAAAATAAAGTAGCATGAAAAAATAATGATAGGGGCCAGGGAGATGGCTTAACAAGTCACAGCACTTGCTGTGCATGCATGAGGACCTGAATTCAAATCCAGAACCCATGTAAACAGCTGGGCCTATGTGGAGATAGATACATGGGGACTTGGGGACTTCTGAGACTTGTTGATGACCAGGCAAGAAACCTTGTCTCAAGACTGATAGACCAACCCAATCATGGAACAGATGCAGAGACCACAGGCAAACATTAGGGAGAGAGAGAGAGAGAGAGAGAGAGAGAGAGAGAGAGAGAGAGAGAGAGAGAGGAGGGAGAGAGAGAGAGAAAACCCAAATTGGAGATCTCTGTCATGTCTCTTCCCCTTGGAGCTGGGAGAACCCCGTGGGAAAGGAAAGGGAAGAAATAAAGGGGCCAAAGAGGAAAAGGATACCAAGTGAACACAGGAGAACATGGCCCACAAAACTTTAACTAAGTAGGCCCTTAAGGGTTCACAGAGACTGAGCAGCAATCATGGAGCCTGCATGGGTCTGATCTAGGTCCTTTGCATATATGTTATGGTTGCTAGCTTGGTGCTCTAGTGGGACCCCTAATAGTGGGAGTGGGGTGTCTCTGACACTTTTGTCTGCTCTTGGGATCATTTTCCTCCTACTGGGGTGCCTCACTCAGCCTTTATATGAGGATTTGTGCCTAGTCTTATTGTATCTTGTTATGCCATGTTTGGTGGTTATTCCTAGAAGGCCTGCTCTTTTCTGAAGGGAAATGGAGGAGGAGTGGATCTGGGGGAGAAAAGAAGTGGGGTGGGAGGGAGTGGGAGTAATAGAGGGAGAGGAAACCACATTTTGGGTGTATTGAAAAAATCCTGAGGGGAAAAAGAAGAATGATAGAGCATAGGGCTGGGAAGGTGGCTCCACGGCTAAGAGCTCTTGCTGTTCTTGCAGAGGACCTGAGTTCAGTTCCACATGGGGGCTCACAACTGCCTGTAACTCCAGGAGATACAAAGCCTCTGTCCTATGTGGGCAACTACAATGATGTGCACATACTCACACAGAGACACCTAATTAAAAAAATAAAATCTTATATTTTTGGTTGTGAGCCTAGACTTTAACGGCTGAGCCATCTCTCCAGCCCAAGCTGTTTGTTTCTAATTTGAACTAATAAAAAAAATAGTTTCTTGGGAAAAAATGAACAAAATCTAAGGAAATAAAAGTCATAAGGCAAGATACTCAATGTCTTCCTCTGGCCTTTACAAGACATCTACACACACATGTGTACCTATGCCACACACACACACACACACACACACACACACACACACACACACACACACACACAGAGAGAGAGAGAGAGAGAGAGAGAGAGAGAGGGAGAGAGAGAGAGAGAGAGAGAGAGAGAGAGAGAGAGAGAGAGACGCATGCACACACAAGAGAAGAAAGAAGAAAGAAGAGGACAAAAAAGTTAAAAACTCAAGGTATCTCCTAAAACACTCTCATGAAGCATCAGCAAAGGCTGCTGACCATCTAAGTAAGCTACATAAAATTCAGCTCACTTATCTATGTGAAAGTGTGGTTATTGACATGACTTCCTGGTTGCTTACTTTCTCCCACATATGCTGGTGGGTTGATTTCAAACTTCATTTTGTCATTTTCTCAATACAAACATAGTCCTGGCTCTTAGCAGAGGGTAAGATGAGCTTCCAGCAGAGGCAACTGTGCTGAAGGATCTAGGGATGGAGTGAGCAAGGCACAGTGGTCACCCTGCATGTAAAGGGTCACCGTGCAGGGAACTTCCCCTGTCATATAGCCCATGAAAAGCCTGTTGCTTTCAGAAGAGCCCAATCAGGAAGGTGTGCAATCTGCCTTAGCTAAGACAGATAGGCTGAAAATCCTATGTTTAAAAAAAATCAAAAACCAAATACACTTTTGCTAAAACTGATCACAATTTTACTTGTACTTGATGTCCACAGAATTTGAGCACCAACATGCTTCTGTTTGATTTACATCTTGGTAGCTGAAATCAGTTTCGGGTGCTCTGTGCCATAAATTACTGACAGATTTATAATTCTCCTGACCATTATGTAAAAGTAGTTTGGTTCTTACACAGGTCAAGGGAAAACAGACCTTGGTTGACTCACTTCTTCTGTCTGGGACACTTTCCCAGTTGCCATGGATCACATTCACCCATTGCAAAGCATAAATATCTGTTTTCCTATATGGATACTGTGACTGCTGTGGATTTCTAGGGAGGGAACCTACCACCCACACTGTACTTTCTTTCACTTCTCATCCCCCTAAGGGATGGTAGTGAATCAGAGAAGAGCTATATGGAAATCAGAGCTGAGATAGCCTATAAATCACACTGTCATCGTCTCTGCGAACCATGGTTGATTTATGATACACTCTCATGCCTCATGTCCATGGCCACACCATTCTCATGATATGAAATCACATCCTTGAGCCATCAGGGAGCACTTAAAGATCATACACAGGGAGAAATAGAAACAACACCAAATCAAAATTGGAGAATGCCAAGACGTGTATGATATGGAAATCCATCACTGGAAAATCTAGGTGTGGGGGAATGAAAAGCAAAATAGATGGACATTTTTAGTTCACACTGGATTTTCTAATCTAATGGAGAAGGTGGAACAATCAAAGATGACACCATTGAATGCTCATCTCCAGAAGCACAGGTGCTCCACTGATCTCACCCTCATTCACTCCAAGATGATTACTTCTAAGCAAGAGAATGACCAAGGTTAGCTTCCCTCAACACTAAGTGAAAGTTCCTCAGACATGTGGTAGAAAGTGTGGTAGGGGAAGGGTGAAGAGCATGATGAGGGAAGGGAATTTTCTCTAGTTACTTGTCATGATTTTGGTCTCTGAGAACAATTGCTGGGTGAAACAGGGGTGAGTTCAAGTCCCAGCTTTGTCTCTTAAGTGGATGACTACACAGTCTCCAGTCTCAACACCAGCTTAGATCCCATCCTTTCACCTCCTGGGACTCAAGCAACAGTGTTTAGATGCTGTTTGTTGTCTAACAGATGGACATAAAAAAACAAACAAACAAACACTGAACCCTCCCACATCCTCATTTTTAAAATTCACTCATGTTCTTTTATGAAGACAACTTAGCAGCATCCTTAGGACTATATGCACTTTGATGACATTAACAGAGATCATAGCCTGAGACACAGTGGATGAGAATCCACAGGCAGGCTTGAGGAACAAGAAGAGAGGATCATATACACCCAGAATTGATGTTCATTCTGGCCAATGGTTCCACTCTTGACCAGAGGCATCTTTCCTTACTGGATCCTCTGCAATTACATGGTTCACTCCTGAAATAGCTCATTCTACGCCAGAACAGTTTGTGATAATGGGGGAATACTGATATGAAAAACAGGCTAAATTACACTCAGTTCTTAGAAACTTAGAGCATACTTTGATTAAGAAAAGAAACAACTATGACTCCAGTTAATTCCTATCCCAGCAATTAGGAAAATGTGTTCTGTAGGCAGTTCACACATTTTCTAAAACTGTGTCATTGAGCATCTCTCAGAACAATCTTTCTTGATGCAAATGGAGATAACTGTAGTACCAAAAATGGGAGTCCTGTAGCATAGCCACAGAAACCTAAATGTAGGGCCTTGTGAGATGGTTTAGTGGATAAAGGGTTTACTGTGCAAGCCTGATGACCCAAATTCAGAATCTAGAACCTGCATACATGTGGAAAGAGAGAACTGACTCCACAAAGTTGTCTCTAACCTCCACATGCCCCATCACTTTACACACACACACACACACACACACACACACACACACACACACACACACAGTGGGGGGAGCTTAAATGAGATAGTACATATAAAATGCTGAGCACAGTGGGGCTGGAGAGATGGCTCAGTTACTTAAGAGCACTGGCTGCTTTTCCAGAGGACCAGGGTTCAATTTACAGCACTCATATGGTGGTTCACAACTGTCTGTAACTCTACGTCCAGAAATCCAATGCCCTCTTTTGGTTTCTTTTAGGCACATAAGTGGTACACAGACACACATGTAGGCAAAACACCCATCCACATTTAAAATGCTGGGCACAATGATTGGCATTACCTGATAACATTTGTTGACCACTCAATGCATGTAAAGGCATGACTCTTGCTGTTCACAAGGCTTCCTGCCAATATATGGCAGAGATGTCAGCCCATATACTTATAGCCACTGAGTATGTACCTATCAAGGACAGTGGGTTGATTTTGCAAGTAGAATAATTGGTTTCAGATCTCAGGTCCACCATTTCCACCAGCTAGGTTGCCTGTATACAGAGTCCTGGATACCTGCTATCTGCTTGCAAGGAGGAATGGATGTTGTATCAACATTACCCCATCATGAGTCAAAATGGCTGAATCTCACAAATTTTCTAATTCGATGACATTGCATGGATGACTTTAAACCTAAGTAGTAAGACAACATTTCTAAATCATTGTAAATATACACATGAACTTCCCTTTGAGACATGAACACGAATCTTCCTATCTTGTATGTAAAAATCTCTGCAAGAGCGTGCCTGCTCTCTCTCTTTGCCTGAGTGTAAACTCACAATGCTGAGGGAAAAAAAAAGAAAAAGAAAAAAAATCAGTGGGACTCATAACTCAAAAATTACTGTAGAAGTTTGTTCATCTGTCAGAAAAAAAGAAAGCACACTTCATAAAGATAGTGGCATAATGGATCATAAGCTCTTTCAATGGCCTATATAGGCATTAACTGACAGTCAGTGGAATGTAAGCATGGCAGGTCAGCATTGGTATACATTCCCTTTAAACCTGGTGCACCCACTGAGCTATGGCGTATTTGTGTTATCTACTACACAAAGAGTTGGAAAATCATTAAGCCCACAAAAATTCCATGTGTCTATTGTGTCTACACCCTTTCCTCCTTCTTCACCCTTGCCTCAACCACTCTTATCAGATCCTGTCTCATACCTCTGCCTGTCTCAGACTGGATGCAAGGAGGTTTGCAAATATATAAACAGTTGGGCTAGGTGACTTCTCACCTCAGGCCCCCCAAAGCTGCCTCTATGCCCCACATTTCCTTGGCTTCCACCAAGTGCTGCAAAGGAAACAATGGCTGTCAGTCTCAGCCA